>NW_027203237.1:600000-1200000 GCF_024711535.1 Dipodomys merriami | reverse complement strand
TTGGATTATTGGGAGTTGATGGAAAGTGCCAAAGTTTGGTCTAACTGAGAAAGGGGGAGCAGGAAGTAGGTTACTGAGAATGAATCCTTTAGGGCTATGTTCGCCCTGGGCCCTACTCTGTTCTTTCTGCTACTCTGTTCTTTCTGATTATTGGACACCTTTATGTGAACACCTCTGCTTCACTCCACCCTTCCAAGGCTCTGTTTGCTACAGGTCCCAAAACACAGAACCAAAATACAGTGTAACCCAGGATACTAAGCCCAAATAAAGCTTTTCTTTTCTAAACTGCTTTTCATAAAGGTTTGTTAGATCTATACAAACCTAATTAAGTCCAGATACAATTTGTATTTTAATGTTCAAAGATAGGTCTAAGTATTAACCTTGTTCTTTAAATTTAAAGGCCAGTGTCATTAAATAGACATTTTCATGCCAAAGACAGATCTTTATGCTAAGAAGAAATTTGAAAAGTCAGTGTGTCTCTGAAGATGTTTTGATCCATGGAAAACCAACACAAGTAGTAACAATAAAAATCACACCAGACATACAAATGTGAATAACCAATATTTGTTTGGGCAAAACAAAGTCTTCTTTTGTTTTTAAATTTGGCTGGGAAGGGATGGAAGCAAATGGCCATGGTCTCTCACCATGGCTGTTAGCTGTGTATTTTGTTCTCATCCATATGAGCTTCTTCCATGTCCTCAAGAATAGTGTGGAAGGTGGGCAAAGTGGCACACACTTTTAATACTAGCTACTCTAAGAACCTTGTTTTACACCAGCTGGGGCAGGAAATTTGACAAGATCTTACCTCCAGTTAACCAGCAAAATGCCAAAAGTAGAGCTGTAGCTTAAGTTGTAGAGTGTCAGCTTTGATTGAAAAGCCAAGCAAGATCACAAGGGTCTGAGTTCCACCCCCAGTACTAGCACACAGATAGACAGACAGACAGATAGACACAGAAACAGACAGACAGACAGAAAGAGATAGAGAAAGACAGAGAGACAGAGACAGAGACAAAGACAGAGAAAGGTATGGAGTGTGGTAGAGACATTTATGGAAACTGCTGAAAGAATTCTGTGAAGTTAGCAGTAAAATAAAAAGGATCCTCTGTATGAAAATGTAATAATTCCAAATTTCACCCATTTCTAAAGAAGCACACTGATCCAACACCCCTTTATGATAAAGGTTCTGGAAAAATTAGGAATCCAGGGATGAGTGAACAAATGAATGTGAAGGTGAGCTAGCCAGCTGACAGTGGCTCACACCTGTGAACCTTGAGCCACACACCCAGCCAAATGGTTATTTTTTTCAGAATAGAATATCCACTTTCTCTCTCTCTCTCTCTCTCTCTCTCTCTCTCTCTCTCTCTCTCTCTCTCTCTCTCTCTCTCTCTCTCTCTCTCTCTCTCTCTCTCTCTCTCTCTCTCTCTCTCTCTCTCTCTCTCTCTCTCTCTCTCTCTGCCAGTCATGGGGCCTGAACTCTGTGCCTGGGTGCTGTCCTACAGCTCTTCAGCTCAAGGCTAGTGCTCTACCACTTGAAGCACATAACCACTTCTAGCTTTTTTCTGCTTATGTCGTGCTGAGTTGTTGAACCAGGGCCTCATGCATACAAGGCAAGCACTCTAGGACTGAGCCACCTTCCCAGGCTCACAGTATCTCTTTTAAATAAATAAATAAATAACATCTTAGAATGGACCACTTTCAGATGCACTTAGGATGCAATTTTGTTCCCATAAGGACTGGGAATGCATCTGGGACACACAGACAAGTACTGTGTGGGCCTCCTTCATGTGTGGCTCCAAATGGCTTGCTTTACTTCTGAACTGACTGACCAAAGATCATCTCGACATGAGCATACAGCCCCGGACATGGGGAGGAGGTGACCAGATGTGTGCTGGTGGGAGAAGGAAACGAGCAAGTGGAAGACTGCTGAGCCATCACCTGTCCAGGCATGATGGGATATAAATTATTGAAGATAGTACGACCTAGTGGGAAGCTGTCTGATGAAGTGAAGCCATTCCTGTACATCACCTGAGGTACATTTTGCGACAGGTAACCCTCCGAGTCCTCTTGCCACCCAGACCAAGTTCCAAGTCCATCCAGGAAACAGGGCGATAAAGTAAAAGGCAGGATCAATATCCCGAGTTAATATGCCGGCATGCCGACCTCAAAATCAATGCTGGCCTCAGCGGGCCAGTCCATCTGGGAAACTAACTAGGCTACTTTCCCTGACTGTGCTGTGTTGCCCAGGATGACATCAGAATGCTCCTCTCTGCCCTGAAGAAGCAGGAAATGCAATCAGCAGCCTGTTACTTGGCCTAAAGAAGGAAACGCGGGACAGTCAGAACTCTGGTTCTGAGTGTCCAGTCAGCGCTACAATCAAGGGCCCCCTAGCTTACCACACTGCTTCAAGCTCAGAGGAACATGTGTGGTCAACTTGACCACCAGCTGCGGCCTGGCTCTGAGGAAGAGTGTGAGTTAGTCACTGGAAGAAAAGGATATCCCTGAAAACAAAGGCTAGTGGAACAGAATTGCAAATACTGACAGCATGTTCTTCTCTATGGAGAGGTTTAAAATGAGTCACTTGAAGGGCGCTGGTGGCTCACACCTGTAAACTAGCTACTGAGATCTGAGGGTGGAGGCTCAAAGCCAGTCTGGACTGACAAACCCAACAGACACTTACCTCTAATTAGCCAGCAAAATCCCAGCATGTCCGCTCAAGCACACACGTGCACAGGCACACACGCAGACACACACCACCTCTCTTCCTGGTTTAAGTCTGCCCCACCCCCAACCAGCCTCCAGCTAGCATTGTGCTTCCTTTCTAGTGCATGCCCCTCAGGCAAACTGGGAAAATTACTTGCTTTAGACTTCAGGGAAAATTACTTGCTTTAGACTTAAACCATCAGAGGCATGAATGTGGCTGGGAAGGGAGCCTATCCACTCTCCAAGGAAAGTGAGAGAGGGAGAACAGACTTTTTGATTAGGGCTCTGAGCCAGTCCAGCTAAGATGTGGAGAGGGTTGGGACAGCCATGCTCTGGTGGCTCACGCTACTTGGGAGGTTGAAAACAAGAGGATTGTGGTTTGAGAAAAAATGACAAACACCTGAGAAGAATCCAGCTGTCCCTGTGCTATCAAGAACTTCACCCACAGAGGACACAGCTACAGGAGAGGCTCACAGTGCCTTGGAAGTTGGTGAAAGGCCTGCCTCCACGCGGCTAGCCACTGGGACAAGAACGGGGTGGGCTTAGATTCCACATGTGCCATGTGCTAAGAGAAAACATAAAAGTTCCTCTGGCTGGGCCCTGTGAATTTACTGAAAAGCTCCCCCTGACCCCGCCCGGACTTTGAATCTGTGCCTTTGAGCTGAGAAGATTTTTGCTATAGCTGCCATTGCAATCACCATGGGCTCCAAGAAAGAGCAGATTAACAGGCATCCATCTATCTCATGTGGAAGACACACAGCCCCTCAAACAAGCAAAGTCTGCTTCTTATCATATTAAAGGAAATAGCCAAAGACTTACAAGATTGCCTGGTTCCTGACCTGTTCCATTAACAGAGTAATAACAACGTCTCCAGAATTCCTCCAGGACAAAAAGTGAGCTAACTGCCACCAGGCCTTACCTAAAGCCGGGGCTGTGTGAACTCTGCAGACCTTTCTCATCCCCTGTCCCCAATTCTCCCTATTTAACCTGAGGCCAATGTCTGCACCCCCAAAGACTGCTGAGGGTGTACTTAAGTGCTGTCTTCCCAAGGCTGCTGGGTAATAATTCTCTTTTCTGCCCTTTTAAATGTCTCTTCTTTATTTGGCATAAGAGGACAAGAGGTTGCTGCTACTGGGGGACTCCTGGACTTCAGGCCTGGGTGTAAGATCCCAGTTTCATGAGCAAGGAAAACGATGAAGCCAGGCCTGGCCTTTAAAAGGAGCCAGAAGAAAGGGGTCTGGGCAGAAGGAGCTGCATGAATGGGGAGTGGCCTTTTCCAAAGAGGAACAGGCAAACGTAATTCCTCAGTCACTTCCTGCCTCACCCTGCCATCCATCTCCTCCTCTTAACCCCAGTCTTGAAGTTGAGCACATTTCTCCTGGATTTTTTTTTAGGTCATAAGGCTTGAACTCTGGGCCTGGGTGCTGTCCCTCAGCTCTTCAGCTCAAGGTGAGTGCTCTACCACTGGAGCCACAGCTCCACTTCTGGTTTTCTAGTGGTTAATTAAAGATAAGAGTCTGACAGACTTTCCTGCCTGGGTTAGCCTTGAACCATGATCCTCAGATGTCAGCCTCCAGAGAGGCTAGAATTATAGGTATGAGCCACTGGCACCCAGCTTCTCCTGGATCTTGAAGTCTATACAGCCTCAAGTCAACTAAGGAATATTAATGGAATGGGCTAAATATTGCATCCTTTCTCCTCAGGTGACAGGACCCAATCTCTGGAATCTCTAAATGTTACTTGGTAGGGAAAAATGGATTTTACAAGATGCAATGAAACTAAGGTCCCTAGGTAGAAATAAAAATCTTGGATTATCTGAACAAATCTTAAAAGCAGTCACAAGTATCCTTATAAGGAAAAGACAAAGGGAGATTCCAGATAGACAGCACAGAGTGAAGACAGAATAGAAATACACTCCAAGGTACAATCTTGAAAGTGGAGAGATGTGGCCACAAGCCAGGGCAAGCTGGTCACCACCAGAAGCTGGAAGAGGCAAGGGACAGATTTTCCCCTGGGACCTGCAGAGGGAGAAAGCACTGCCTTCCCATGGTGAGGGCTCTGGCTTGCAGATCCAGGGCAACATAGACTATCATCCTTTGCCTCCCTCCATTTGTGGTCATTGGTTACAGCAGCTGCAGGAAACTAATGCAATCACATTCCTTCTGACATCAACATCTCTTTGCCTCCCGGTCTTTTGGAAGGAAGAAGAGAAGGGAGAAAACAGGATGATTTGTTCCTTGCCTTATTAATTTTGCTTGTTTAGTTTTCAATATTTTAGTGCCTCATCCCCAGAGGAGAGGAACTTGGCTGACACAGGCAGTTCCATCCTAAAGAGCCACAGGGGGCAAGATCTGCCCTGCACTTCTGACAATGGGCAGGTTGCCTCTCCAGGTATGTATTTGAATAAGGCTGCATTATCACACCTCCCTCCAGGAAATTCCCTGGTCCCAGTGAGCTGGGAGCTGGCTTTGACTACCTCTATCCATGAAATCAAACTAGGGTTTCAGTGAATGTATAAAATTCCCCCTTGTCACACTTTAGAGCAAACTGGCTAGGCCAGAGCACCAGTCCTCAATTCTACTAAAGGAAAGTGGTTACATAATTTTTCACATAGAAGTTGAAATTAGGCCAGGCACAGGTGGTCATGCCTGTATGTCTAGCTCAGATGGCTGAGACCTGAGGATTGCAGTTCCAAGCCAGCCTGGGCAAAAACGTCTGCAAGAATTTTATCACCAGTGAATCATCAAAAAGCCAGAAGTGGAGCTTTGTCTCAAGTAGCATAGCACCAGCCTGGTCAGAAAAAGCTCAGTGAGAGTGTGAAGCCCTGAGTTCAAGCCCCCAAATGGGCATTTTAACAAAAGTAAATAAACTTCCCCTTAGGTTGCCTCTGTGTGTCCCTTTGTATATGGAACAAGAAGTTAGCAAAGGAATCCCCTCCGCATTGTAGCTAGTACAGTTTAGTTCATATCACATTCCTTGTTCTTCCATGTATCAGGGACAGAGCCCTTTGGCACTGGCTCTGGGAGGGAGGCCTTCCTAAAGAAGGACCAGGACCAGGAGAATCTCCTCCAGGGATGGAGCAACATGGGGATTTGTTCAGACAGCCCCCCTCCCCAGCTGGTTGCTAATGCCTTCACTTGCTCTTTTCTCCAGAAGGGCAAGGCAGGCACACACTGAAAGAATGACAGCATCATCAACCAAGCCCACCCCTAGCTGCCTGGGGGTTATAGGGTAGCTATCCTCAGAAAGTGACTGGGACCTGTGGCTTGGACTGAAGAGGCCACACACCATGCCAAGAGTCAACAGGCTTTGTGGTCCAGAGAGAATTCACACTTGCTGGGGCACCCGCCTGGGACCAGCTGGTCTTCCCTGTGGGAGGAAGCAGGTAGATGCTGAGGCTTCAATTCTACCAGTGCCTCCTCCCTCCCTCCCCACTGCTATAAGGTACTGGCCAGATGACTAATCATTCTTCCCTCTGTGGAACACAACAAGATAGATGTTCACAAAGCTCCTCTTGACTTTCCACACTCAGTACCATCAAAATCACAGTGCATCTTAATTGCCAGCCCTGCAACCTGGGGCAGAGCAATGGAAACAATGGCAAAGGTAGTTAAGTACTGGCATCAAGCTGAATGGTGCCATGTTGGGAGGTCCAGAAATTTCCCAGGCAAAACAGCCTGCTGGATTCTGTCTGCTTTCCTGCAGGCTTTCTAAAACTGCTTTTGTACTCCGTGCTTTCTCTGATCCATAGTTTGCCTAAAGGTGGGGGAGAGAGATGCCGAACTCAAACTTTCTAGAGAAACAGCTCCTACAATTGCAAAGACAATATAGGGAAAGAATGATGAAGGATTTAAAAGGAAACAAGAAATTATATTAAAGGGGAAAAAAATATCCAGGCCGTACCTGGATTTGTGTGGCTCACATCTGTAATCCTTGGGACTCAGGGGGCTAAGAGCCAAGGATCAAGATTCAAATTAACCCTCGAGGAGAAAAGGTTGTAAGAGTCTATTTCCAATACAGCCAAAAAAATACCAGACTGGGGGTGTGGCTCAAGTGGCAGAACAGCAGTCTTATATGAGAAAACCAAAGGAGAGACCAAGTCCTGGACTTAAAGCCCCAGTACCAGCAAAAACAAAAAGAACAAAATTCACAAAACACAACCAACAACAAAAGCAAAAAAAAAACAATTAAGACAAATACAGGCATATAGTAGATGTTCAATAAATTTGGGCAGTTATGTGTACAGAGCTTTGTGGGTACCAAAATGCTTCCACATACACTCGCATCCAGATCATCTGTTTCTAAGCCCACACATTTGGGGGAAATAATTAGAATATTGGGTCATGTCCTGCATGCTTTCCTGAATTAACTCCAGAGACTCAGTCTACTAGGTATATTTTCCCTATTCTGCTCTTGTCTTTTTGCTCTGAGTCCTAGAAATGCATTCCACTCAGTTTCTAGGTCATCATCTAGGCTCTGGAAGAGGAATTGTTTCTTCCATGTAAAGACACGGTCCTCCGGCCCTCCACATTAATGCTCAATGGCTGCTGCAGCTTAAGCCCTTTTATCTCCCCAGTTCCAAATGTCCCAGGATATTTTTTGAAGGAACACAAAGGACAAGGGAAGACAGAAAATAATGAAAATTATTTCTTCTGGTCACAACATTGGACGACTTATAAGGCATTGGTATCCTCTTTGTGTGCCAGTCACTGTCTCTCCTCCGCCTGTCTCTGGAGAAGGCTAGTGGCTGTGGCTTCGGGTACCATCGAAGGTGTGCCATGCAAGGGGATGGCAGTCTATAAAGATGAGGCCCGAGGCTGTCAGGGAGAAGCAGTCTGCTGGTCAAGGGCATCTCAGCGAATAAAGCTCTGGCTATTCGCTTGCAAGTTCCATGGTTGGTCCCAGGCCATCGGAGCTGCTTCCTAACCTATAAAACTGCAACAATGAGATGTACAAGTCCTTATGTGGAAAAACGAAGGGGGAGGAGGACTGGGGGGGGGGACAAGAGGGGGAGAGGATGGGAAGGGATGGGAAGGGGAAACAGGCTACAATGCTTGATAAGAAATGTACACATTATTTTGCCCATGTAATTGTAACCCCTCTGTACAGTATTTTCACAATAAAAAAAGAAATGTTAAAAAGAAAAAAGAAAAAGCTGGTCCAGGGAAGGTGCACACTCTGTGAGCTAGTGTAACATTGCACGAGTCAGTTTATTATGCATAACACGAAAGCTGGTACATAAAAGAAAGAGCCCAGTGACTGGTAGGTTTCATTATTGCTGTTATCAATCCATCGATCAGTAAGCGGTACAATAAAGGGCACTTTATTGTTCTCAGGGCCTGTCGCTTAGCTGCTAGACCTGGTGCTCTACCCCTTGGAGATAAGAATTGAATGGACTTTCCTGCCTGGGCTGGCTTTGAACCTTGAGCCTCAGATCTCAGCCTTCCAGTTAGCAAGGATGATAGGCATGAGCCACAGGTACCTGGCTTGTGCCTCCTTCCTTAGGCCAAGGAGGGAGCTGTGTGGCCCAGCTATGGCGGAGCTCTCTGCTGGTTTCCGCAGCCATGCCCAGCCTTCCATGGCTGTGTCCATCTTCTTCCTTGGTTTCCTTCTGTGGACCTGATGCTCATTCCACCTAAAAACCAGTCCTATGATTAGAAAGGCCCTTTCTCTGTTCCTCCAGCACAGGCTCCCAGGCCTTCCTCCCTCCTTCCTCCTCCTCTCTCTCCCTTCCTCTCTCCTTCCCTCTCCTCCTTCCTCTCTCTCCCTCCTTCCTCCTTTCCTGTCCTCCCTCCTTCCTCTCTCTCCCTCCTTCCTCCTTTCCTCTCCTCCCTCCATCCCTCTCCTCCCTCCTCTCTCTGCCCACCTTCCCTCTCCTTCCTCCCCTCTCTTCCCTCCTTCCCTCTCCTCCCTCCTCTCTCTCCCCTCCATCCTCCTTCCCTCTCCTCCCTCCTTTCTCCGCTCTTTCCCTCTCTTTCCCCTCTTTCCTGTCCTTCCTCCTTCCTCTCTCTCTTCTCCTCCCCACATCCACCCTTCCCCCCAGAGGTGAGAGCCCCCCCCAGGCTCAGTGTGCTTCCAGAGGCCTCTAGCCTTAACCCTACCCTGGGTTTCACAGAGTGTTGTTTGTTGTTCTTGTTGTTTGTTCATAAAATAAAACTAAGCTTGGCCTTGGGATCCACTAATGTCATCCAGGGTCATGGAGTTCCGCCCTTGATGCCACTGAGGAGCAGTGAAAACCTGAGTCGGTTTGCAGTGCCATTGGATATGCACCCCAGGAGCCGACTAGAAAGGGGCAGCAGCACATATGGGCCATACTCAGGGCCTAGACACCACTGGCCCTTTAAGAGAGAGGAGGGACCAGGGCCTGCATGGCAGGCCCCACCCACTGGAGCGGAGCCCAGATGGACCAATGGGAGGCCATGGTTGCTGGTAGCAGTGGGACCAAAAAGAATCCCAGCTGTAAAAGCTGAGGTCTGCTCTTGCCCTGCAAGGACCTGGGGATGGTGCTGCTGAGACCAGGCCCTGCCCTTGACCAGCTGGGGGATGGAGTCAGCATGCAGCCATTCTGGTTTCCTCAGTGACAACATAGGGGTTGTTCTAGGCTGGCTACATTCATAAACAGGCTCTATCACTGACTTGATATGCAACTTCTATCTCTCCACTCCCCTGCTCATTGCTCAGCTGGGGTGAGAAACATGTCTCCAGTGCTGACTTGAGCAACAGAGGTATAAACATGAACCTCCTTACACAGGATCTAGTCTATCAAAAAGCCCTCATTCTGGAGCTGAGAAGGTGGCTCAGTGGTAGAGTGCTTGCCTTGCATGCATGAGGCCCTTGGTTTGATTCCTCAGCACTACATAAGCAGAAAAAGCTGTAAGTGGTACTGTGGCTCAAGTGGTAAGAATTCTAGCCATGAGCTGGAGAGCTGAGGGACAGTGCCCAGGCCCAGAGTTCAGGCCCACAACCAACAAAAACAAAAACAAAATCTCAAAAAATCCTCATTTCGTCTCTAAGCTGCTGAAAGCCTACGTTGGGACTACAGACAACACAACTCCATTCCCAGTCATTTTACATAGTTCTCCAAAGCATTTATTATCAAGGCTTTTAAGGTCTATGTCCTGAGGTTGCTGGTGGACAGATGAAATTGGAGAAGAACTCAGGAATAAGGGTGGGGGTGTCCACAAAAAGAGAGGGGAACCCAGAATTTAGAATTCCCACTCCTTCTGTCTCTAGCCATAAAACACATGGCTTGGGTTTCTTCCTATGTCCATCTTTCACAGTTCCCATCTTTCATACAGGAATAATCATATGTAAAAGTGCTCTGTGGGCTGGAAAATGTAAGTGGTTGTAAGTGACCAATTTCCTGCCCCCATTAGTCCAACAACCTGGTTTGAGAATATAGTTTATGTGTCTGGAGAGCCACCTCACACCCTTGCTCATACAAAATTCAAATCCCACCCCTTCCCCATTTTTCTAACCTTTAAAATCAAATGGTAATGCCGTGGATGGCTAATGGATTCCTAAAACAGCTGTGCCAGGTTTTCTTTGCTAGGAACTAATTACTTACTCCATGAGAGCCATTGGCCCATGGTGGTCTGATCTTTGCTGAAAAAATAATACAATAAACCACCCTGTTATTTTAACAGTGAGCACAGGGATGGGCAGGAGAAACTTCTACCCACACTTGCCCTGAACCAGAAATCGGGCTGCTATTGATGTGAAAACCAGATAAGAAGACAAGTCGATCAACAGCCCTGGGCCTCCCCTACCACTGTGCTACTTGATTTCTGGGTATTCCAGACAGAGAGGGAACTGACAGCTATGAATTTTACCCAGAGTGCTGGTGTTACTAGGGTGCCAATTATAGCCCCAGAAGGCCTAGGCAGCAAGCAGCTCAGAAATACATGCAAACACATCTATACACACACATACACACACACACACACACACACACACACACACACACACACACACACACACAAACACACACAAACACACACTGACCTGATGGCCTGTAGAAAACCTCACTAAGACTTACCTTCTGCCCCTTTAGACCAGAGATAGTAAAATCTACTGAAGCTGGATGGAACCAGAAACTCAAATGAGTCTAGTTATTAAGCTGCCAGCAGCAGCTTTATAAGTAGACCTAAGTGAACGCTTCCTTCTGGCATGACTGAGATGCAGGAGTCAATGCAAAAGTTCTGTGAGCAGGTCTTTTCTCTGTCTCTTCTGTGCACCATTGGACTTGCATGGAATCAGGTAGTGCACTAAGGTTCTAGAAACTATACCCAAGCACTTAAGATGCTCATGATTCATGAAACATGACATGCATACATACTTGTAAGTCGTGAACAAAGAAAAGAAATCACTAAGTCTCACACGTGTGTGTGCGCTGTCACATGTGTGTGCAAAGGTTTGGCTCATTCTTGAAATGCAGGGTTTCATTGCACAAATGGGTAAGGTAGAAATAAACGGCCCTCTGAGTACCAGGATGGATCAGAGGCCCAGCCTGGGCCAGACCTTCAACCTTGCAGCCCGATGAGCTCATAGCCCCACAGAACAGAGACTCTGACCTCACCCTGTGTTCTGTGAGTTTCTCCTCAGATCTCAGCAAATGGGAGCTGGGATCTGAACGCCTGAGCATTGCGGGTTTGTGCCTCAGGGCAGGCACCAAGGAACACACTCAACGTGCAGCACAGCTCTGCAAACACCTCCCTGAGCAGCGCTCTCTAAACACAGGAAACAGCAGCTGGGGCTCGTTGCCAGGAATATTTATTTGCCAGTCAGGGTGTGACAGCTCCATGTGTGAGCTTAAAGCTGTAATCCAGGAAGGAAAATTAACCAGCACAGCAAAAATCCAAGGCGCCTGAACCAGAGGTTCATGAAAAGGCTTCAGGGCGGGAGAAACTCAAGTTAGAAAACAGCTCTGCCTTCATTCCCAGTGCCCTGGCGCCAACCGCTTCCAGCCCCCGTTCCTCCTCACTGGCAAGGCTGCCCAGGTTTGCAGCTGGGAAGGGCAGGGTTTGGCAGTCGCCAGCCCGTTGGGTGGTGCATAAAGATGACAAAATGGGCGGGGAACGTAGCCAGGTGGGAACTTGTGTGCTTATTCAACACACACAAGAAACAAGGCTGGATTCATTGTCAATGCTATGTATGCATATACCTGCACTCACACATGTGCATGCATGTATATGTGTGTGTGTGTGTGTGTGTGTGTATGTGTGTTCTCGAGCTAGTACTGGGGCTTGAACTCAGAGCCTTGGTGCTGTCCCTTAGCTTTTTCATTCAAGGTTAGCATTCTTCCACGTGAACCATGGCTCCACTTCTGGATTTTTGATGGTTAACTGGAGATAAGAGTCTCACAAACTTCCCTGCCCAGGCTGCTTCTGAAACATGATCCTCAGACCGGTCTCCCGGGAAGTTCCTAGACTTCCAAGGACCTAATGTAAATTTGTTTACAACCCATTAGCTGCATGCGCCATTCAAATAAGCGAAATCTTGGGTAGGAAGGTCATAGTCAGAGAAGTTCCCAACTAGAAGCATTTCAGTTCAAGGCCAACCTGGGCAGAAGTTTACAAGATACGTTCCTGTCAGAAGACTGGCCTGGGTGGCCTGCACCTGACATCCTGGCTACCTCAAGAAGCCTAATTTAGGTAGATATTGCCCATGAGCTTCTCTGGGGAGGAAGCAGAGACCCTGGCTCAAATATAAGCATTAAAAGACAGGACTAGGGGCATGGCTCAGCAGTACGAGCACCTGTCTGGCCCAGAGTTCAAACCCCAGTACCACCCATACAAAACCATTTCCACGCTGAAGCTGCTTCTCCACACCACTGACCCAGCCACCTACACAGAGCAGCCTCCATTTACTGGGGTCCCTAGTGTCACCCACGGGGGCCTGCATGGCTCTTGCACAACACAGGCTGTGCGGCCTGAGCTGTTCCTCAGGTGTCTGACACTGCCACTGCCTCCTCCACCAAAAAGAGCTAGCTGCTCCAGATCACAGGACAGCCAGGCCCGGGGCCTCTGACCCTGACGGATGGATGTGGCCATGCAGGACTGGAGTGGCCAGGGGGACATGGCAGGGGTCACAGCTGTCTCACGGCCTTCCACAGGTGAGTCTGTGACCTTATATCTGGAACAAGAACTTAGGACAATCTCCCTAATGATGCACCTGAACTCCTTAAGGGCTGAGGCTGGAGGTCTGGGGTGTTCATCTTGATGAGTCGATTTTTCTAGACTGGTCTGCCCACTGGCTGACACAGGGCCCCCACCTCTTCTAAATTTAAAAGAAAAGATGAGGTCTGATAGGGGAGCAGCCAGACAAGAAATCAAAAAAGGAACAGTACTTTCAAGTTCATTCCAGCTATAATGCAGGTTATTCTGACTTTAAGGTAGCATCACATGACATACTTTTGATTCTATTCCCAAGATACTCTATTGTACTTGTTTCTGTCTCTTTTATTGTCCATGTAATCTCTGGCTCTAGGAGGTCATCTAGGTTCAGATCATATAGCAGTGAATAAATGGATAAACGAACGTTAGAAATAGTTAAAGCAGGAGACCACTGTGACCTTAGAATATCAAGACACATACTGTCATTATTGTTAACATTTGGATAATAAATTCTTGTTGTAAACACAACCTCAGGTGGTTTGATGGGGTAGTCTGTAGGAAAATGAATTGTTAAAAAAATACACTTTCATGATATGGGCTGTCTTACATAACAGAATATAACAGAACATTGTTCCTTATTAATCCATTTCAGCACCATAGCCTGTGCTTTTCACCTGGCTCCTCACTTTCAAAGGATCTGTCCCAAACTCTTGATTATCCAAATGGCTGGGGAAAGACTACCTTCATCTTACACTGGCTTTCCCAGACACAGGCACAAAGCAGCCAGGGGCCTGTGGAGCAGTGGCCTCAGCAGGAGCCTCCTTCCCATGCAGCAGCTGGTGCTTCCCCAGCCTGAAGAAATTCTAATGATTGAAATGTGGTCATAAATACCCTGATACTTCCTTCCTCTGTAAGAACTGCTACATGAACTTTTGTGAACATTGCATACTTCCTACAAGAAGAAATTTAGGTGGCAGAGGAATAAAATGTTCCTTGACTACAATTGCATTTTATTAGTCCTTTATTGAAGGATGGAGGCAAAGGGCAAAGGGCTTCTGGAACATTAAAAATGACAAAAAATGTGAAATATGACCACCACAAGCACAACAGAGGATAAAAAGGATAAAAAGTGATATGAACTAAAAACTATAGAAAGAAATTTTAAAAGTTGAAATGAAATATGTACTAATTTGTTTTGCAGAGGCTAAATGGAAAGACTTTTTATTTCTACTTTGAACCCCTTTCCAAAGGAAGAATAGCCAACAATCATCCCACCAATCCAGCATAACAATACCAGTGGTGAATGCTGACTAGCACACAAAAAGGAAATATATGTGTAAAGTGTTGAAAGAAAATAACCTTCAATAGATAATCCATTGGGTAGAGGAAGTCTTCAGAAAATATAGATTCTTCCATGTAGTTGTGCTAGCCTAAACTGTTTGCTTAGTGAAGAAAATGTACTAGTTAGAATAGAAATATAATACTTAATTTGAAACGTGAAATACTGGAATTGAGGTTGAATATTAATTCTACATAAACCAGTAATCTTGTTTTAGTATCAAATTAACTGTTAGTGTTAAATGTTCAGGTAAGAAAAAAGCAAATCAAAAAAAGTGCTCTAGCTCAAGATTGCTATCAGACCCTAGCTACTCAAGGAGGCTGAGGTGTGGAAGCTATCATGGTGGACAACTCAAATTAATTTGAAATTTTGGAGTTGAGGTTGAATATTAATTCCATATAAACCAGGAACAGTATGTTCTGGTCTGAAAAACAAAACAAGTGCTTCAGGAACAAGAATGTATCCTAGTTACTAAGGAGGCTGAGGTCTGGAAGCAGCCTTGGAGGACAACTCAAATTAAGTAGCTAGTAACAGGTTGGAGGCATGGCTTACATCAAAGTGTCAACAGTGACTGAGGAAGCTGACTGACTGAATTCAAGATCTACTACTAGCACAAGAAAGCATGGTCGGGGCTTCGACACTAATTGTGGCAACACAGGCTTCAGACCTACAGAGAAATGAAAATGAGTGGAGTGGGGAGAGGAGAGAAAGGGGGCAGAGAAAAGAAGAGCTGACAAGACAGTAGTGGAAAACAAGGAAAAAAGAAGGGAAGGGAAAGTAGGAAAAGAAGAGAGAAGGGAGGAAAGCTTCATGACATTGACTCGACAGTGACTCCTTTGATAGGACACCAGAAGTGTCTGATATTAAATCAAATCAAATTTAGTGCATATAATTAAAACATTGTATATCAGAAGGCGTGATCAACAAGGAAGAGAAAGCATGGTATTAGAGAAAATACTTGCATATATCCCTAAATAAATTACTAACCACAGTGAATTAAAAATATAAAACAAGGCTGGGAAGGTGGCTCAGTGGTAGAGTGCTTGCGCTGCATGCATGAGGCTCTGGGTTTGATTCCTGAGCACCATATAAGCAGAAAAAGCCGGAAATGGTGCTGTGGCTCAAGTGGTAGAATGCTAGCATTGAGCTGAAGAGCTGAGGGACAGTTCTCAGGCCCAGAGTTCATTAAAAACAACAACAACAACAACAAAAAAACCCACCAAATTTCTATAACTAATCCCCTCCCCATGGCACAAAATCTAATTTCAAAATGGAAAAAAAAAAACTGAAGAGACTTTTCTAAAATAAATATATACAGGTAGCTCATTAAATATAAAAAAGTTCAATGTGAGTAGTTATTAGAAAAAATTCAAATAAAAATGAAATTACTGAATACATACTTTTTTTTTGGGGGGGGGGGTTCGTTCGTGGGGCCTGAACTCTGGGCCTGGGAGCTGTCCCTCAGCTCTTCAGCTCAAGGCTCGCGCTCTACCACTTGAGCCACAGCACCACTTCAGGCTTTTTTCTTTTTGCTTATGTGGTGCTGAAGAATCGAACCCAGGGCCTCATGCATGCAAGCCAAGCACTCTACCACTGAGCCAACTTCCCAGTCCTCATACATACTTTTAAACAGAAACAAGAAAAAGGTTTCTAAAGTCTAACAACTGTTGGGAAAAATATGACAACAAAGTGAATTTTGATGCATTTCTGATAGCAATGTAAAACAATTAACGATGGTATGGAGACTTCTAAAAGAACTAAATATAGAATTACAAAGGAATATGGTCTAGCATTTCTATTTCTAGATTTATACCAATGGAAGTAAAGCAGGGACTAGAACAATTATTTGGACAATCACTACACAACAACTACACACAATAACCAAAAGACTGAAGCCTGGAAAGAATAGATAAATGTGTTTAACAGGAAGAAAGCTTTGATAAATTTTACAGCAGGGATATATCTTGAACACAATTAAGCTAAATAAAATACACCAGGCATCAAGTATCATCCGTGGTATGGTTTCCCTTACTGTGCTTCCAAGGATCAACAAACTCATAGACCCACTAATTATAAAAATGATTCCAAAGACTGGTAGGAGCTGTGTATTTAATGAGTTTACAGCCTCATATATGGAAGGTGAAAAATGCTGTAGATGGATGGAAGGCATGACCATAAAACAATGTGGCCATATGTAATGGTTAATGTAGCCAAAAAGGATGGAATAGACGTATACTCCCTGAATTGGGGATTACCAGCTAGCCTAGACTACATAAAATTTCAAGAGCAAGCTGAACTATATAGCAAGACTTGTCTTCAAATGGAATATGGCAAAATGAGCAATCATACAATGTGTAAGAAAAATGCCAATTCTAAGAGCCAATGCAGCAAAGGAAAATTTTTAAGAAAAACTAGTTCCCAGACAGAGCATTTGAAGAAAAGTAAAAAGTGAGAGACAGATGGAGGGAAGACAGGCTGGGAAAAAAATACACAGAGAAAAATAGATACATAAAGAAAAATACAAATAAACAAAGCTAGAGAGCAGAAAACAAAGGCTGAAACAGAAAATAGTGTGTGTGGGGGGGAATCTTGTGAGGACACCTTAGAAAAAATAGAGAGATTTCTAGAAAAATCATTGACCATATATCATCACATACAGCCTAAGTTTCAAGTAAAAAAACAACCATGAAGCAGTCCAATAATGTCTAAAGAGTAATTTAAGTACATATTGCTTACTCAGTCTTCTAAAACATTCAAAGGTGTGTGTGGCACACTGTTTCAGCAACTCCTTTAAGACTTCATTAAGATAGTTCAGTGTTACTCACGAGGATGGGATCTCTGACAAATTGCTAGGGAACCTTCACCTTCCATTAGATGTCACCTCCTCTGGGTAATTGAATCATGTAACAGTGTGATTACTTTTTCTCACATCAGAAAAACTAGAAACAAGCTGAAGCAAATCGGCACGTAATATAGACAGAATGTCAGATTTTAGGGCTGGGAAGCTGGCTCAGTGGTAGATCACTTGCCTTGCGTGCCTGAGGACCTGGGTTCGATTCCTAAGCACCACATAAGCAAAAGGCCGGAAGTAGCACTGTGGGTCAAGTGGTAGAATGCTAGCCTTGAGCTGAAGTGCTGAGGGACAGTGCCCAGGCCCAGAGTTCAGGCCCCACGACCGGACCCAAATACAAAAAAAAAGAATGTCAGATTTTATAATATGCTAAACCTAATAGCCATCTTTATGTGATTTATGAACATGTTACAAAAGCTGGATCTGTTTTTTTATGTTTTTAAATCTTGGACACCTTTAAGTTCATAAAATAGAATGTAATACAAAATGAGAAATAAAATGCAGCTCACCAGGGAGTCTTTCATTCTTGCTGTTGACAATGAACAGAAGATTCAGGAAGCATGACTGGGAGAGAAGGCAAATGAGGTAGTCAGGAAAGAACCTGTGTAATTTTACCGAAACTTTCCTGCTCCAAACATTATACATAGGAGGAAAGGCCTTCTTATGGGAGAAGAATTTTTTTATGTCTCAAGTAAAGCATCAAATTCTCCACTAAAGACCAATCCACAGTCCATTAGTTGCTAAATATTGTTAGCCCAATAAGCTTATTTCCCATAGCAAAGCATGCTCCTTCTCTTTTCCACAGCTTGGCATGCTCCCTTCCTTGTCAACACTAGGCCCATTAAGGAAAGGCAGTTAAGCCTTTCCTTAATGGGCCTAGTGTTGACAAGGAAGGGAGATAATCAGCCTTCCTTCAAGCCCTCTTTACCTTTAGATGGTTCTCTTCTGGGGTAGCTAACACCATATAAGGCAGCAAGAACTCCCTAGAGTGACCTTAAGGTCTGGGCAGCTGCAGAGACCCTTATCTACTATTTGGGCAGCAGCCATAAATCCTAGTCCACCATGATGGATCCCTTGGTCCACACATCCACACTGGTTCTCCACCTCCTGGCCCCTAGTTATATATGTCATCTCAAACAATAGCCGGCACTTCTCACTCTTCCCTTATGAAAAGTGATCTTGCCAGTTCCACTGCTGTCAATAAATCTTTCTTTGTTCTTTGTACCTGGATGTCTGCATGGTTCTCTGGCAAAGTCTAATATACTCTAACAGATAGTACAAAACTAATTCATTTCTCCATTAATGTACATACAGAATTCATAAAAACTGATGTTCCAACAAAGATAATTGAATAATCAAAAAGTCACATCTTCAATAAAACTAGCTATTACTCAAATACACTTAGAGATGAATGATCTTTTATTCTATTAATACAAAGATATACTAGGACTCCACTAAGCATTTGTATTTGACACATTCATTTACATAATTTAAACACTATGGAGAACACGAATATTGTAACTCAGTATTTTTCACCTAAACTTATAGAGGCAAAATGTATACAACACAAATTTTTTGTGTTATACTGTTTCAATGATGATTGTCAAATGGCACATTTCCTTGTATCCAAATACTCAGAGCACCCTTATGAGGGCAGAGAATCAAGGACAGTTATGATTCCTGGGAGAGTTGGTGAGATTGTTCGAAGAATTCTTGGGCTTTCAATGACCTTGAAGGTAACTTAAAAAGGCTAAGGGACAGGCACTGGTGACTTATCCATGTAAATCTAACTAAATCAGGAGGCTGAGATCTATGGCTCATGGTTCAAAGACAGCCTGGGAAGGAAAGCAAGTTGAATCTTATCTACAATTAACTATCAAAAACTTGGACATGGATCTGTGGCTCAAGTGGTAGAGCACGAGTCTTGAGCAAAAAAGTTCAGAGGCATCACCCAGACGTACATGGAGACTGAAGGAATGCTGAGGAAGAGGGATATACTCAATGAAGACAGTATGTGGACAGAGGAAGAATAGACAGCAATGAAGAAGTGATGCTTCCTCAAGGTTTCCAGGGAGTCCATGAAATGATTATATGTAAGGTGTATGATGATCCAGGGGATCAGAAGAACAGGAGGCTAAGTAACGGGGTGATATGGGGTTCTGTGCAAGCCTGAACTTGGAGAGCCTTGAGTTGCAGTGAACAATCTCCTCCTGCTGCCCTCATCCATTTGGTCATCCCTCTAGCTTCCTTTCTCCTCTGAAGAAAGCCACAGGTGTTGAGTGCTGAGGAGCAGAGTCAACAGCTGGCTGAGGAACCATGGAAATGGTAAAAGGATCAAAGGGAGTTGCTCAATGGGCATCATTGACACCCACCAAGAGAGCCATGGATCTGAATCTCCACCATCCATACTTCATGGCCTGCATGCAGAGGCCAAAGAGAACAGAGAGACCATAGGAAAAAATTGTGTGTGTTTGTGTGTGTGTGTGTGTGTGTGTGTGTGTGTGTGTGTATGTGTCCCAATTTTGGGGCTTGAACTCAAGGCCTAGTCCCACTCCTTGATCTTTTGTTTAAGGCTAGTGATCACTTGAGTGACGCCTCCACTTCTGGCTTTTCAAAAAGTGGCTAATTGGAGATAGGGGCCTCACAGACTTTCCTGCCCAAGCTGGCTTTAAACCTTGATAATCAGATCTCAGCTGCCTGAGTAGCTAGGATTATAGATGTGAACCACTAGTACCTGGCTTAGGAAGGAATCTTAATCACACTCAATCCACTGAGTATTGGGATTAGTGGTATGTAAGTCACTTGTGCACAATGCAAGCATTTTTTTTTTTCTGCTCCTGGGGCTTAAACTCTTGATCTGGGTGGTATCCATGAGTTTTTTGTTCTCAAGGCTAGCACTCTACCACTTGAACCAAAGCTCTACTTCCAGTTTTTCAATGGTTCATTGGAATTAAGAATCTCATAGGGACTTTCCTGCCCAGGCTGGCTTTGAAGTGATCCTCAGATCTCAGCCTCCTGAGTAGTGAGGATTACAGGCATCAGCAACTGGTGCCTAGCTAATGCAAGAATTCTGGACACAGTAAGTAAGTGAGAAAAATGACTGCTATTAAAAGGTAGAGCCTGTCACAGGGCTCACACAGTAGCTACGATTGCAGACATGAGCCATGGGCACCTGACATGAAATGTGTATTCTTGTTTTGGATGTAGGCATATTTGTTTTGATAAAATGTACCTTTCTTATTGGTGGCTTAGGCCTGTTTCTTAGCTACTCAACTAATTACCAAAAGGCCAGCAATGGAGCTTAGACTCAAGTGGTAGACCATTAACCTTGAGCAAAAAACGAAACCAAAACCAAAACAAACAAAAAAACAGCTTAGGGAAAGTACTCAGGCCCTGAGTTCAAGCCCCAGGACCATTAGACACAGACACACAGAAACACAAAATAACAATATTGTAAAATGTACTCAGAACACCACTATTCTACAAACAGAAAAACTTGGGCTCAAAAAACTTGGGCTTGGGGCTGGTACCTCATACCTTGATCCTAGCTACCTAGCAAGCTGAGAGCTAAAGATTATAATTCAAAGACAACCTGGGCATGAAATCCACGAGACTGTTATCTTCAATTAACCACCAGAAAATCAGAAATGGAGCTACGGCTCTAGTGGTAGAGTAGCAGTCTTGAGCAAAAGAGCCCAGGAACAGTGTTCAGATACTGAGTTCAAGGTTGGCCAGTGGTGAGCAGAAGAGCCACAAGAAGGCACATCTCCTTCAGTGAAAGGCCCTCTGGCAGTCCATGAATCCAGCTAGGTCCTGCTGATCCTGTTTACTGGATTAGTTGACTGAATATCTCAATATACAACATCCACCACCTGTGACTTACAGAGCTGTTCTGGAAGGTTCCAAGGCCTGACAGATGTGGACCCCAGGGGAGGGTTAAAAACTGATGTGTAAGCCACTCAGTTTGCAGAGATGCTCAGTTCTGCCCTTTCCATTGGGCAGAGCCACTCTACACCCAGCTTTGACCCTGTTCTGCATCTTACAGGCTCCATTCAAGGCAAAAAGTTCTGACAGTTTTAGGAACATCCATTATCTCGGAGTCTAAAAGCTGGGTGCCAATGGCTCACACACACCTGTAATCCTAGCTCTTTAAGAGCCTGAGATCTAAGGATCATGTTTCAAAGTCAGCTCAGGTCAGGCAAGAAAGTTCATGAGACCTTTCAGTTTGTTTTTGTTGTTTGTGGAGTTTGAACTCAGGGCCTGGTTGCTTCACTTGTGCTCCTATTCCTCAGGGCAAGTGCTCTACCACTTTAAATCACAGTAGGTTGCTAATTGGAGATAAGAGCCCTGCTCTGACTGGCTTTGAACCTCAATCATCAGATATCAGCCTCCTGAGTAGCTAGCATTACAGTGTGAGCCACTAGATCCTGGCCTAAAAAAACCAAAATGGAGGCAAGGCTCAAGTGTTAGCATCAGACTTATCTTGAACACAAAAGGTAAGGGAGAGCTCACAGAGGCTGAGCTCCAGCCACAGTATCAGCATGTGTACACATGCATACAGGTGCATACATATCATACATATACACACACAATAGTTTAAGATTGATTAAAAAATCCAACAATGAAGCTGGGCACTGGCGCCCCATGCCTGTAATCCTAGCTACTCAGGAGGCTGAGCTATGAGGATCACGGTTCAAAGCCAGCACGGGAAGGAAAGTCTATGAAACTCCTATCTCCAATGAATGACTCAGTAAACTGGAAGTGGTGCTGTGACTCAGGTGGTAGAGCACTAACCTTAAGTTGAAGAGCTCAGGGACAGAGCCCAGGCCCAGATTTCAGGCCCCATAACTGACAAAACAAAACAAACCCAACAATGATAAATTATAGGTGAGTTGTGAGAGAACAAGTAAGGTAAATCTGGAGGCAAATGAAGTTGACATCTGTGATGGCTAAATCTTGAGGATGAACTTACCGAGATGGATTGGGTTTAGATGCATCCAGCTGATGAGTAAAGCAAGCCTGTGTGTGTGTGTGTGTGTGTGTGTGTGTGTGTGTGTGTGTGTGTGTGTGTGTGTGTGTGTGTGTGTGTGTGTGTGTGTGTTGGGTTGGGTTTAGATGCATCCAGCTGATGAGTAAAGCAAGCCTGTGTGTGTGTGTGTGTGTGTGTGTGTGTGTGTGTGTGTGTGTGTGTGTGTGGACATCAGATTAACTAAACTAGAAATCTCTCTTGCCATGATTGCCTGAAATCTGTGACACGAAGCAAAATTAATCCTTTTTCCCTTAGGTTATTTAGGGCAAGTTATTTGTCATAGCAACAACAACAAAAAACTATATTACTAACACAAAGCCCTATCTTTCTCTTCTACATCATCTCTTGTTTTATTTTTTCAGTAGTCCTGGGGCTTGACCTCAGGGCCTGAGCACTGTCAGTGAGCCTCTTTGTGTTCAATCAAGGCTAGTGCTTTACCACTTGAGCCACAGTTCCACTTCCAGGCTTTTCTGAGTACTTTATTTGAGATAAAAATCTTGCTGGGTGCTGGTGGCTCACACCTATAATCCTAGCTACTCAGGAGGCAGAGACTTGAGGATCGTGGTTCAAAGCCAGCTTGGGCAGGAAATTCTGTGAGACTCTTTTCTCCAATAAACTACTACAAAACTGGAAGTGTCACTGTGGCTCAAGCAGTTTCACATAGGTCTTTGTCTTTCTGACTCTGACACATGTATGAAATGCAGAGAGTCCAGCATATGCAAAATACAGAAAACACACAACTCATTCACACAATTCAAACATTGTCAAGGGCAATTAGCTGCTACAGGACATACTTCTAGCTGCCAAGTTAACCTCAAAGTATTAACTATACCATTTGCTAAGCTCCATTTGATTAGCCCTATGGCAAAAAGCCCTCTGTACGCAACACACCAGAATGGCCAGAGATCAGCCAGAGACTGAGGAGAAAGGAAAAGCATCAAACTAAAAAATTCAGCTTCTTCCTTTGAGGCCAGCCAACAGTCAGTCAAGTCAGATCCTGATACACAAATTATCCACTTCCTATGGAACCAGGAAAAATCCCATAAGCAAATCTGAAATGTCCGTCCCACTATATGAAGCAATTTAAGTATCCATAGACTTGATAGGAGATAAGGGAGTTGGAATGATGTGACAGAGCAGTCAAAGCTTGGAGCCAATGCTTCACACATGTCATCCTAGCTACTCAGGAGGCTGAAATGAGAATCCTTGTTCTAAGCCAGCCCAAGCAGTGAAATCTGTAGGACTTATCTCCAATGAACCATCTAAAAGCCACAAGTGGAGCTGTGGATCAGGAGGTAGAGCATGGGCCATGAGTGGAAAATACTAAAGGAGAACACCCAAGCCCTGAGTTCAAGACTCAGGATCTGAACACATGAACACACAAACACATGCACATACACACACACACACACACACACACACACACACACACACACACACACACACACACACACACACACAATGCAAATTTAGCCTAAATGCATGTACACAGGTGCAGGTACATGATTAAATTCCAAAAAGGCAGAAACAAATATGATCACAGTTTGGAATGCAAAAAATACCAAGTCCCGTCAATTCAGAGGAGAGGAGGAAGGCATGTGGCATTCTACCTTCAAGGAATTGCGCATTTGGGGGATCCTTCCACCAGGACTCCTCCATACTCCTGGAGAGTCAAAGGTGGCAAGTTCCTCAAGAACCAGAAACTCACCTTTCACTCTATCCAAGGCACATGAAGCTCCAAGAGGATCTCTGCACTCACTCCCCAAGGAACCCACAGGACCTGAGAAAAAAATAAGAATGGGGAAGCCAAATAGGGAGAGGGAGCAGGGAGGCCCAATGGGCCCCTGTGCAAATGGTAAAATGCAAAAGGGACTGACCTGAGCAGAAACAACAGGATCAGGTGAGGCAGGGGGAGGGGAGGAGAGATGATGAGGAACCAGTCCTACAGAAGTCATCATACCCTGGGATACAGGCATATGCAGACAGGCTTCTCCCCAGAAAGAGAACACTGGATGAGGTCAGGGGATGCGAGAGGACAATAGAAAGGAGGACTGACTGTAAAGCATGGAAATTTGAAATAAAAGTCCCCGACTAGGGCACCAAGGGGCCTGGGTTCTAATTCTGACTCATTTGAGTGGACACATTTCCATCCTCGGAACCTCAATTTGCCCCATCTGGGGTAAAAAAGCGGTAAAAAGCACAGGTCCCCATACTGCCCCTGAGGACTCCGACAGGAGAAGAAGGAGCAAGAAGGGGTAGCAGAAAAGTATTTGGAGGAGGGGGGAGCAGCATTCCATGCCGTACCTGACCGAGGCACTCACCTGCCTGGCAGCTAGAACCAGCACTTTTTCTGAACCCCCACGGGTGCCACCAAGCTGCCTCTCATGGTACAAAACCCACAGTCCCACATTGGGCAGGAAGACCAGGGCCACCTGTACCACCGCTAAAAAAGCCCCTTCAGAGCCTGGCAGCCCTGCACTGCACTAGCTGTGTTATGAGCTATCCCTGAAGCCACATTTGGGAATATGAAATATTCCAGGCTGCAGGTGGCCAGTTGTTACAAAGGCCCAAAGCCCCCCAAATACACATGCTTTAGCAAACATGCTAAAGAGGAAAGAAATAAAAACAATACCAACAAGGCAATCCAGCTTCCATGGAGATCTGAATTAAGATGGCATGATGGCCAGAGATGATACAGGACGCTGAAATCGACTAGGCAGACACATGTGGCAAGACTTAATATCGGTTAGGCTGGTCGGGGCCTAAAAAAAATCGGCGTGTGGGCAGATCCACCGGAAATCCCCAGTCCCAGGAACTGGACTGACAGGTTCAATAATCCATGAGCCAACTGCTCTCCGCCTCCAGGTCTGTGCATGCCCATCACCTGGGCAAAATATAAAGGCTCAAGGGGCAGAGCCACCGGAAATTCCCAGTCCCAGGCACTGGACTGACAGGTTCAATAACCTATCAGCCTAGTCCCCACCCCTGCCTCCAGGGATCCGGGCATGCCTATCATCTGGGAGGCAGGTTTTCCTCCCCCAGCATGAGGATTAGGTGCCAGATCCTACATGTGCCGTTTTGCCAATATGGCGACAGCCAGACCTGACCTCCAGTACATCAGCATGTCCACGTGGTGGCAGCGGCAACAATTAACCAAACGCAAGAAGCAATGGTGCTGTCCCACTCCGACTCTATAACACTTCCACCGCTACCTGCTTGTTGGGTAATGGTGCTCTTGGTGCATTTTGGTGCAGTTGGAGGGCACTCCAGATCTGATCCCTGCCTCCTCTGATGCTATGGTCACTGGAGTCGAGTTCCTTGGGCTTTGCAGATAGTGCTGGAGTCCTGCCTTTGCACAGTCCCCGGGGTCTGGGGCTCCCCTGAAGGCTTAGGTCACCTTGGCTCCAGTGCACATTCCTGGGGATGAGGTACTGAGGCACAAGAGTTAATGAACCCTTAGATATGTATTTTAATGTTATTTTTTCTTTCATGCATGTGTTTCTAACGCATTTATAAGATTATTTCTTTGTTGCTTTGTATGTCCCTCCACCACAGTATAACCCCTGCTTTCACTATATTTGATGTCAGTATAACTAACATGTGGAGATGGGGAAAAAAAAGTCGTTTAAGGATACAGGTGGACCTGTTACAACAATGAGAAGTACAAGTTGTCATGTCCAAAACGAGCTTTACAACATCGGTGTGGGGGGGTGGTAAGGATTGGGATGGGGGGGGATGATGGGAAGGGATGGGAAGGGTAAACAAAGGAGGAGGCTGCTTGGTAAGAAATGTACGCACTATCCTGCCCATGTAATTGTAACCCCTCTGTACAGTATGTTCACAAATAAAATAAAATTAAAAAAAAAGAGTTAATGAAACCAGGAAGTAATTGCTCATGCCTGTATGCCTAGCTACTAGGGAGGCCGCGATCTGAGGATCAATCTCTGTTTGAAGCCAGCCTGGCAGGAAGCCCATGAAAGTGTTATCTCCAATAAAGACTCAGAAGAAGCCAGAGCAGGGCTGTGGCTCAAGTGGTAGAGCACTAGCCTTAAGCACAACGAGGCTCAGGAACAGGACACAGGCCCTGAGGTCAACCCACAGCACTGACCAATAAAAGAGTAATAAAAAGTCTCCTGTCTTCTCTGCCCTTCCTTTTGATTTTTGGAAGGGGGGGCTGGGTAAGTCCAGTTCTGGGGCCTGAATTCTGGGCCTGGGCACTGTCCCTCAGCTCTTCAGCTCAAGGCTAGCGCTCTACCACTTGAGCTACTGAGCAACTTCCGGCTTTTTTCTTTTTGCTTATGTGGTGCTGAGGAACCAAACCCAGGGCCTCATGCATGCAAGGCAAGCGCTCTACCACTGAGCCACCTTCCCACATTCTCTGCCCTACCTTGTCAGCCTAGTGCTGGCTTTGTGTGTTCTGTTCTCCCACAGTGCTGTTGACCAGGCAGGTCTTTGCACCCAGAAAGCTTGCTTTTTCTCACCTGCACTGGCCAACTCATTCTCCATTCGAGGCTGAACTTTTTTGTACAAGGCTGATATTCTACTGTTGAGTCCTACCTCTACTTCTGGCATTTTGGTATAATTGGGTTAAGAGTCCGAGAGATTTTTCTGCCTAGCCTGGCTTCAAGCCTCCATCCTCACTTCTCAGCCCACTGAGTAGCTAGTATTATAAATGTGAGCCATGGATACCCAGCAAATTTGACTTTTATTTATTTATTCATTTTTACTATTGTTTAACTATGAATGTGGAAACATAAATTGTCGTTTTTTTATTTGGTTTATTACACTTACAATATTTTAAAGATTCATTCATGTTGTAGCGTGGGTCCAAATAGCATTCCTTTTTAAGACTGAATAGTATTTCATTGGATTCATAGATCATATTTTGTTTATTCATCCATGGACATTTGGGTTGTTCCTACCTTTCCACTACTGTGAATGATACGATGACTAATATACTTCTTTTATACTGAGCACACTGCTGTAACAGAGGCATCCTTTCATGAGAACCCCAGGTGAACTGTAGGGACTCACCAGTACTTTTCCTTCATATTAACAATCCACAAGAGGAGTTCCAGGAAGATGGAGGAGGAGAACCTGGAATCTGAACAAGCTCTCACATAGAAAGCAGTTTTAGAATTCCAGTGAACAGTCCTAAGCCAGAGAATCACACCAAGTGTGCCATCACAGGACAGAGAGTTAGACAAGAGAGGGGAAGCCAAGACAAGGAGACACGTCTGAGCGCCTGCCAGCCGCTGCCGCTGCGGTGGCAGGGTCGCAGCGGCGAACGCAGCCGCGCCCATACCTGAGTGCTCACACAGAGAGTCTGGGACGAAGGAGCCAGACGCAGAGGGCAAGAGGATTCTACTCAACACCAGCAAGAACCGACAAGGAGCGGATATCTTCATCCTGCAGTTTGCAGACCAAAGACGACCCAGGATCCAAGACTCGGCGTGAGTACAAGCCCGACGTCCTCACTCCTTCTCAGGGAGCAGAGGAGGGAAGGCCACCCCTCCCCCCCCAGCACCGGTGATCTCCATCTTGGATACTGACAAAGCTCAGAGGAGCTGCTAGCTCCAACTCAGGCCATGGAATAAAACGAGTCATTTAGCAGGTCACAAGAACTTAATGGTGAAGTGACCTGCCAGACTCAGCTCCATCCAGGGGAAAAGTCACCCAGCTCAGGCACCAGCCATTGGAGTGGCTTTCCTCACTGGGTAACCAGAGCCAGAGGCTGCCCCTCCCTCTAGCAGCCTCCACAATATATTGAAAAACAGAAACCCTGAAAATGGCTCCAGGCTGGGCTCTGTGAGTTTTTCACAAAATAGCCCCAGGGAAAAGCTACTGTTTGTTGAAAGGCCTCAACTCTATCAGAACCTAGCCTCATCACCCCTCTTTTGTGATTCTCAAAGCAGATCACCCTCCCATTAACCTAACCTGGGAGGGGGATCTCAAAATCTTGGGTAAAGCAGAGCATTTTTCTGCCTGTTCGAACAAACTGACTTAAGAAACCAATCAAGCCATAGGACCTCAAGCTGAGTCTCTACTCCAACAAGAGGCTGGTTACAGACAAAAGGGAGATACAGGATTCTTCCCACCCCTCCAAAAAAAAATAAAAAAAAAATAAAAGAACTTTTTTTTTTCTTTTTTCTTTTTCTTTTTTTTTTTTTTTTGGTACCTTATATATATATATAAAAAAATTTTCCCTTTTCTAAAACTTTTATTAATCTTTAATTTTTTCCTTTTTTGAAAAAATAATTGTTTTCCAGTAACTTTTTTCCCTCTTATAATTTTTATTTTAGGAATACGTGAATGTGCATTTTCCTTACTTTTCTTGTGTTCTTTCTCTTTTTCTCTCTTTCTTAATTATCTTTTTGTTTTTTGTCTAGCTCTACTGAACTTCTGATCTTTTTTTTCTCCCTTTCTTATCCTTTTAACCTTTTCCTCTCTTTTGTTCCTCTGTATGTGACTTAACTCTTGTCCTGCACATCCTCAGATAAACCTGTAGTTAAATAGTAGACCCTATCCCCCATTGTGTACACACTTAATCCACAAATTTATTACTCAATCCAAAACCTTTGAGATTTAAATTCCTTAATAGCAGTACTACCTCTTTATACCTATATAATATTTTAAGCATTTTTTTAAAGTTTTTCACATCTCTATCTCCCTCCTGTTTTCTCAATATATTCACATTCCTCTCTAAATAGATGGTCTTTCAATATCCATAACTATATTAATTTTTACGTTTCTATTTTTTTTCTGGTCTCTTTTCATTTCTCTTTCCCTTTCTTCTTTTTCTCTCCCTCTCTACTTACATCCTACCCAACCTATTTCCTGCATTGAGATTAAGACATAGTTAACTCTCCCTGTGCCTCCCAACACCAATCTATTCCTATTTTTTACCCACATCTCTCCCTAACCCTAAAAATTTCTGGTTTTCCAAATTCTTCTCTGCGGTTCGAAGCCCATTAACATATTGTTGTTTGATGTTGAATAGATATATCTGTTGAACTAGATTGTATCTGTAGACTATTGATTGTATAAATGCAAACGTTGGTTGATGGTTGCCTTAAGATAGTGCCTTAAGATAGTTGCCTTAAGATAACAAGGGTGAACCACCAACACCTGGCTTAGTTATCCTTTTCAAGAACTATAATTGCAGGCAGAGTAGTTAGTACTATACTGAAACACATCCAGGCACTGTGAAAAGGTATATGTTTCAACTGGCCTAGGATCAAACATTATTAAAACCATTCACACTGGGGAAACTAAGCTCACTTAAGCAGAATTATCTAGAAGACTCAAGAATCTATGCCTGATGCCAATGGTTCACATCTATAATCCTAGATAATTAGGAGGCTGAGTTCTGAGAACCATGGTACAAAGCCAGCTTGGGCAGAAAGGTCTGTAAGACTCTTATCTCCAATGAAGAATTAAAGACAAAGAAGTGGAACTGTGGCAAAGTGGCAGTGTGCCAACTTTGAGAATAAAACCTCAGCGACAGCATCTAGGGTCAAAGTTCAAGGCCTAGAAGTTGTGCATGCATGCATATGCATGCACACATTCATAAAGCCCACATACAATCATACAAAAGGTCTCTAGCCTGTTTTTCTCTTGGGTCACATGTGTTGCTCCAAGGAAAGATACTGGGACAGGGGCAGAGATTAGTCTGATGCCACTGACTCACCAGAAATTTTCCTCCTTTGTAATATGGAAATGAGGATACCTGACTTATATGGTTGTTTGGAGCATTAGGTGAGCTAACAATAAAGTGTGTGTGTGTTTGTGTGTGTATGTGCCAGTCCTAGGGCTGTCCCTGAGCTTTCTTGTTCAAGGCTGGCATTCTACTACTTGGGCCACTGGTGCACTTCCAGCTTTTCTGGTCTTTAATTGGAGATAAAAGTGTCACAGGCTTTCCTACCCTGAGTTGGCACTGAACCACAATCCTCAGATTGCTAGCCTCCTGAGTAGCTAGGATTGATTACACATGTGAGCCACTGGTTTATAGCTGTAATAAGGTTTTAATGAAGGAGAGCTGGTGAGATTCTTCAGTACCTGTTTCATGTGACCTCCTCTGAGACCCCTAAAGTACAATCAGTGGGAGACTCTGCCTTCAAAGCACCAAGAGGAGTCAAGACCAGGCAAGTAATGCTGCATTGACAAACAGCCTGGCCTTTTTTCTACTCATAATATAAGTTCAAGGTGAGTCAGTAGGAGCTTCTGTTCTTCCTGTGAGGGACAGAGGCCACTGAGCAGAGTCTTTGCTCTGACACACTTCCCTAAGATCACAGGCAAAGGGAAATGAATTCAGACTACATACTGACATGTTGTAATCATATGATTGTGCCTAACCATGAAAATAACAGAAAGGTATAAGTCTACCATATTCCAGCCAACAATCAGTCAAATTTGACCATGCTACATGAATTACCCTCTTCCCATGGGACCAGGAAAAATCCCCTAAGTAAATCTGAAATGTCCTGCTATATGAAGCAATTCAAGCATGCATAGACTTGCCAAAAGATGAGAGTCACAGTCCTGCTGAATCACAGGAAAATGCTGGTCAAAGTCAGGTGCCAGTGATTCACACATGTAATCCTAGATACTTAGAAAGCTGAGATCTGAGAATCCTGATTCTAAGCCAGCTCAGGCAGGAAAGTCTGTAAGAGACTCCTATCTAGAATGAGCCTCCAAAAAGCCACAAGTGGAGCTGTGGATCAGGCAGTAGAGCACTGGCCATTAAAAAAACTAAAAGGCAGCACCCAGACCTTGAGTTCAAGACCCAGGATCTGAACACAAACACATGTACAAACACACACACAAAGTAAAAAAAAAAAAAAACTAATTTAGTTCAAATGCATGTACACATGGTAAGTTTCAAAGAGGCAGAAACAAATATGATCACAGTTTGGAATGCAAAAAATACTAAGTCCCTCCAGTTCAGAGGAGAGTGGAATGTATGTTCACTCACGGAACTGCATTCTGGGATATTTTGGGGGATCCTCCCACTAGGGTACCTCTATACTTCTGGTGAGTCAAAGGTAGCAAGTTCCTCAAGAACCAGAAACTCACCTTTCACCCCAATTCAAATGACTTGATGTTCTAAGAGGATCTTTGCACTCACTCCCCAAGGAATCCACAGGATCTGAGAAAGAAATAGGATGGGGAAAGCTGAATAGGGAAAGAGAAGCAGGGAGGCCCAGGGGTCTCTGTGCAAATGGTAAAATGGGAAAGGGACTGACCTGAGTAGAAACAACAGGATCAGCAGGTGGGGATGAGGGAGGGGAGCAAAGATGATGAGGGAACCAGTCCTACAGAAGGCATCACACCCTAGGATACAGGCATATGTGGAAAGATTACTCCCCAGAAAGAGAACACTGGACGAGGTCAGGGGACAGGAGACTGCAACAGAAAAGAGGCCTGACTGTAAAGTAGGGAAATTTGAAATAAGAGTCCCAGAAAGGGGCACCAAGGGCCCTGGGTTCTAATTCTGACTACTGAGTGGTCAAATCTCTGTCCTCCGAGCCTCAATTTATTCCATCTGGGAAACAAACAAACAAAAAACATGAAGAAGCACAGAATTTTTCTGGTGCTGCCTCTGAAGACTTCCACCAGAGAAGGAGGGAAAAGGAGCTGCAGACAGGTGTTGGGTAGGGGAGAAGGTCGCACAGCACCAAAGCCCTCACCTAACCGGCTATGGGGATCAGCACAGCTCCTGCCTGCCCCACTACCACCATCTCCCTGGCCACGAGGTGCCATCGTCCTGTTGCTGGCAGTCCAGAGCCCACAGCCCCAGGTTGGGCAGAAAGACCATCTGACTCGGCTGACCCCCCGGCAGCCCTGCTGGCCCCGCAGCCCTGCTCCACGCCCACCACAAGACCCCCAGTTGCAGAAGCAGCAACTCACCAAACACAATCAGCCGCCACAACTCCCTAGCATTTCCGCATCTCCCCGGGTTGTAAGCCAGAAGATAACACTGACTCATTGCCGGGGGGGGGGGGGCGGGCGGGGGGGGATGTTTACCACTGCCAATAACAATGTTGGACACTGTGGAGCCATCAGATCCACGATTCTCTATTCTACAATTGCTAGACAACGCCTATATTTGTTGACCTCCGTCTTCTTTTGGAGTGTTTCAGTCTGTCCGGATGCCATCTGAGGGTCCGACCTCAGAGATAACCCCTCCAACACTGCAATAGTGTATCCCACTCCTCCACTGATCCCCTTCCCACCCGACAGAGAGAAAGCAGATTTGAGCTGTCCGGCCCTAAATGGTGCCCGCTACACCCTGGTGAGAGGCCTCTGTTTGGGCGTGGTTGAGTGCACTTCAGAATCTGATCCTGGCCCTCTTCGCTGCTGCTTACAAACTATGGTTGGGGGAGTCCTTGGGCTTTGCAGGTAGTGATTGATCCCTGCCATTCCCAGCCCCTGGAGTCTTGGACTCCCCACTCATCTTGGCAGGGCCCTGAGGACAACCAGACCTGACTTGACCCAGGGATCTCAGTGTCTTTTGGCATTCTTCCCTCCTCAGATCCTCAGCTGCTCCCACTGCCTTTCCTGGGACAGCCCATAGCCCTCCAGCTCCACCCAGAGCTGAGCTCCTTCCAGCACTAGAGTTTCCATCCGAAGAGCTGGCCACTCCCACACTCTGCAAAGATCTATCTGCGCCTGCAGACAACCTCCTCTACCACTAGCCCCAGAGTTATGAACTATCACCTATATAGGAGTAGATGCCATATTGCTCCCTAGCCTGTGGGCAACATGGCCCCACTAATCAATCTCTTTACAACAATCCTTGTCCTGTATGTGCCTGCCTCTGCGTGGTCCCCTGGCATGGCCAGAATGGATTCTTTCAGTGTCCTGTGTGGTGAAATGAGGTCCACGCTGTAATTCCTGTGCAATTCTGCCCACAGTCCTAGGTTTCCTAGGTTTCTTCGTGTAGAAGATATTAGATGTTTGGTGTGTTCACTCCCATACATAATCCAGACTACAGTCAGCAGCCACCAGCCTGTGACACCTGTCTGCCATGCCTAACAAAGTGGTGGGGAGATAACACAAGCCTATCTACAGGCTCCTTCTCACGCAGGTCCAGTCCCACACATATCCACTGAACACTCAGCACAGGCTGAGCCCATCTGAAACCTCAGATTCAGGGTTTGTCTCCATTCAGTCCTATTTGGCAAGCCATCAGCCAGCACCCATGTGTGCCAAACTCTGTGCCAGGCTTCAGGAAGATGTGCAGGCAGTACAAAACCCTGGGAGCTGAAATGGGGGGTGAGGACTGAAACATTAAACAAACGTGCAGTTACCCAAGACAGTGAAATGTGTGCAGTACTGTGGTAAGGTCTCTGAAGAAAGGATGAACCACAGAGAATCTGGGCTTGCTCCAGTACTCATTCCTGAACTGTTTCTTCGACACCCTCCTCTCTGGCATACTCCACAGTGCCCTCTTGATTCTCTGCCTCTCCAGCCCAACCACTGTTTCTGGTGACTTACCAACCCCAGCCCTAGACAAGCATCCTGATGACTCTCACATTCCATTTCTTCTAGCTCCAGGCCAAACAGTAAGGGGTCAGTTTTTCTGACATCACAGCTTGGTCTTAACACCCATAACAAAACTTTGAAGGCTTGGGTCACCTTGGCTGACTCCACATTTCTGGGGATGAAATGCAAGAGTTAATCAAACTGGGCAGTAGTGCCTTTAATCTTAGCTACTCAGGATGCTGAGTAGCTAGTCCATGTAACACCCTCACAACACCTCTTCTCAGAACTGACCCTACCCACAAATTCCCATAGTCTATGTAATGTGACCTGTGACTGCCCATGTGACCCATGAGACTGCCACTAAAATGTTTAAATTCAGTCTATACCTGTCCATGGCTGCTGCCTCCATTTTTCCTTGGAGCAGCCCGGCAGGTCTAACCCCCCCCATAAAGCTTTGAACTCATATTGGCTGTTCTCATGCACCTCTCATTTATTGCAAATTGGAGTCTCAGGCACTAATCTGACCTCAAACCTCCATCCTTAGTTCTCAGCCTTCTGAGTAGCTAATATTATAAGTGTGAGCCATGGTTACCCCACAAATTTAGCTATTTTTGATACCTCATGGATGTGGAAACACAAATTATAGTTTTTTAGATCTAGTTTATTTCACTTGCAATATTTTATAGATTCATTCATGTTATTGAGTGGGTCAGAATGTCATTCCTTTCTAATATTCAATAATATTCCCTTGGATGAATATATCACATTTTGTTTATCCATCAGTGGACATTTGGGTTGTTTCTACGTTTTCACTATAGTGAATAATGTCGTCAATAACATTATATGTCTTTTATATTGATCAGACTGATGTTAACAGAGTAGCCAGAGTCATCCTTTCATATGAAACTCAGATGAACTTTGGGGACCACCTGTGGCTTTCCTTTACATTAACTATCCATGAGAATCCTTACAGTCTGTGAGGTCTATATGGTATGACCAACTTGCATCTGCTTTTTTCCTAGTTATGCTGATCTTGCTTTTTGTTAAATAAATAAATGTCCAACAAGTAAACAAATCAGGGACAGCCTTTTCAATTTTTTTGTTGTTGTTGTTGGTCGTGGGTCCTGAACTCTGGGACTGGGTGCTGTCCCTGAGCTCTTCAGCTCAAGGCTAGTGCTCTACCACTTGAGCCCCAACTCTACTTCCAGCTTTTTCTGCTTATGTGGTGTTGAGGAATTGAACCCAGGGCCTCATGCATGCAAGGCAAGCACTCTACCACTGAGCAAGCTTCCCAGCCCCATGCAAATTTGCTCTTTTATTCTTGTTTTTTTTTTGGGGGGTGTCCAGTCGTGGGGTCTGAACTCTGGGCCTGGGCACTGTCCCTCAGATCTTCAGCTCAAGGTTAGTGCTCTACCACTTGAGCCACAGCGCCACTTCCGGCTTATTTCCTTTTGCTTATGTGGTACTGAGGAATCGAACCCAGGGCCTCACGCATGCAAGGCAAGCACTCTACCACTGAACCACCTTCCCAGCCCTTGGGGGTGATTTCTATTCCAAATGTTCACTGGATTTGAGTTGCAGATGATGTCCAGGAACTGCCAGGCTTGATTTTGAGTAAATTACCAAGCCAGCTGGGCTTCCTTGGTTACTGAGCTGTAGCCTGTTGTTTGTCACTCAGGACTCTAGGTCAGCCCATGGGGAGGAAGAGCAGCTGTGGGCTTCCTGGCCCAATACATGACTCTACAGCATCCTCTCCTGGTCAGCCACAGAGCTATAGGCACTCTTGTCTGGTTCTGGTTTCATAGTTTGTTTCCAATCCTGGGGCTTTAACTCAGGGTCTGGCCTATCCTTGAGTGTTTTGTCCTCAAGCCTAGGGATCTACTACTTGAACTACAGCTCTACTTCCAGATTTTTAGTTGATCATTTGAAATAAAAAAATCTCAGACTTTCCTCTCAGAGCTGGCATTGAGTGTTAATTCTCAGATCTCATCCTCCTGAGTAACCTAAGATTGCAGACATCAGTGACCACCACTGGCATCCAACTAATCCTAGCTTTGCTTCTCACTGGCAGAAAGACATTGGGAAAATTATTGAACTTCCTAGTCACTTGTTGGAATGTTGAAAATGATTTGTTTTTGTAATGCTGATCCTAGCTAGGGCTTGATGCTGTGCTTGTGTTTTTGTTTGTGTTTCTTTTGTCTTGTCAACTGTGGGGCTTTAACTCAGGGCCTAGGCACTATCCTTAAGCTTTTCTGTTCAAAGCTAGTTAGTGTTCTACCATTTAGAACCACAACTTCACTTCAGGGTTTGTGGTGGTTCACTGGAGATAAAACTCTCACTGACTATCCTACTCTGGTTGGCTTTGAATCCCAATCCTCAGATCTCAGCCTTCTTAGTAGTTAGGATTACAGGAATGAGCCACCACCACCATCAGCTCCTTGAGCTTTTTTAAAAATTAAAGTTAGTACTCTACAATTTGAGCCACAGCTCCACTTCTTGGTGTTTGATAAGCCCCACGACTGACAAAACAGTCTCATGGGCTTTCCTGCCTGGACCAGCTTCAAACCACAATCCTCTAACCTCCATTGCATGAGTAGCTGTGATTATAGGTATGAGCAACTGGCACCTAGTTTTTATGTTTCTTAAACCAAATTAAGTCACTTTCTAACCTCCAACCTTTAAGAACTTCTGTTTCAGAATAAAAGTTAAATTCCCCACCATAGCCTAATGGGCCTTACCTTAGCTAGTGGTTCTAGAACTCCTCTAGAGAGCTTGTTTGAAGCAGGAATATATATGTGTATGTATACACATTCTCTAACCCCACTCACACTAAAGTGTTAAGCTTAAAAAATAAAGCTATTCTTTTTTTCTCATTGTTATATCTACAGTGTCTACAACTAATAAACACAATTGACATAAAAATAATGAACCCGGTACAAATATATTCATTATTTAAGTCCCTTAAGTCATAATGAATTTCCCAATTTTTATTTAAAGCACGTAACTACATACACAAGAATTTAGCAACTCAACAAACTCCAATTAGAATAAACTCAGAAATCCACACTGTTGCATTGTAATTAAATTGTTGAAGACAGAGAACCTCCAGAGTCAAACACACAACTCATCATACACAAGAGATCCTCAGTGAGATTATGACCAATTTTCCATCAGGAATGTAGGAGGACAGCAGACAGCAAGAGCAACAAAGTTAATGTGCTAAAAGTAAATATTGTCATCCAACCTTTCCAAAAGAAGAAAATTTGGACACCAGTGGCTCATGTATGTAATTCTGGCTTCTCAGGAGGCTGATATCTGAGGATCACAGTTCAAGGCCAGACTGGACAGAAAAGTCCCCATGAGACACTTATCTCCAATTAACCACTGGGACCACTGGGTCATTGGGCCTTTCTCTATATTTTAAAACAAGGTAGTGCCAGCCCTGTGAAAACTAAATCAATGCACCTGCAGTGTTTAACCATACCCAAATGTCACAAACCTTCCCACTTTCCTTGTAAAGAGGAGGTCAAGTTTAACATGACCATCTCAGTCTCTTCTGCCAATGAGCAGCGAGACATAGTGTCACCCTGCTTGCCTTTCCCCTCTGCTTCTTGCAGAGGAGCTCCATTCCCATCATCTCACACCATAATTTGGTGGCTGCCCTTTACTGCTTCTCCCTCCTGAAGAGCTATGAAGAGACAGCTGTAAAGCAAAAGCCCTGCCTTGTGCACAGCCCCAGGATGAGAACAGAGTCTGCATTGTTAGCAAGAGGCAGGGCTGCAATGAGCCTGGAATGAAGCCTATGAGATATGTGGCCTGGTATGGAAGAGCTGCCAGAGAATGCTGCACAGAAAGTTCATACTACTGAGTTCCCAGCATGCCTAGCAAAGACTTCTGGCTGCTCTTGCCTTAGGAAAAGAGATAAAACATCAGAGGAAAATGCCCTTCCCTCTGAGCAGCCTAAGAATGATAGAAGAGACTCTAACTCAAATAGAAAATGGGGCAAGAGGGAAGTGGTTAGCATGATAGTCCCTGCTCTTCACAGATGGTGCTGCTGTCTGCAAACCAGGGAACAGAACAGTTGCAGGGAAGGCAGAGAAGAGCCCTGAAAGACATCAAAGCCATTCAGAGCCAGAAGCCCTATCACTGAAGCATGAAGCTTCTCACACACCCATCTGGGTACAGCAAAATAATCCCAGCCCAGGGGGGTTGTAAGAACTGGGGCATGCAAGAGAAATGAGCCTGAGCCTCTAAACACTTATAACCTATTAGAAGATGGCTCTAGTCACAAATTGTACTGCCTGAATACACTTAAAACTGACTTTTTTAGGAAAACAAAGTGAAAGTCTTTCAAAGATAAAACAGGAGCAATCATTTTCATAAGGAAACAATTGAGTTCAAACTGTCTGTGGTTTCCTAGAAATGCTGTCCTCTAAAGACATGACATCCTGGGGCTGGGAAGGTGGCTCAGTGGTAGAGCGCTTGCCTTGCATGCTCGAGGCCCTGGGTTCGATTCCTCAGCACCACATAAGCAAAAAAGAAAAAAGCCGGAAGTGGCCCTGTGGCTCAAGTGGTAGAGCGCCAGCCTTGAGCTGAAGAGCTGAGGGACAGCACCCAGGCCCAGAGTTCAGGCCTCACGACCGGACCCCCCCCCCAAAAAAAAGAGATGACATCCTTAGCACACTTAGGATGAACAAGATTAGCTTAGAAGTGTTTATCTTCTTAGAACTAGCTAAATGACTTCAGCTTTTAAGCTTGAATTCTAATTTTTCTTATAGTGTATAGACAAATCCCTATTCCCTTGGTTCAGAAATCTGTGGTATAAATCTGTGTATTTTATAAATCTATGAATCTATGAATACTATAACCTATAATAACCTGTAAATTTATTCCCTTACTTATGCAACTGTAACCCTTCTGTATATCACTTTGACAATAAAATTAAAATAAAAAAATCTGAATTCTAGAAGCAATATTATAAGTATTATGTAACTCGGTTCTTAAAAAAAAAACAAGTTTATTTGCAAGAGAGAGAGAGAGAAAAGAGAGAGAGAAAGAAAGAAAGAAAGAAAGAAAGAAAGAAAGAAAGAAAGAAAGAAAGAAAGAAAGAAAGAAAGAAAGAAAGAAAGGAAGGAAGGAAGGAAGGAAGGAAGGAAGGAAGGAAGGGAGGGAGAAAGAAGGAAGGAAGGAAGGAAGGATGGAAGGAAAAAAGGAAGGAAGAAAAAGAGAGAGAAAGAGAAACCAGATCAATTGCTGCTGGTGAAGATCTTGAATTCTGCACCTCCCCTCCTGTGAGAAAGAGACTCAAGACTGATTACCACTGCCTGAAGTCACGACACCATCACCATGACTAGGACATAGCAAAAAGGAAATGACAAAAATCAAATAATGCACATTCTATCAGTTTCCTCAAGGTTGCACGCCCGGACCCAAGAAAAATTTAAAAAAATACAAAAATAAATACTGAAATTGTTGAAGGCACAGCAAGCATGAGATGAAGCACTGAATGAAACCTCTTTTTCCCAGAGAGAAGATTTGTTCAGAACAGCCTACAGGGCCCATGCTTTTATTCTTACCTTTTATGGAGGCCAAGATGAGAGAATCACCTTTGAGGCCAGCTCTGGCACAAAAGGCCACCAAAAATCATGAAGTAGAGTTGTGGCACAAGTGGTATAGTGTTAGTGTTAGTTTAAAAAATGATAAAATGTCAAGGATGTTATATCAGTTCCTGAATTGAAGACCTCATATTGGCACAAAAATATTTCTTCATGAAAGTGTGAAAGTAGAGCTCTTCATGGAAGCAAACAGCTCTGGACTTACCTAGAATGACTAGCTTATATTGGATCTGGAGTCTTGGTCTTGGTTTACTTATTAAGCACTTTCTGATGCAACAGACATTTTTTTTCTAAATGCCTCCAGGATATGTTTAATTACATAACTATACAGTGGATATATCTAGGCTCCAGAAATTCTAATGTTAAGTCAACCCTTGTGTTTCTGTAAAAGAAGACAGTATATTTGTTGGAGGCCACAATTTGGAAGATGGAATACTGAAGTCTTTATTATACTGCTAGCAGTCTGCAAGCAGCCTGTTGTAACAAAGACTTGCAGTCCACAAATACACTTAGCATGGAAACAGGACAGCAAGGCAAACAAGAATAAAAACAACACCAAGAAACCATTCAGCACCAAGAGAGTGCTGAATTGGGACACTATGATATCCAGAGACAAGCCAGGAGATAGGACTCAGGACATAATCACAGAGACATGTGGCATGGCATCTGGTGCCACTGATGGTCCAACCTAAATAGGGCCAGAACAGGGGCGGGTCCACAGGATATTTCGAATCCCAGGCATTGGACTAACAGAATGAACAACATAATGCCCACCCCTGCTTCCAGGGATCCAGGTATATCCATCAGCTGTTAGGCAGATGAGAGATGGGGGTACTGACTTCCCCCAGCATGAAGACAAGTTGTCAGACCTTACCATTCACCATGTGGCCAATATAGCACCAGCCAGACCTGACCTCCTTACTTAATATTAACGATTTTATTACATCACTTTATAAAATGTTAGAGCCTCTGTATCATTTTCTATACAGTTCAAGAACTTGCTTTTTGTAAAAGCCATTTTTCTTGAGCTCCGCCCCTCAAAGAAAAATTCTCGCATTCACCAAAAATTAAACATCCTTCTTTTGAACAGTTTATTACTTCCTTCTTCCTAATTGCCTCCTTTATTCTCTCCCTCTCTCAGTTCCCCCCTTCCTCCCTCCCTTCCTCCCTTCCTTCCTCCCTCCCTCCTTCCTTTCCTTCCTTCCTTCTTTCCTTCCTTCCTTCCTTCCTTCCTTCCTTCCTTCCTTCCTTCCTTCCTTCCTTCCTTCCTTCCTTCCTTCCTTCCTTCCTTCCTCTCAGGGACTAGAAGTGATGCTGTAGCTCAAGTGGCAGATGGCTTTATTTTTTTTCTTAATTTCAATATTTGTGAGAGATTGCTCAATATGTTTGTGAGCTTGGTTATTTCCACTAATGTCATATCTACTTTGTCTTTCTATGAGATAGCAAATGAAAGCCTTCTTCTCATCACAAAGAAATATATGTGTTCTGGGTATTGGATATATATTCATTGCAAAAAAAATATGGAACAGCACATTGTATTTCAAAGAAAGTGCAATATAACTTGTAATCAGCCTCTAGAACATTGAGTAAACGCAGGCGCATCACATCGTACACACTGGTGTTTTATTATAGCTCACTCAGCAAATAACTAAATGGGACAAGAGTGAATCAATCACAAGTTGCTCATTACCAGTGATTAATTAAATAAAAAATCAAGCACTGAAGTCACTTTGGGGTTCTCCCTCAAGGCAAAATGCAGAGACTCTTGTCTTTATTTATCCACCATATTTTTGAAAACATATATTTTATTGTAAAGATACTGTACAGATTGGTTATACAGTTATATGAGGAAGGTCATGAATATATTTCCTATCAAGCATTGTTACCTCTTCAGAGGTATGTATGTATGTACTGCAATAAGGACTAATATCTTCCAACAGATCTTCCATTCAAAAAATGAACTGGAATAAGAAATTTGTAATATAATGCATGAATCACACGTACAGAGGGAGAGTTAAGGGAGCAGTAGAAAAATGGTTGTGCTCATGTTTTTGCCTCCTACCATATCAGCCTTTTTTTTAGGGGGGAGGGGGATTCGGTCGTGGGGCCTGGGCACTGTCCCTCAGCTCTTCAGCTCAAGGCTAGCGCTCTACCACTTGAGCCATAGTGCCACTTCCGGCTTTTTTTGTTTTGCTTATGCGGTGCTGGGAAATTTAACCCAGGGCCTCAGGCATACAAGGCAAGCGCTCTACCACTGAGCTACCTTCCCAGCCCCTCATAACAGTCTTTACTCAACTATTTTCCCCTAACCATGTTGGAGATGATCTGAATCCAGTCCCAAAGGGCCAGAGCTCATGTTTCTTAGAAGTTTATCAAATTACTCTGACAAGCATTCCTTAGTACAAAAGACAGAAGTTAATAATTTCAATCTCTGAATTATTTGTCGAGACTGGAAATAATTAATGCCCATCACTTGTTTCTACATGCTTTGAATAATATAGAAGGACACCATCCCCACTCAATACATTAAGAGGATGAGAAATGTTGGCTCAAAGAGAGCTGAAGAGTGAAGAATGGTTTCCCAGCACACCTAGCTTACCTCTGCCATGAAAGATTTCTCTGTATAATTTACAGAGGTTTTCTCACAAAGATTTTCCTACATTGGGCTTCTTTCCTGAGTGAATGTGTTAATAATTGCTGAAGGTTTGCTTCTGGTTGAAAGACTTCCTCTCATGTTTATATATACAGAGATTCTGTCATGTGTCCATGTCTCTGATACCTGTAAAGATGTGACTTTCTGGCAAATATGTTTTCTATACTCATAATTTCTCTCCTGTGTATGCTCTCACATATGACGAGGACTCACTTCTGATTGAAAATCATTTCACATATGTTCTATTCACTACTTTCTTTTCTCCTATGTGAGTCAGTTCTCTGATAAACACTGAGTTATTCCTTTCAGATCAAAGGATTTCCGTGTTAGTAATATTTTTAAGATTTCTCCCCTTGGATCCATGAATACTTAGTAAAGGACTTTTCACATTTGTTACCTTTGTATTTTTTCACCTGTGTCTGTTCTCTGATTCTAACCAAGTTATGTCTTTTTCTGGAAACCCTTTCCACACATTTTTCCTACATATGATTTCTCTCCTCTTTGTGTGTCTGTTTGTTGTGTGTGTGTCTGTGTGTTTTCTGTGTCCTGTGATGAACACTGAGCTATGTCTTCTACTTGAAGGACTCCACATCTGCTATATCATAAAGATTCTATCCTGTATGGTTCCTGTGTTGCAATCTCAATTTTCTTACAGAAGAAAGACTTTCCTCATTTGGTACAATCCTGTTATTTCATTTGTGTGAGTCAACTTATGTGTGTTAAGCTGTGACCTCCAGGTCTTTCCACACTGGTTGCATTCACAAGGTTTCTCTCCTTGTGTTCTGTGATGGATGTTAAGGTGTGACTTCCAGGTGAAACAATTTCCATGCCTGCTACATACATAATATTTCTCTCTGGTGGGTTTTTTCTGATGGACAGAAAGGTGTATGTTCTGGGTGAAAAACTTTCCAAATAGATTACATTCTTAAAATTTCTCCCTTGTGTGTGCTCTCTGGTGTACAGTAAGGTATAGCTTCTGGGTGAAAGACTTTCCACACATATGACATTCATAAGGTTTCTTTCTTGTGTGTGTTCTCTGATGGACAGTGAGGGTTGATCTTGGCTGAAAGACTTTCCACACATATTACATTCATAAGGTCTCTCTCCTGTGTGTGTTCTCTGGTGAAGTGTAAGGTTTCTGTTACAGGTGAAAGACTTTCCACACCTGCTACATTCATAAATTTCCCTCCTGTGTGTGTTCTCTGGTGGACAGTAAGCTAATGAAAGTCTTCCCACATACGCTACATTCATAAGGTTTCTCTCCTCTGTGTGTTCTCTGGTGGACAGTAAGGTGTGACTTCTGGGTGAAAGACTTTCCACACATGTTACATTCATAAGGTTTCTTTCCTGTGTGTGTTCTCTGGTGTACAGTGAGGTTTGACTTCCAAGTGAAACATGTTCCACACATGTTACATTGATAAGGTTTATCCCCTATGTGTGTTCTCTGGTGGCCAGTAATCTGTGACTTCTGGGTGAATGACGTTTCACACATGTTACATTCAAAAGGTTTCTCTCTTGTGTGTGTTCTCTGGTGGACATTAAGGTGTGCGTTATGGGTGAAAGACTTTCCACATAGTTTACATTCATACACTTTCTCTTGTGTGTGTGTTCTCTGGTGGAGAGTAAGGTGTAGCTTTTGGGTGAAAGACTTTCCACACATGTTACAGTCATAAGGTTTCTCTCCAGTGTGTGTTCTCTGGTGGATAGTAAGGTGTATCTTTTGGTGAAAGACTTTACACACACTTTACATTCATATGGTTTGTTTCCTGTGTAATTTCTCTGGTGGACAGTAAGGTGTTTCTTCCAGATAAAAGATTTCCACAAATGTTACATTCATAAAGTTTCTGTCCTGTGGGTGTTCTCTGAGGGACAGTAAGGTGTGTCATCTGGGCAAAAGACATTTCACATTGTTTATATTCTTCAACTACAGAAGACACACAAGGACCATATGCAGCACACATCTTACCAGGTTCACTGAAAACACTCATGTTCTGATATGCAGTGACCTTTTCTGTCCTCATCCCTAAGGAGTTCCCATTATTCTTAATCAGTTTTGACTTCTGTTTTGAGCTCAAATTAAAATTTCTTATAAGTCTCACTTTTTCCTCCCCTTTGTTACTATTCATGCCTGCTACTTCACATAAATATTTATTGTGACTTTCCTGACAGGTGCTAATCATATCCTTCATTTCTTGGACATCTAAAATGAATTATAGAAAAATAGACAAAAACATAAATGAGATCCATAAGTTCCTTAATGTAATGATGTTTTCTCTCATTCTAACACTTACAAGATTTCTAAACATCAAAGCATTGTTTTATGCAGAATATATACTTTTCTTCTCAATATAGTAATTAAGAAATTAGTACTGATATTTTACAAATGAAAATGAAGTTTTTCTGTTTTTCAGATATTTCTCAAGGAAATATTTATTCAAATTATTCATATATGTTCTCTTAATACTTTGATCCTGAATCTCACTCTATGACCAGCATCACTGATAGGAAATTGTCTTGATCAGAGGATAGCAGCCCTACCATACTCCCATTTTCCTCCTAAGTGTATACTACTAGTTAAAAGAAAATGAGATCTCCTTTTCTACATTTCTTATTGTTGTTTTCTCTTTAAGAATGACTTCTCTAAGGGAATCTTACTGCATTGTTGGTGGGAGTGTAAACTTGTTCAACCACTTTGGAAAGCAATATTGAGGTTCCACAAAAGACTCTACATAGAGCTCCCCTATGACCCAGCAATCCCACTTTTGGGCATTTACCCAAATGTTTACAAACAAGACCACACTAAAGCTACCAGCACAACTATGTTTATTGCGCCATTATTTTCCATAGCTAAGATCTGGAACCAACCCAGATGCCCCTCAGTAGATGAATGGATCAAGAAAATGTGGTATATATGCACAATGGAATTCTATGCCTCCATCAGAAAGAATGACATTGGCCCATTTGTTAGGAAATGGAAAAACTTGGAAAAAATTATATTAAGTGAAGTAAGCCAAGCCCAAAGAAACATAGGTCTCATGGTTTCTCTTATTTGCAATATCTAATATATGTATGAGTCAAGCAGAAAAGTTCAGATGTGATGTGAGGAAAATGAACCCTTAGATATGTATTTAAATGTTTTTTTCTTTCATGCATTTGTTTCTAACTCATTTATAAGATTATTTCTTTGTTGCTTTGTATGTCCTTCCCCCACAGTATAACCCCTGATTTCACTATATTTGATGTTGGTATAATTTGTGGAGGAGATGGGGAAAAACAAGTCGTTTAAGGATACAGGTGGACCCATTGCAACTATGAGAAGTACAAGTTGCCATGTCGAAAATGAACTTTACAACGTTGCTGTGGGCTGGGGGGGGGATTGGGTGGGGAGGCTGGGAAGGGATGTGAAGGGTAAACAAAAGAGGAGGCTGCAATGCTTGATAAGAAATGTACTCATTATCTTGCCTATGTAATTGTAACCTCTCTGTATAGTATGTTCACAAAAAATTAAAATTAAAATTAAAAAAAAAATTTGGGGTCTAGTTGTGGGGCCTGAACTCTGGGCCTAGGCGCTGTCCCTGAACTCTTCAGCTCAAGGCTAGCATTCTACCACTTGAGCCACAGTGACACTTCTGGCTTTTTTCATTTTGCTTATGTGGTGCTGAGGAATTGAACACAGGGCCTCTGGCATGCAAGGCAAGCGCTCTACAACTGAGCCATCTTCCCAGCCCAGCCTTATGTATTTTAAAATACCAGATTTTCTAATTTTCAAATTAAAGAATCCTTAAAAAAAGCCTTTTCCAAAAATGTGATAATTCTTTGTGTGTGTGTGTGGGGGGGGGGTTGGGTCCAGTCGTGCGGCCTGAACTCTGGGCCTGGGCGCTGTCCCTCAGCTCTTCATCTCAAGGCTAGTGTTCTACCACTTGAGCCACTGCACCACTTCCAGCTTTTTTCTTTTTGCTCATGTGGTGCTGAGGAATAGAACCCAGGGCCTCAAGCATGCAAGGCAAGCACTCTACCACTGAGCCACCTTCCAAGCCCAACTATGTGATAATTCTTTAAAATTTTTGGTAATGTCCAAACCTCATAACCTTTTGAATTTCAAACTTAAACTCACACAATTTTTTTTTTACCATATGTTGACAGTTTTTAATCTTGAACATGTTCTCACAAATACAAAACACACACAGACCTTTTTTTTTTTTTTTTTTTTTGGTCTGGTTGTGGGGCCTGAACTCTGGGCCTGGTTGCTGTCCCTCATCTCTTCAGCTCTAGGCTAGCGCTCTACCACTTGAGACACAGTGCCACTTCCAGCTTTTTTCTTTTTGCTTATGTGGTATTGAGGAATCGAACCCAGGGCTTCAGGCATGCAAGGCAAGTGTTCTAACACTGAGCCACCTTCCCAGCCCCCACACACAGATCTTAATGCATGCAAAAATGAAAATCAGTTGTATGTACATTTTCTGAAATTCAGTGGCAAGAGATTTTTTTTCACCAATCTTACACTTACAGAGGACAAAAATTTAAGATAAGACTTTAACAAAGCACTCTTTTCTTTTTTTGGGGTGGAGGGTCTGGCCGTGGGGCCTGAACTCTGGGCCTGGGTGCTGTCCCTTAGCTCTTCAGTTCAAGGCGAGCACTCTACCACTTGTGCCACAGCACCACTTCTGGCTTTTTTTTTTCTTTGTGCTTATGTTGTGCTGAGGAGGAGAACCCAGGGCCTTATGCATGCATGGCAAGCACTCTAACACTGACCCACCTTCCCAGCCCTAACAAAGCACTTTTTCTTGGCTATGCTTTTTCGGGGCTTGCTTGTTGAGCCAGGTATTTTACCAATTGGCCTTTTGAGTACCTTCGGTTGGAGGAAGGCTGTGGGATGGGGTGGGGGGGTCACCTGAAACTAAACTGGCCTGATTCTATTACCCAATTTTAGACAAGAGCACTTTATAAATGGTTACACTATCAGGACCAGTTCAAAGTCCAATCCAGGCACAAAATTTTCTACACTGGACACCACCACAGGGAGAAAATGCAGCCTAAAGCTTTTCCATGCCCCACCTCTTGACTGCTGTAAATCAAGGAGGGAAACTTAGCAGGCTCAGCCCAAGACTGGAACTTTTATTCCCCTCAGAGATGTTCAAGTAAATAAGAAAACACAAATAAACACAAACACCAAGGATCCAAATTTAAAACTGCTATCCATTCTAAAACAAGACAAAACAACACAAAAACCGAAGGCAGAGTTGGGGACTAATGAGCCCCCAACTCATCTCTACCAAAACTCTATGCGGCTCCCACTGAGCAAGCTGAATCCAGAGTCTGCTGCATGAGCCTGCCACTCTCACCCAGAACATCTCTACCTCAAAAAACATATAACAGGAAACACTCCAAAGTAAACAAGACAGACTAGTGGCTACAAAGACAAAATCAGGTCTCATTGAATGGGGCATCATCTCACCACCATTCACAAGTGGGACTCAAATCCATTTACCAGGAGACTCGAACCCCCTCTACTCACCTCCAGAGGATTTTTCTTTTAGATTCCTGCAAACATTGGCCCAGGGGCCTTCCAAGGCAGAGGAGAATTCCCAATCATCTTGGGGCAAGGGAAAGAAGTCCCTATCGGCCATTCCCTCAGATTGACAGGTTCTCCCCCATGCTAAGACCCTCTGAGCCAAGGCCTGAGGCTAAGATCTTGCTGGGGCCACTTGCAGGTGGTCAGTGGCAGTTTCATAATTGACAAAGAAGCAAGTTACCAAAGCAGAACCAGGAGGGTTAGCCAAGGGGGTGGATTTTCTAGCAAGTCTTGCCACACCAATATATATGGGATCTGGTCCGAATGGCCATGTGGTCCTGGAACAAAAATCAACCCCTTGACTCTGAATATGGTTGGTAAGTCGAACTTCAGCTGGCCACCCCATGTCAAAGATGGCCCATTCCGACTGGCAGCAAGTAATTAGTTTTTCCTTTTTTAATTTCCACACTCAAATTGTATGCTCTTTCTTTTACACCCTTGAAATGGTCAGTCAGGAGGAAAAGGGGGCGGTCAGAGTCTGTCCCATGTCGTCCCTCAAACAAAGAACAGAAAATAGTAAGCAACAGCTAGACCCAAAAGTAACAGACACACAGCCACAAATTTCTCCCATCAACTGGATACACACACTGAAAACAACAAAAGGGGACATCAGCCCCACATCAATCTGTGGGAGTGACCCACCTTGCCTCATTAGAGTTTTCAGGAGAATAAGGGGACTGCACATCCCTTTCCCTTCAGATGAGGGGGTTCCACATCCATCCTGGTTTTAAGGGAATGAGGGAACTCGTCCCTTTCCCTCTAGGAACTCAGATGAGGGTGTGCACATGAGGCAAGTCGTCCCTTGCCCTCGAGGGGGTCTGGAACATCTTCCAAGATCCTCGGTCAGTGATGTTACCAGCCTGTCTTATGCCAACCCGTGCAGATTCAAATTTTGGGCCCCAAAACAAAACAATCAAGAGACCAGATGAGACAAAGAAGACAATAAAACTCACCGATTGGGGTCTGACTATCTGGATCGGGGTTCTGGGGTCTTGGGGATCCTGGATGAGCCCCCAGCAATATGTTGGGCCAGGCCACAGAATCCCAAAGACCACGAAGGAGTTGAATCCGATGCAAGTACATGAGAGCCATTTATTGCAAGCTCGAGCTTGCAATAGCTCAGTTCCACAAAAGGGGTATGCAGAAACCATACACTACTTTACTGATTATCAGGCATGAAAGTTTCCTATTCAATCCTTCCCAATCATGTTGTATGTAACAGATCAAATATAATAATAAACCTTTAAGAGGCAAGCATATTTTCTTAGATATGAGGGAGGGAGAAAAATGATTTATTCCACAATCAAATGGATAAAGTCAGGAAAGAAAAGTCTGAGGTGCCCTGGATATGTAGTCTAGAGTTACTGATCAGAACTTTTAGGATCTGAGAACTCATAGGAATTCAAAACAAAATAGGGCATGTGTCCTTATCTCACAATCACTCATCAGCCCACCTAAAATTGGGTGAATGAAAAATTAGCCCTGTGGCTGTGGACCAGAAGATGCCTTTCCTTGGTACTAGGATGCCTACAAGAGCTGCCTGTGACAGAAAGATGCTGTCAATTTCTTTTTGGTGGTTTTTCTCCTTTGGGGAAGGAGTAGAGCACTCAGAACTTCAAGTTCTGAGTGCTCTATCTTGCGTTTGCATCCTGAGCTCTCAAAAAATCCTCAGCTCTTTCAGAATTGGGTGGAAAAATTCCACCTTTGGCTGTGGACAACAAGAGGGGTTTTCTTCTGTGCTAGGATGCACCAAGGATCCGTTTGTGTCAGAACGATGTTGTCTATGTCTCTTTGGTGATTTCTCCCTCTCCCTACCTCTTTCTTGTTTATTTCTCCTCTTCCCTTATTCCTTTTATCCTTACCTCTCCCTTTTCTTCCCACTCATTTTCTCCCTCCTTTCATCTCTCCTTCACTTTCTTTCTCTCAAACAAGTATTTCTATTACATTATTTGTTGCCTTAGATGAATAGTATTCATTGTAGAGAATGTGTATTAGTTTGAAGGTCATTTGTTTTTACCTTATGATATTTTGTAGTTTTCTTTGCATATTTCTGAGATATGGGCTTTTCTTTTTTTATTTTAATTTAATTTTTTGTGAACATACTGTACAGAGGGGTTACAATTACATGGGCAGGACAATGCGTACATTACTTATCGAGCATTGCAGCCAACTCCTTTGTTTACCCTTCACATCCCTTCCCAGCCTCCTCCCCACCCCCCACCTAATCCTCCCCACACACACACACACACCAACTATGTAAAGCTCATTTTCGACATGACAACTTGTAATTCTCATGGTTGCAACAGGTCCACCTGTATCCTTAAACGACTTGTTTTTCCCCATCTCCTCCACAGGTTATACTGACATCAAATATAGTGAAAGCGGGGGTTATACTGTGGGGGAGAGACATACAAAGCAACAAAGAGATAATCTTATAAATGCATTAGAAACAAATGCATGAAAGAAAAAAAACATTAAAATACATATCTAAGGGTTCATTTTCCTAACATCACATTATCTGACTTTTTCCGCTTGACTCATACATATACTAGATATAAGGGAAACCATGGGACCTATGTTTCTTTGGGCCTGGGTTAATTCACTTAATATAATTTTTCCAAGTCTTTCCATTTCCTAACAAATGGGGCAATGTCATTCTTTCTGATGGAGGCATAGAATTCCATTTTGTATGTATACCACATTTTCTTGATCCATTCATCTACTGAGGGGCCTCTGGGTTGGTTCCAGATCTTAGCTATGGAAAATAATGCTGCAATAAACATAGTTGTGCCGGTAGCTTTAGTGTGGTCTTGTTTGTAAACATTTGGGTAAATGCCCAAAAGCAGGATTACTGCGTCATAGGGGAGCTCTATGTGACGTCTTTTGAGGAACCTCAATATTGTTTTCCAAAGTGGTTGAACAAGTTTACATTCCCACCAACAATGAAGTAAGGTTCACTTCTGTCCACATTCCCTCCAGCATCTGTTGTTGTTAGAGTTCTTGATTTTTGCCATTCTAACTGCAGTGAGGTGGTATCTCAATGTTGTTTTGATTTGCATTTCTTTTATGGCTATGGATGTTGAGCATTTCTTGATGTGTCTATTGGCCATCCTTCTTTCTTCTTCAGAGAAGTTTCTCTTCAAGTCTTTAGCCCACTCATTTATTGGGTAGTTGTTTCTTTGAGGATTTGTTGTTGGGGGATTTAATTTTTTGAGTTTCAAGTATATTTTAGATATGAGACCCTTGTCCGTTGTATGGCTAGTGAAGATCTTCTCCCAATCCGTGGGCTCTCTATTGATCTTGCTAGCTATGTCCTTTGCCATGCAGAAGCTTTGCAACTTCATGCAATCCCATTTGTCCACCCTTTCTTTGATTTGTTGTGTTTCCGGGTCTCTATTCAGAAAATTTCGGCCTGAGCCAAGGAGACCTAGGGTTTCTCATATTCCATCCTGTAATGTTTTCAGAGTTTCTGCTTTGACTTCGAGGTCTTTGATCCATTTGGAGTTGATTCTGTTGCAAGGTGATATATAAGGATCTAGCTTTAGTTTTCTACATCTAGTTAACTAATTTTGCCAGCACCATTTACTGAAGAGGCTGTCTTTCTTCCATTCTATTGTTTTAGCTTCCCTATCGAAGATTAGATGGCTATAGGTCTGTAGGTTCATTTCTGGGTTTCAATTCTATTCCATTGGTCCGGAGGTCTGTTCTTATGCCAATACCAAGCTGTTTTGATTACTATGGCTTTATAGTAGAGTTTGAAATTTGGCATTGCTGTTCCTCCAGCAGTGTTCTTTCCGTTTTTGCTATTCAGGGTCTTTTAATTTTCCATATGAATTTTTGGATTGCCTCTTCTATTTCCTTGAAGAATGAGGTTGGAATTTTGATAGGTATTGCATTGAATTTGTAGATAGCCTTTGGAAGTATTGCCATTTTCACGATGTTAATCTTTCCAATCCAGGAGCATGGGAGGTTTTGCCATTTTCTAAATTCTGTTTTGATTTCCTTTTTCAAGATTTTAAAGTTTTCATCATAGAGGTCCTTCACTTCTTTGGTTAAGTTAATTCCTAGGTATTTTATTTTTTGTGGGGCTATTACAAATGGAATTGCTTTCCTAATTTTAGCCACACTTTTCTTATTGTTGGCATACAGAAAAGCCATTGATTTTGGGGGTTATTTTTATACCCTGCTTTGAGATATGGCCTTTTCTATATTGCACAAGAAGGTCTCAAATTCAAGGGATTATTCTCACTCTCTTAAAAAATCTGGGCATATCTGGATCTATGGTAATACACTATGACACCCAGCTTCTTTTGAATTCTGCAATCAGGGAGTGTCATGTTATTTCTCCTTAGCTATCTCCCAAATTAGATGGATGCCTGGAATATTTCTAAATCAGCTTCAAGTTTGGTAGAATGTACTTACATTCATTGGGTTGAAACTATGCATCAGAAGCAACACATTCTTAAGCCTAAGAGCTAAGCATCATCATGTCCACTGTTAAGGATGTGCATTCTGCTTTGATAAATTCAAAATTTCTGTACTGTATAGACTTCCCTCTCCTTTAGAAAACAGGATCCAGTCAAATAAAATTTCACTGTGGACAGGGGACAGAATCGGATCAATTATTTCTGGGTTGGGAGATAATGAAAGAGAAAGCAAGCCACAAAACTTTCCAGAACCTAGAAGGCACCAATTCACAGTTAACATGCTTTATTTCCTTGAAGTTCTTATTTATAAGCTGTTGTTGTCACTGGGCTATGATTAAACACAGTCATCACAACTCCTCCCTTTTCATCAGACTGAAGTTTGATTGCCCCATTGTGAAATCTTCCAGATGGCACTGTGCCAATTCTTAGGTCCTGTCCAGTCTTGTGGACAGCTTCTGTGGTTCAATTCCAAATCTTCACCAAGAGTGAAAAATGCATCTTTTGTCTTGTAGTCATCCCAATCCTGAGTGTATATTTCTCTTTTAACAAGAGATTGTCAGACATTTGCAGGCATCTTTTTTGGAGTCCTGTCGTTGGGCCTGAACTCTGGGCCTGGGCACTGTCCCTCAGTTCTTCAGCTCAAGGCTAGCGTTCTACCACTTGAGCCACAGCACCACTTCCAGCTTTTTTTTCTTATGTGGAGCTGAGGAATTGAACCCAGGGCCTCATGCATGCAAGGCAAGCGCTCTACCACTGAGCCACCTTCCCAGCCCTATTTGCAGGCATTTTATGCTTCATGTGGGTTCATCTTTCTCTGGGCCTTCATTCACTCACTGAGCCTTCATTCTCTTTATTCTTCCTTCACTGAGACTTCATCCAGCTGCCAAACCACCTCTTTGATGAAGCACAGAAGTCAAGAACAAAAATATTATTTCTGCCAGAACTCAAGACAGCCTCAAACGTGGCATCTTTTTTTCCTTTGACTGATAGCTTTGATAAATCCTGATTACTGTTTTTTAAGTATCATCATTACTATTAGTGTGTCAATGAAGAGAGAAAACAAGAAACATTAACATGACTCTCAAAAGTATCCTTGGCAGGTCTTACATTTATAGAAGAGGAAAGAAGGGAACTGTTGTTCAAGTTTTGGTGAAAGTAAGTCTTATCATGACTGATGGTTTCACTGGGGAATAAGAAAAAATCCTAACAGAAACTAGTGCCACATTTGGATGGAATCATAGAGTTTACTGTCAGACTTCAGGGCTCTGCACTTAGTCACTCTCCAGAGACTTGGACCCAAGGAGATGCTATTCCACTCTAGTGATGAGACTTCATGAAGTAGAATCACTTTCCCCATCAACCTCTCTAAATCTTCTCTTTCAACTCTTTTGGGAAAAAAAGGCTCCATTTGCATGGTGCTTCTCAGTCAAGGTTTCCATAAACTGTTTAGGAAGTCCTCAGATATCTTCCTGGAATCCAGTCTAGGATGCCCATAACAGGAAATGATGCATGAACTGACTACAATATTCAGCCTGCCATCTATTTCCATATAGTCAAGAAGTCCCTGTTGATTTGTGCCTCTAGGTTTCCTGACACCTCTCAATGATATCTGATGTAAAAGAATCAATGTCTTGACACCTGGTTATATTCTTCACCAATGCAACCCAAGGAGAAGTATGGGTTAGCCCTGGTATAATTATTAACTTACCATATTAACACTGAGTGAATGATGCCTTCTCTCTCCATAATACCTATAATTTTAGCTACGCAAGTGGTTAAAATCTAAGGAAAACTGTTAAGATGGCCCAGGCAGATAAATCTGAGAGACTCTTATTTCTAATTATACAGCAAAATGGTGGAAGTGGAGGTATGGACCAAATGACAGAGAAACAGCCTTGCACTAAACCTCATGAAAAATCCTAAGCTCAGACCCCAGTACTGGCACCCTCACTGCTTGCACACATACACATTCATGTGCACAAGTTCACGTGCATGCATGCACACACACACACACACACACACACACACACACACACACACACACACACACACACACACACACAATGCCCTTTATATAAAATGACAAGTCTGAACAAAATTAGATGGAAGATTTCCAGAATTCTAATTCCCAGCTCTATCATTTCAGATCTCTAACCCTCACTTTCCTCCTTTATGCAAATAATAAAATGAGTCTGCTCAGCTTTACAAATGAAAGGGAAAAGACACACACACACACTCAGAGCAGAGAATGTCACTCCCACTCAAACCACATGCTTAGACCCACATTTACATAAAGATATCCATTCAGGCACACACATACACACACACACACACACACACACACATATGTAACCAAGACTCCCCGCTGAGGAAGGTACACAGAAGTTCCTGTGGCACAAGGCCTGAGATCTGGGTGGATAGGGCGTGTCTTAGCAGCTGAGTAGCTTGTACTGTCAGGTTGACTGGGTTGTGGTATCTCCAGCTGCACTTTCTTTAGGTCTCTTCTCCCTGTCAATGGACTGACAGGAACCTGCCTAGCAATCAGCTCTTGGAGGGAAGTGGAAGACAGCAGCCGGACTTGGCCAGGAGATCAATTTAGGGCCAGTCCCCCAGCTCAGGCATTTGCTGAAGCAGAGAGTGCAGGACAGGCAAGCTCCAAATACTGCACCTTGGATGGAGGCCCGCATTGGAGAACACTTGGGTTTTCTCCTTCCTTCTCATAGCCCTGGTAGGCCCTTGCTGCTGCATGCAACCTCCACTTCTGGGCCACCTCACCTGTCTCCCAAACAGTGCTTGGAGGACCCCCTTTCCCCCACTCAAATACATCTTTCTTCACTTCTTCATTCCTGGCTGATGTGTTGTGGCCCTCCCTCTCTCTGGCAATCTGTCGGCTTGACTCCTGAGCTCTAGCCTTCCTGCCTTGTGTGTCCCTTCAATGCATCCACACTCCCTCCTGCCTTCCCAATCTGTCCTGCCTGGGGTTCTCAGTTCACCTCCTCCTCCTTCGGTGAATGGGTTTCCCCATCTGCTCCGCACTCCCCTCATTACTACTCACTTACTCTCCGCAAACATACACCTCCCTTATCATTGCCCATGGCTTCTTTCTTCTCCAAATCGAAATCGCCTTTCCCACTCTACACTCTAGACCTGTCACCTCACTCAGGCACCCCGATTGACTTTCCTCTAAGCTGTCCTCTTCTTTGTGCATCCTCAACTCCCCCGACCATAGGGCTCTTCTTTCCTTCCCTGTGGTCAGCATTACCCTGTCTGTTTTAGGGCTGATGCCTCTCTTTCCAGTCTTCTGCCCTCTGGTTCTGCTTGTGGCATCTGTCCATCTTTCAACAGCCTTTCCTCACTCAATGAGCAGAATCTTGGAGAGTCCCCTCCCTTGCAGCTGGGTGCCTGGGATTCTGGCCATACTGCACATGGGCTTCTCCTGCAGAGCCACACCCCCTCGCAGCGCTGGTATCCTTGGTGCTTCATTGAGGCAAGGTGCGTCATTGGGACCTGTGGGTGCAGGTGAGCCAGCCTTCCAACCCATGACTACAGACTGTGATGCAGCCCAAAGCCGGCCCCAGGTCACCTTTCCCCGGGCAGAATGGCACCTTCTGGAGCGCCTGGTGTGGTCCTGGGGCACCCAAGCTGCCCATTCAGGGCAGGCCTAGGTAGGCTGCAAACAGCCTCTGCACGTCCTTCCTCTGTCTGGGCCTGAGTCTGGGCCTGCATTGAGCTTTTCTCACTCCCTCTCCTTGGCGTTGCAGAAAGCTTCTGGTCCCTAAGTGCCAGCTCTCCTTTCCATCCAGGCTTCAACTCTCACTGTCCACAACAGCTGTCTTGATGGCCAGCCATCAAGATGACCCAGCAGGTCAGATGACCCAGCAGGTCAGAGCATCCGAGAAGCACAGCAGCACAGCAGAGCCCACACCTCCTTCTCTCTTCACTTGCCTTATCCTCTAATGATGAGGGGAGGCAAGCCCACCACCAGCACCCCTGCTGCTTCTTGCTGCCAATGATCTGTGGAGGGATCTATCTCAAACTCCAGCTGAGACTCTGGGTGCCAGCCCCTCACAGCCTCATCCTAAACACTTGGGTAGCATGCTCTGGGCTGGGTGCCCGGCTAGGATGATCCCTGAAATCTGCCTCAGCTGAAGTACAGTAGCTTCCAACAGTCACAATCACGATGCTCATCAACGTTGTCAGTGACATCACCATCATCAAAGGCTGCTTGTCAGCCTGGGTCTCACATTGCAAGTGCTGGCTTTCAGTGGCAATTGCTCATGAATTGCACACACGATCTGACGGGAACCCCAAGCTCTCTAGGCAGGAAAGTACACAGGCTCGCCTACACTCATCACACAAGCTGTCAAACCTCACACCCTCACATATACATACGGCCACACATGCACAAGGGGTCCCTCACAGGTAAAGACACCCACACATCATACATATTCAGCACAAAGAATATCATTCCCATTCAATCTACATGCTTAGATCCACACTTACATACAGATTTCCATTCAGGCACACACAGTCTCTCTCTCTCTCTCTCTCTCTCTCTCTCTCTCTCTCTCTCTCTCTCTCTCTCTCTCTCTCTCTCTCTCTCTCTCTCTCTCTCTCTCTCTCTCACTCTCTCTCTCTCTCTCTCTCTCTCACACACACACACACACACACACACACACACACACACACACACACACAAACAGACAGACACAAGGAACCAAGACTCCCTGGTGAGGAAGGTGCACACAAGTTCCTGTGGCATAGGGCCTGGTTGCTGTGTGTGGAACCTGAATTCCTGGTGTGGATAGTGTGTGACTTAGAGTCCTAGAACCTTGTACTTTAAGGTGACTGGACTGCGGTAGGTATCTCCAGCTGCACTCTCTTTTGGTCTCTTCTCCCCTGCCAATGATCTGCAAGGCACCTCGCTAGTAATCAGCTCTTGGGGGAATTGGGAGACAGCAGCAGGGCCGGACCAGAAGGTCAGTTTAGGGCCAGTCCTCCAGCCCAGGCATTCCCTGAAGCCAAGAGTGCAGAGCAAACAAGCTCCAAATACTGCACCTTGGAGGGAGGCCTGCATCAGAGAATACTTGGGCTTTCCTTCCTGCTTGCAGCTTTGGTAGGCCCCTGCTGCTGCATGCACCCTCCACTTCCAGGCTACCTCTCCTGTCTCCCAACCAATGCTTGGAGGTTTCCTCAGCGATGAAATATATCTTTCTTGACTTCTTCATTCTTGGCTGATTTGTTGTAGCCCTCTCTCTCTCTGGCAATCTGTTGGCTTCTCTCCTGAGCTCTAGCCTTCCTGCCTCATGTGTCCCTTCATTGCATCTATGCTCTGTCCTGCCCTCCCATTTTGTCCATGCCTCGGGTTCTCAGTTCACCTCCTCCTCCTCGTTTGGTGAAGATGCATCCCCTATGTGCTCCATACTCCCCTCATGACTTCTTACTTACTCCACGAAAACACAATCCTCCCTTATCACTGCCTATGGCTTCTTTCTTCTCCAAAAGAAATCAGCTTTCCCACTCTACACTCTTGAGGCCTGTCACCTCAATCAGGCACCCGATTCACTTTCCTTTAGGCTGTCCTCTCCTTTGTGCATCCTCAACTCCCCCAACCATAGGGCTCTTCTTTCCTTCTCTGTGGTTAGCATTCCTCAGTCTGCTTTATGTGTCTCAAGTGTTAGAGCCATGGCCTTGAGCAATAATATGCTCACAAACAGAAGCCAGAACCTGAATTGAAGCCCATGATGATTGGGCACTTACCACATCCCCTACACACACACAAACACACAAAAAGTAGAAGAGATGTTATCAAGAATTTTATCAGAGGGCTGGGAAGGTAGCTCAGTGGTAGAGCACTTGCCTTGCATGCACGAGGCCCTGGGTTTGATTATTCAGCACCACATAAGCAAAAAAGAAAAAAGAAAAAAGCCAGAAGTGGTGCTGTGGCTCAAGTGGTAGAGTGCTTGCCTTGAGCTGAAGATCTGTGGGACAGTGCCCAGGCCCATAGTTCAGGCCCCATGATCGGACCCCCCAAAAAAAATTTATCAGAGAATGGGAAAACATAATTGATCCAACATTATTGGCTTTGAAAAATAAAATCAGGGAGAGAATAAACAAGAAACAATACACATTATTTGTCCTTACTCCTTATGATTCTAATAATGTAGTGTGTTCAAATTTAAACAACAATTAAATGAGTGCCTACAACTAATGGAAAAGTGACAATAACAGCTACCTTTCAAGGGATAGGTGGTAGGAAATTAGACGTTCCTCATAAAACCTGTTCAGGTGTGAAGGTCCAGTATGGAGTCTGCCCCAACTCTCTTCCTGGCTATGACCTCTGATGCTCTTGGTTATGATCCTGGAGCTGGGGATACGGCTGCCATACCCAATCTGTGCTTCACCTGCAACAGGAAGGTGCCCTGATTCCATTTCTCAGTACTTACCCTGCTGGAGCCTAAGATTATTGTGATTACCACAAATAAATAAAGCTTGAGAAACCTCAAACCACATAGTACCTGAAGCAGAAAGTGGCATGTGGAGAGCACTGGTGAGTAGTGGAAAGGGAAGGGTGTATGTGAAGGGCTTTTACAGCCCTGTTTCAGAACACCAGGGCAGAGTGAAGGGATGAATATGGTCAGAATACTTTCTGTACACATCTGAAAATGGAACCATGAAGCTGATGGAAATTGCTTTGGGAAGTGGGAGGGATAAGTGATGGAGGGAAGGAAGTCTGGCCCAGGTCCCGTATGCCTATCTGGACATGTCAAATGCAACTCTGGTACAATTAGTTCATGTTAATAAACAATGTAAAGGGATTGAGAGCCTGTGGCTTCTATCATCCTAGCTACTCAAGAGGCTAAGAGGATCATGCTTCAAAAGTATCTTGGGTAGTAAATTCCTTGAGACTTTTTTTCGTTGGTCATGGAGCTTGAACTCTGGTCATGGGCACTGTCCCCACACACTTCAGCTCAAGGCAAGCATTCTACCACTTGAGCCACAGCACTACTTCTGGTTTTCTAGTGGCTTATTGGAGATAAGAGTCTCATGGACTTTCCTGCCTGGGCTAGCTTTGAACTGTTATCCTCAGATCTCAGCTACCTGAGTAGCTAGGATACAGGCGTGAGCCACCGGTGTCCAGCTTCAGACTTTTACCATAATAAACTGCCCAATAAAATCTTACAGTAGCATTGTGAATCAAATGATAGAGTGCTACTTTTGAGGAAGAAAAATCCATAGTGACAAACCCAAGCCCTGAATTCAAGCCTAAAGACTGGCAATAAAAATACAATAATAATAGTAAGAAGGAGGAGGGACATGAGGAGGAGGAGGAGGTGGATGAGCAGAAGGGAGGAGAAGGAGGAGGAGTGAGGAGGAGGAGGGACAAGAACAACAACAAGAAGCCTACACGGAAGATGAAGAACAAGATGACGACATGATGGAGAGGGCTGAGGATGTAGCTCAAGTGATAGCATGCTTACCTGGCATGTGTAGGGCCCTGGGACCCAAGACACTGAGGACTGTTGGGATGGGTTTTTGTTTTTCTCCCTTAAGTGACTTTAGGGTTCAATAAAAAATAAGTAGATAAGTAGGTGGTTGTTCATGCCCATAATCCCAATACTTAGTAGGCTGACAGGAAGATTGTGAGCTTGAGGCCAGCCTGGGCTGCTTTCCTCAACAAAGGAAAAAAATTAGGAAGTAGTGGGTAGTTATATACTTGAAGTTATTAAACAAATGACAGTCCTCAAGGCTTCTTATCCGTTTCTTCTTACTTCAAAATTTCCCAGTGTAATAAAAAGCATCACAATGATGATACTGCATATTAAATGTGGAATATAGTACATATTATATATGCAACTTTTCATCATGATTTTGAGTCAGTGCTGTTGATAACTTTTGGTCATCTATATACATTTGGCATATGGATGCAGTTTGTATCCATAGCTACATCCATATACATATATATATATATATACATATATATATATATACATATATATATATATATATATATATATATATATATATATACACACAACCCTTTTTCTGGTCAATCATGTGTTAATCTATTTGTCATCATCTTGACTGAAATACTAATGTATTGAATACATACCTTGTAAATATCTTCAGCCTCAGGAGAGGACGTTTTCTACTTTGCCTTGATTGAATTAAAAATGTTGTTGTAATATAGACAAATGTATTTTCATATATATATTTCCTATTTGCATTTCCTTTGGGAAGTACATCTACATACTTAAAACACACTGTCATTTCCTTTTCAAAGATTACAAGTGTTGTATTCTAATTTTGCCATTTTACTTGATTCTAGGAATTGTTTGCAAAGACTTTAAGAAAAGATTTACCTTTCTCACATAGAGAGATAATTCTTCAAGTGGCTTTTTATCTGGTAGTCTAGTGTCAGATCTCTGGTTCCCACACAGGTTCATTTCCCGTATCTAAACCCAAATTTCTTATTGTGCTTCTTCAGGTTTAATATCAGACTGTCTTTATCACAATGCTTTATTATAACAAATCTCCATTTCAAGTGTGTTGTATCCCCAGATTTGTTCTTCCATATTCTTTGAGTCTTTGATCTTTGAAAATCCCTCCCAACATTCTTTGCTGGAGATGAAATCCAGGCTTTCCTGCATGTGAGGCCAGTGCTCTATGACTGAGCTACACTCGCACCCAGCTCTTAACTTTGAGAAGCAACTCTCACTGGCTCTAGGTGAGAGTTTGTGAAGTTTCCCTCTAGGAGTAGTGAGTCTTGACCCAGGGTCCTTGACTTTGGTCACAGAATATGAATTTCCAGAAAAGTTACCATAGTAAGAAATCTTGACAGAGCTTTACTGGGTAAGCAGATAAACAGACAAGTAGACATGCAGATAGAAAGAGATATGCAATGTGGATGCTCTCAAAGGGATTGACACAGAACTCTGACAATTTTTATGATAAAAGCAAAATGAGTCATAAACTCATGCAGAGAGGTGTTTATCTTTGCTCTTGATCATTCTTGGTGTTATGCTTTTTGAGTTCTTGTATATTTTGTGACTTACACTTTAGTGCATTTAGTGGATTTTTCCATAAACAGTTGCTTATCCTTATGATGAGAAATGAATCCTGTTGTTTCTCAGAAAGACTGTATTTAGAAGAAAACAAGATAATGCTTGTATGTGTCTAATTATATTGTTTCTTTCTGTGTTCCTGGATGCCATTCCCTAGGTATTATTTTCCCTAACCTATCCTGCCTTGGAACTATGAAAAGTTCTGATAAGACTTCAGAAAATTGCATTCAAGGTATAGATTTCTTTGACAGAAAATAATATCTTCTTCATACTCACTATTCCTGTTTATGATTGTGTCATTGTTCTCATTTAGCTATATTTCAATTATTTGGAATGTTTAATGTTCTTTATGTAGTATTATATATGTTTTGTTAGATATAGATCTTGGGGTGCTTTTTTGTTAGGTTTGCTTTGAACACCTCTTGGGATTGAACTCAGATCCTGGTGTATAGAAGAAAGAATATATTCTGCTACTTAATACGCAATACAAGCATGGAAGTTATTCTTGAAACTATGTTGGATACTACGTTTTATCCATCTTCTGATGTAATTTAGTATTTTATCTTTTTTTCATCCTGGGGATCACACAGTATCTCTTAGCTTTTTCCACCCAAGACTGGCACTGTACCACTTAAGCTACACCTTAATCTGGCTATTTTACTGGCTAATTGATGGTAATTATCAGAGATTCTTTTGAGCCTGTAGAGACTGAGATCTGAAAATCATAGGTAGAAGCTACCCTGGGCATCAGAAAAACTGGCCATGGTACTGTGTGACTCAAATGGTAAAGCACTATCATTCAGGAAAAGAAGCCCAGGGACAGTGCTCAGGTCCTGACTTCCTGCCCTAGCACAAGTAGATTAACAGAAAACAAAACTCTGATTCATCTGACCGGTCTTGCTTTAAATCATGAGCCATAGATCTCAATCTCTTAATTAGCTAGCATTACAGGTTCATATAGCGACAGTAATAGTTGTCTATTATTATTGTTGGAAAATTCTTTTAAAAAACAGAATGTAGATGCTGGTGGCTCATGGCTGTAATCCCAGCTACAATGGAGGCTGAGATGTAAGAATATTGCTTCAAAGTGGGCCCTAAGGAGGAAAAATTTGAGGCTTATCTCCCAAAAATAACAAAAATGTGGAAGTAGAGCTGTGGCTCAAGTGAGAGGGTACTAGTCTTAAGCAAAAAGGTTAGGGATAATGTCCAGGCCCTAAATTCAAGCACCAGAATCAGCCTAAAATTTTTAACTGCTTGGAAGACGAAATAACCCCCGGATATGGCAAGTAATAATTAACTTAGGTTACCTGAGAATCTGGGTTTGATAGCCACCACCTAGATAAACAGACAAAAGATATTTCCACCGCCAGAAGAAATTTTCTGCTAACTAATCTGTACTAATTATCACACTCTGTTTATTTCCTTAAACTATCATTTAGAAAGTGAGAAAAAAAATAACTCTGATAGAAAGGATATTGTTATGTGATTACTACTTTAGTAACAATGCATTCCTCAGTTTGTTAAAATGAGGTGTCACCTTTCATATCATCGTAGAAATATGTGTAAGATTATTAAATTTCAACTAAGTGTTAACTTCACTGTCCTCTGTGACTTGTATAAATATTAGAGAGGTAAATGAGGTAATGAAAAGGGAATATAAAAGAATGTTCCTTTGAGGATGAAGTGGTTTGAAGCTGGACAACCAGGTAGGTATTCAGGAGGCCAGGGCTGTTTCTCTTTCCTAAGGTCCCTCTCCTTGACTGGACCCCTCCCCTTGAGTCTAATCAAAGGATGAGCTTACAAGTTTGGGAACAGTAGTAGTTTGACTTGAAGGCTCTTTCTAAACCCTCTTGCTTGTGTTCCAGGAACTAGAGCAATCCTTGGCTCACTGGGCTCTGAATTTGAAAGAAATTGAAACTGAAAAACAACTTGAGCAGCACATTTTGGAGAAATTGTGTCAAAGGAACAGATAGCACATTTGAACAGATCATGGGAGGGCCTCTCCTGTGAAGAAGTCAGTCATCTGCTCATAGGAGGTTGCAATGTACCAAATGTCAATATTAGAAAGGAGCTTTAATTTTGTTAAACTTGAAGCCCTGTTCAGTGGGATTACTGCTCCTCCATTGTTCATTTACATTCTGAAGTTTAGAAAGCAGCAACATGCTTCACAGAAACAACCCCTGTTTTCCATAGCACTGGCTGCTGCAAGTTTGCACACTGTTAAGGAACTTATTGAAAATGATTTTAAGCAGGCAGAATAATAAAGGGTTGGGTTGTAGTGGAGCTCAAATTTCGCTGGATAGATGGTGACAAGTGTTATGTGTCTGCTGTAGGAAGCCTCTGCTGGCCTCTTCCTTGGCCAGCAGCTAATGTGAGTCTACCAGTAGGAGTCTTAATAGGCTCCTCTAAGCATGGGGGCTCTTACATTGGTAAATATGTTCACATACAATGAAAATTTTACTTAGAAGAGCTGGAGATTTTAAACTTTTTGGAATGACCAAATCAGCTCCTTGAACTCAGATGTTAGGAATATTCAGTTGCTAACTGCTACCAATAGAATCCTGATTATAGTGGTAGAAAGTTTATGTCAGTGGTGAGATGAAGACAAATGGAAGGCTTCAAGTCGTCTTAAAGATTTTTAAAGAACACACCATTCAATGCAAGTTGCCCTTTGGCTGAAAGTGGTAGAGCTCTAGCCTTGAGAAAAAAAAGTTCATGCCACAATAAAAAAAAAAAAGGAAAAAATGTTCATGGACATCTCCCAGGTACTGAGTCCAAGTTCTACAACCAAGTTAAAATTAAAACAAAACAAACAAAATGAAAATAAATACAATTCAAATGACAATGTACTTCATCATCTCATTTTGAAATGTCCTCTGAAGTTCTTTATTCAAGTTTTACACACAGGAAAGTATTTGGAATACTGGGAAAGTTCTCTAAAAGCTTAGGTAAAGGAGACTTTAAAGCCATTGTGAGATTATTTAGGAATCTGGGTTCTGAAAGGCCATAGATGTAAAAGCTAAAATGTGTGTTAGAAGAATGGAAACAAAAAGCTTGATTTTCTATGGATAGAATTTCAATCAAGCCTTTAAACAGGTTTGTCTGTGTACCTGGTGCTACATTTTGGGAATTTTGCATATCTCTAAAAAACCTGGGGAGGTTTTGTACATAACAAGAAAATCTCTTTTTCTTCACTCTATGAAGTGAGTGTTAATGGTTTACTAAAGGACCTTCTGTGGCCCCCTTTGAACTGAATGTATTTCAAGACATTTAAGACCTCAGAATTCTTTGTACCTTCATCTAGGCTTAATTACATTATTTACTGTCAAGTTTATTAGAGTAAATCACTTAACCTTGTAAGGAGGATGATTCTGTGCGGAAGCCTGCTTGCTAGAGTTGCTTGTAAACAATGAAGCATTGGATATTTTGCATCACCCTGTGTAGAACAGACTGGATTGGGTTAACATTTCTATGATTTCCATGCAAAACCTATGCAATACCATTTGAAGTGTAGGATCAAATGAGTGGTGGACATTGGTTTAGGTTTTATTTTTCTTTATTTCAATACTCCCTCATGTATATGGCTTTATTATTCCTGGTGCATTGTATTATAAATGGTTGTTATACAGCATGATGGGATTAGAAATTAAATCAAAACGGGACATTGGTCTTAACATGGTAAGTTTTTGATTAGTTTTAAAAAGGGGAAAGGTTTGAGTGAGAATTAAATTAGCAGGTTGTTAACATTCATAACTGAATAGTTAAAGGACCTAAAACAGAAGAAATTTATGGGGTCCTTAATATATCCAGCCTTTCTTGTTTCTGATGTTTGTTATCACCTGGTTGTAATAGATCTGCAATGAGTAAAAGTCAGTTTTGTTGGGCTGCTACAGGTGTTACTTCAGCAAGCCTTGAGAATGTCTGTTGATACTGAACCTGAGGGTTGTAAGAGGAAAACATACATTTAAATCCTTAATGATGCTGACTAAAAAGAATGAAATTTACAGTCTTTTCTTAGCAGGGAATGGTATACCTGTTTTGTTCGCTATCTTCAGCAGCCAAATGCATTTTTATAGGCAGGTGACTATCAGGAAATAAGAGACTGAAGACAGACTCAATTCATGGATTCAGTTAAATGATGAAATCAAGGAGCTGTGTGGATACCTGGTGCCATATGGAAACAAGTTCTAGATACAACAGACCTCCCATTGAAGAAGAGGTTGTGACATTTCAGAAAGTGAGCCAGCAGGCATTCTCAGGTGGATGTAGTTAGAACCCTCTAGTCACTGCTGAGAATCTAATGTTACATAGGTGTTTTCTGTAATTGTTGAGTTTTTAGACCTGCTTTTCATCTTTCTGAAGGAAATGAAAAGATTATAAAGAGGTGAGAAGTGTGAACCCTTTGTAGGTGGGCATGTATTGAGAGCAGTTGCTTCCTCTGGGTTGGCAAGTCTGGTAGGAGGAGGGGCTTGTGTCTCCTGAAGCATCTTGATGTCTCAGACCTATTAAGGATTCTAGTTACTAACAAAGGGCAGATGTCAACCACAATGAACATGATGATTTTAGGTGGTCACTAGGCCCCAGATATAATATAAATAATAAGACCAATGTTCTTATAGTTAATCAAACTGAATTCCATCCATTTGTAGGTTCTCCAGTAAGATAGAATGGAGAGAAATTACAGAGGCTGTTGCATTAAGAAAGTAACAACTATCACACCTCATGAATATGCATAGAGGGTCTTTCTTGACCTTTTAGCCTGTAAATTTGTGTTAAGTCATAGTATGATGAGAATTTTTCAATTACAAAAATCATTAAGAGGCATGCATATATTTGTTGGTAAAGAAGAAATGCATTTGGGGGGTTAGAATTGAAAAAAAGAATAGGGAATTGGGGTAATAGTGAAGCTTCCTGTTTTAAATTCCTCTTGTAGGACTACATGAAGGAAAGAATCTTCCTCAGTGCAATCAAGTCCCAATTGAAGCAAATGGGGTAGCAGTTTCTATGGCCAGCAGCAAGATGACAACTGTCATGATGCATGCCAACCTTAGCCAAATCAATGAGCACTGGCAACATGTCTTTGATGTCATTGGAACGAGGTAAGAAATGCCTTACAATTGTTTTCTACTCGCATGGTTCTTCACAGAGCTAAGAAACTAAGCATGTCCTTTCTCTACAGTCATCTAGCAATTCTATAAAACTGAAGATTCATGTTTGGTGATTAGAAAGAAAAATTGGAAATTTTGCACTCAGCATTAAAAGAGATGTATTATTAGTTTAAAATGTTATGCATTAGGTTAATGTTTTTCTAGTACTGAGGATCAAAACCACAGCCGCTGGTAAGGAAATGCTGCACTTGTGTTTCTTTGATACTCAGTCTTCCTATGTTACCCAGAATGGCCTTCATCTCCTGAGCTTGAATGATCCTCCCTGCTCAGCCTTACAAGTTGCTGGACTATAGGTGTCCTGTTATGCCTGTATAGATTCAGCTTACACATTTATTTTGAGAAGATTTCCGAGGGAGATTTTCATGAGGATTTAGTAATTCTCTGTTGAAGCTGCATTATCAGCAAAGGATCTCTCTTGTTCCAAATGATGCCTATCTATTACTGACTGTGTGGCAATTGTGAGAGGTCAGGCCAAAAGACTGGCTTCTAAAAGTGGGTCCTGACTGCTCCCACACTAAGAACCTAAGATAACAAAGATTTCTTCCACAGACTAATGGACAATGTCAGGGAAGACAAATATGAGGTAGACTTCCCTAGAGGAACTTTTAGGATCAGAAAAGAGGTAGGAATCCAAACCAAAGTAGGGCATGCAGAACAGAAAAACAAAAACAGACTGGTTTGGGGCAAGCTATCAAGCTTCACTCTTGCACATTATCCACATTCTCCCTGGTCTGCCCAAACCAGCTTCTCTTTGAAGAGCAAGGTGGTGATTTACCATGTTCTAAGGCCGCTCTACTCATGCACAGGATGCTTTTCACTAGTTAGCTGGAGAAATTATTAAAGAAGAGATAGTGTCCTCGAATTCAAGCCACAGGAACAACAACAAAAAGAAAAGAAAAGAGAAGAAAAAAAACCTAAAGGAAAGGAAAAATTTGGAAACAGCCAAAAACTCCTTAAAATTTCATAGATGGAATTTGGGTGTTTCTGGGAAATTGTTAGATTTTTGAAAAATCTAAATTGGTGTAAGGATTATGCTGCATATCTACCTAGCAATTCCGCTACTTTATTGCTGTGTATACATGAGAGCATGGAAAATTACCCAAGAATCAGTTTAGTGTCTGGGAATACCTTTTTTATAGTGAGCAGGGAGCTATTATAAAAGGTAAAGAAGGACATAATTTACATTCAACCGAACTTATCTGTTAAATAAAAACAAAACCAAAATAGTCTCATAACCCCAATTATAATAATATAAGTAAGAATTAAAAAAGCCATCTAATCTCATGATCCCAATACAATTTCCATTGTTCGGTTGGCCTAACAATGATTCAGGAGGAAAACCGTACTTTTTCATGAAAAAAAACCTTACCTATGCTCCCACAGGTGGGAGAGAAAAGTCCATAGACAACCATACAGTCTTGGGACCTAGGGTCTAGCACTGGTGGAACCCCACTTCCTCAGGGGTGGTACAGTGCATTGTGGGAATTGTAGTCTCCCTTGAAGCACAGATGCTCTGAAAGTGCTTGGTTTCTATTTTTTTTAAGGGGCAAATATTGTTCTGCGCATGAGCCTCCCCACTCCCTGTGGGTATTTTCAGCCTGCAAATTCCAGTTCCTTTCCCTTTGCCTTGCTGCTGGAAGTTTTCTCTTCAGTGGAGCTTGGGACTTGTAACTTGAAAGTATCTCTCCACTGTCAGGCAGGAACTGCGAGCTGGATGCAGAACCCAAGAAGGAGTCTATCCTCCACATGTTACTCCAGTATGGGGCTGATGATTTTTTCAGGGTACAAAAGTTTGTGTTGCCAAAGCCCTTGTGCCTCCAGGTGGCAGAAACTGGCTCGCAAAGCTCTGACAGCAAGTTGGGTAGTTCTCCCGAATAGGAACAACAGGGAATTGTGCATTTATATTTACGTGACTATGAATCATTGCTGTTAAGCCATGTGACTTTATTAAACTTTGCCCAGGTGTAAGATGAGCATGGTAACCTTTGTAGTGAAATTGTGAAGTGTGTGTCTGCTTTGACTCCATTTATATTGCAGTTGTATTTTGGGTTTCTGTGTTGTTTAACCTAGAGGTGTCTCTGTTCTCCTCCCTTGTTAGATTTCTTAGCACTCCTCGCTGTAGTTTACACATGTTTGTACAAGACCTTCTTTCTAGGAACATGTACACATGAGATATTACAGTAGTGTTTGATGGTCCTGTTTTTCTTCTTTCTTTTAAGCAATGAAGCCAAGCAATGTTTGAAGGAAGATATGTTGTTAACTCTGAAAAGCCCTACAGAGCAGAGGCACAAAGGCAAAGTAAGGGCAAAATGTTTCCAGCTTCCTTGCCTTAAGCAAAAATTGGTTCTATTTCCTAGAGCACAAGACTCAGGTGGTACTCTTTCCTCTAACACTCCCAATCACTTGGTGCTGTTGGAAGGTTAACAGTAACTACTAGGAGAGGAAATAAACTTGCCTGAGAAATCAGACAGAACCTAGTTCTCAGAAGGGATATGGGGCTGTGGTTTTTGGTGGAGGAATAATTATCACAACTGAAATTATCTGTATCAGTTCTTACTAATTTATTCAGCGTCTCCACAGTATCATTTCTAGTGCATGTTCTCTGAAATGTCCCACCTATGGATATACTGATAGTAGCCTTAACTCGTTGGTTTTTACCTGCAGTTCAGAAATTGTTGGTCAAAATTGTTACAGAAGGAAACTTGAGGTACTGTGTCCTGCTCAAGTTTGTATGTTTTGTAGATGTAAAATATAACAAAATATTAGCTAGTGTTATCCATTTTGTCTCAAAATGCTGAAAGAAGTATTATTTCACTTAAGAAATTCTTTGTGGGAATTGAAGTCAATGAAGCTTGAACATTCCTTTAAAATATCTTAGTGAAACGTGTTGATCCCTTTTATCCTTTGCACTTCCTATGGATTTTCCTAGCTTAAAATGTTACTAGTATGGATATTCTCCAGTTTATTTGTTCTTGACTAGATACAACTTCTCCACTACAATAATGAGCCTATTTTGCATTACTTAAAATTAGAGACTGCTAAAATATGTATTCCAAAACAATTGTTCAATAGAATTTAAATACACTACAGTGCCCGTTTTTCTGTGCTACTCCTGGTTCCTGGGCTCAAGCACTGGACACTGACCCTGAGCTTCTTTTGTTCCAGCCTAATGTTCTTCTATTTAATCCATATCTCCACTTCCAGGTATTTTTAGTAGTTTATTGGAGATCAGAGTCACTTAGATTTTCCTGCCCCGGCTGGTTTCAATCTGTGGTGCTCAGATCTCTAACTTCTGAGTAGCTAACATTAAAATCATAAACAAGTCAGCCCAATTACAATACACTCTTTTAGATACAGATTATATTTCTAATAAAATAAAATGAAATAAGACTTTCAATTTTAAAGATAGCACAAATCCTAAAACAAAAACAAAAACAAAAATCCCACCCTGAAATCTACAACACGCCTGGTCTTGAGTATTTGAATATGGATTAGTGTATAAAATTTTTTTGCAAGTTTTTAAAGTAAGAAAACATTCTTGTAATGTGGAAAACCCAATATGAATGTGCAGATGTTGCTTTTAAATGATTCATATTGTGTTTCTTAGCAGAAAGGACCTAAGTGAAATTTATAGATTTTCATTTTTCATGCATATCACTATGAAGTTCATGTTATTTTATATTAAGAGTTTCCATTCGATGCAGTTGTTAAAAAAAAAAAAACCCGGTCTGGATAGTAGCATTTCCGGCCAACAAATACAAGAAAAAGCATATAGTATGCAATTTGTTTATTTTTACTGGTCTGCATTTTGGGGTGTCATCAGCTTGGAATTTTGTGTTAGTATGATTTGTGTAACTTAAGATTTTAATCTTCTGGTTCATTGGCTGTGGTTGTTGGTTGGGATTGTAAATCCTATGACTAGTATTTCATGTTACAACTTTATTAGGCCCTTTATCTACATCAGGATGGCCATAATTCTCTTTCTCTTTATGTGGTGCTGAGGAATAAAACCCAGGGCTACAAGCATGCTAGGCAAGCACTTTATCACTGAGCCACATTCCTAGCCCTAAGGATGGCCATAATTATTCATATGATTGTTTAGGAAAGTGAGAATTAGGGACTTCTCAAACCTCTATTTACATAATCTTTACTGATTATGTGAAGCAGGTTAAATGGCAAATTTCAAGTCATTGCACAAGGGTGCTCTGAGTATTTGGATACAAGGAAATGTGCCATTTGAAAATCACTACTGAAATATTATGCAAGTAATATGTATTGTATAAATTTTCCTGTATAATTATGGGTGAAAAAGTACTGAGTTATAACCTATATGCTCTCCATGGAGTTTAAATATGTAACGGAGTAAGATAGAGTACAAAAGCACAATGGAGTCCTAGAATCCATTTTAACGAATAGAAAATAATTCATATAACCCTAAGTATTAATAACTAGGGTTCCTGAAGGTGTGGATTTTGTTTCAATTATTCAATTATTTTTAGGAACCTTAGTTTTATGAATTCTGTATGTATATTAAACTAGAAATGAATTGCTTTTATACTGTCTGTCTACTAACTAATGGACTGTGGAGTCATCTTCAGGAGAGTATTTAGTACTCTACTTGAGATAAAAATGATTCTTTTCCCATAAGAAGGCTTTTGTGCTTTTTCACTCCATGTATAATTTTTGAACAGGAGAATCTGGAGCATAATCACACAGGTTCTTTCCTGACTATGTCTATTGCCTTGTCTCTAAGCCATGCTTCCAGAATCTTCTGTTCATTGTCAACAGCAAGAAAGAATGAGAGGATCTCTGGTAAGTTGCTTTTTATTTCTCATTTTCCACATTCCATTTTAGAAAGCTTAGGGTGTCTACTATTTAAAAACAGAAAAAATGATTCTGCTTTAGGAACACATTTCTAAATCAGATAAAGATGGTTTTTAGAGTTCCTTTTTCAACATAACGACTTGTACATCTCATTGTTGCAATGGGTCCACCTGTACCCCTAGTTAAATTATTTTTTTTGCCCTTCCCCTCAACAAATTCTACCAACATCAAATACAGTGAAAGTAGGGGCTATACCATGGGGGAGGGACATACAAAGCAACATAGAAATCATCTTATAAATACGTTAGCAACAATTGCATGAAGGAAAAAAAAAACCATTTGAATAGTTAGCTTGGGTTCACAATGTACTCGTTATCTTGCCCATGTAATTGTAACTCCTCTGTATGGTATTTTCACAAAAAAAGATGGGTTTTAGAATGAGTAGATTATAATAAGTTACAGTCTGTCTAAATTGAGGGCAGACTTGCTTCCAGTTTTTCTGATATGAGAAAAAGTAGTTACACTTGCTATGTGATTCAGAGACATTGAGGAGGTCACTTGTCATGTAAAGTGAACATTTGCCGGCAACTTGTCAGAGATCACCTCTTTATGAGTAATGTTGGATTATGTTAAAGAGGTTTTACCGGTGTTTCTGAAATAGTGTGGTCTCACATACAGTTTCAAATGTTATAGAAGACTGAGTAAACTATATGTAATTAAACTACTCTCCATATATACTTCTTGGACTTCTTCCTGGTCTCTGACTACATAAAACTTGATCATAGTTGATGACATAGGGTGTGGTGTTCCTGGAAAGTCCTCTCTATTTTCCCTAGGTGTCCTCTCATGATTTTTTTCTCTATTTTCTCTCTTCATTCTGTTTCCTACTCATTAACTTTCATTATTCCTCTCTTTCTCCTGCTTTTTATATATTTTTCGCCCTGTCTCCTCTTCTCTTTCAGTCCCCATTCTCCCCATGTGTCTCTCACTGTTTTTTGACATGCTTTATTTGGGAACTATTTTGTCTTACTTATCAATTTACCTTTGCTGACATGGCTCTTAGAATTGACATTTTTCTTTCTTTCTTTTTTTGCTGGGGCTTAATCTCTGGGCTTGGGTGCTGTCCCTCAGCTCTTCACCGCAAAGCTAGCATTGACATTTTTCTTACCCACTTTATTAGAAATTGTTGCTACCTGTAACTCAAGGCAGGCTTATGGGATTCCAGAGCCAAAGAAAATCAGAAAAACACAGACATGAACAGATAGAGAGATGAAGAGGAAACAAGCGGCCCCAAGGCTCACTGGCACTTGGTCCCCAAGTCCCCATAAGCAAGCATATTTGCTTGAGTTTACACAGGGAAGGTTACCACTCATACATGGAAAAAAAGATCTATAATAATGTTACAACCATCCTTCTATTCATCTATTACATTTTTGATCTTCCATATATGAAGCTGTATAATCATTAAATATGCAGCTCCTGTTCCTCTTTACCCCAGACTCAGGAAATTTCATAATTTTGGGGTCTATGAGTTTGTTCATCCTTGGAAGCTCAGTGAAATCATACCATGCTGTTCCTTTAGGTACTTTATTTATCTCATTGTACTGAAGTTTCATCCATGCCATAAAAGGTAGTAAATTTTTCTTGCTTTCAAATAATTTATCTATCATTTACAAGCTTCTATATTGTGGTTATTGTGAATGGATGTACAGTAATTCTCAAAATATTTCTTCTAGTTCTGGTTTGTCTTCTGTTAGGTACAAATCCAGAAATAGGTGTCCTGGATCCTATTTCTGTGTAATGCTTGACTTAGTTCTTTTAGGAATCTCAAAAATACCTATGATTTTTTATATTACTGCCAGAAATGTGTCAGGGTTCATATTATTTTCACATCCTTCCCCAAACTTGTTAAATATTGGATAATTTTTGTCACTGTTTTTTAAACTATGTCCATACAACATGTATAAAGTAGTTTTTCAATAAATTTTGTTTGAATTTTGTCATGATAATTGATATTGGACTTCTTTATGTGTTTTAATCACCTATTTATACATATTCTTTGTAGAAAATCTCTTCAATCTTTTTTCACATTGTCAAATTAGATTTTGTGTGTTAGGGTTACTTGTAGGAATTTCTTTTATATTTTCTAATTCATTTCAGGTACTAGTCAATTTAGAGATATACACAAATATTTACTCTCATACCATGCTTTTCCTTCTTTGTAGATCGTGTCTTGTGATGTACACGGTTTTACTTGTAGGCACTTAATCTTGTTTGATTTTTTTATTGGGTAGTGTTGGTGTCCCATTCAAGAAGTAACAGTCAAATCTAATGTTATGAAGCTTCCTCCCTTCCTCTCTTCTTTATTCCTTTCCCTTTCTCTCTCTCCCCCTCCTCTACACTCCACACTGGACCGTTCTCCCTCCTTATTTTTTTTGGTCCCTTTGCTCTTCTCCTCTCCCCCTCCCCCACTCAGTTTTTTTCTCTTTATGTCTGAGATGAGGATTTGTTGTGTTGCATGTTTGGTGTCTAAGTTTGAAACTCATGGTATATACCTACCTATGCCTCCACTGTGTCTTTCTTGTGCTAGAATTGGAACATGAACTCACAGGCCTCACAGTATTCAGCTTCCTCCTTCACTGCTGGCATTATCTCTTGAGCCATGCCTCCAACCTTTTGATTAGCTCCTTAATTTGAGCTGTCTACCCAGTATGGCTTCCAGACCGTAGCCTCCTTAGTACCTATGGTAGGATGAGATTCTTGTGCCAGAAGTACTCATTTGTTTTTTTTACCTGAATATTTATTATTAACAGTTAATTGGATACAACAATAGAATGAGATTATTATTAATCGCTTATGTAAAATCAATATTCAACCTAAGCTCCAGTATTTCATGTTTCAAATTAAGTGCTGTATATTATTTCTAATAATTTTAGCTGCTCTTCTAAATGTGCTACATATTTTTCACTCTTTATGCTCACACATTTCCATGGAGAAATTGTTTCAAAATTAATTTATTCTATGGTTGATATAGTGGTGATCTATGGGGAAACTACTAGTCCTTAGGTCAGGTAATGAGTACATTTTCTGTGTCTTCCATACCTTCACTCTCTCACAATCTTTCCATTGTGAATCATGACTTGTATAGCTTACTTTCATCAATGCCTAATGACCTCCTCAGATGCACTTTTTCACTCCATTTCCTTCAAGTTCTCTGGCTTTCCCCCAACCTCCCGAAGATATCCATGTGAATACACTATGCGTATTTAAACTTTTTTTTTTTTTTTTTTTTTTTGCCATTACTGGGGCTTGAACTTGGGACCAATCCTGGTCACCATTCCTGATCTTGATTTGATCAAGGCTACCACACTATCACTTGAGCCAAAATGTCAATTCCTATTTTTTCTGTTTATGTAGTGCTTAGAAATTGAATCTAGGGCTTCATGCATGGTAGACAAGTACTCTATCGCTTAGCCATAATCCCAACCCAAATGAATTTGTTTTTATTTAAAAGGTGAAGTAAGAAAGTGGCTACATTTAATATTCTATAAATCACAATGATAAAATACATTTCTTTGAGATCCATTGTAATTTCCCCGGTGTTTATTTCACTCATAGAATTCTATAAATATATTTTTTAATTTTCATGTATTTATCACGTATTTTTATTTCTCATATTTATTTCTACAAAATTTGTAGATTAAAGATATTATAACTGCATGGCCTTTTAAAGATGGATTTGCACACTTTGCTTTTCAGCATAAAACTTTTATTATCAAAGTGTATGATATGTCAGTTATTATAAGTGGTCTGTATCTGTGGTCATTTGTATGTCCCTCCCCCAGTGTATAACCCCCACTTTCACTATATTTGATGTCAGTATAACTTGTGGGGAAAAACAAGTCTTTTACGGATTCAGATGGACCTGTTGCAACAATGAGAAGTAAAAAATGTCATGTCAAAAACGAGCTTTACAATGTCGGTGGGGGGGAGGGGTGAAGGATTTGGTGGGGGGGAGAGGGTAGGCTAGGAAGGGAGGTGAAGGGTAAAAAAAGGAGGAGACTGCAATACTTGGTAAGAAATGTATGCATTATCCTGCCAATGGAATGGTAACCCCACTGTACATTATGTTCACAAATAAAATTTTAAAAAAACCAAATAGAAAGATCTGGAATGAACTAGCACTTTCTTCTCTAGCAGTCTTAACCAGACACCCCCACACAGCATAACCCTAGCTATCAGATGGCCAGATGAGATCTGAAGGTTTTAGAACATTAATTTGCCTCTCAAAAGAACCAAATGTTAAGCTGCACCACACATGTCGTTACTCTCTCGCAGTATTCAATTTTCTCTTCAACTTATTATTTTTAGGTGGGATTCAAAACACCCACCAGGGATTTTTTTTCCTTTATAAGTGAGAACGTTTTTGTTTTGGTAGAAAATGTGTTCAACTTCTAATCATTTGTCAAAGTTTTTTTTTTTTTTCATAAGAGATGTAGCTTTACATCTACTTAAAGAACAGTAAATTACTCATATTCATGATATCAAAAACTGTCATCTCTTTCCTTGGGAAAAGAATAAAACAAGTCTACAAAAAATATATTTTGTCTGATGTTTATATCCTTCATATTATCACTCCTTGTATTTTTTTATTATTAGTTTTTGCTTATGCGTTCTATTTATATTTTTTATTTGTACTTCTCTCTAGTCCATGTCTTAAGTTTTCTGTCATTAAGTTTTCTTTCTTCTGTTCATGTTTGACAGTGCCTTATATATTTCCTATATTATACAGCATTAATAAGGTTTTATTTTGATGGCCATTTTGCTATTTATTATTTGCTTCTCTCGTCTGATATTTATTTCTTATTTTGCTGCTATGTAACTTGCACACACCTCAAATTCACTGTAAATCACCTCTCATATAACCTGCAGGCATTCTCCTATACACTGTGAACCACCTCTGATACCTATTACAAATTAAATCTGATGTACATAGTTGTTATACTGGATTGTTCATAGGATACAAATAAGACTTCATGCTCAATACAGGTGCCATACTTTTTCAAAAATTTGTTTTTATGTTCCACTGAATTTGTGCAAATCAAAATATGCAAGGCCTACAAGATTTTTTGGAAAGGATATTATAAAGTCGCTATAATCTAGTCTGGTAATTTGACTGAAAATTTCATTATAAAGAAATAACCAGAGATTTTTTTAAATGTAAAGAACAAAGGCCATTCTCAGGCTGAAGCACAGAGCTTCAGAAGAAGTACCATGAGCAGGAAAATTGTTATACTATAGAACTGCAAGTAAACAAATTTCCTACCCTGTCAGATTCTTTGTTAGGAACACATAGGAAGTTAACTTGCTGGATGTACTTCAATGTACGTTTACTAGGAACATTTAAATTTTACAATATTCTCAAAGTAGAATTATCTGGCATAATATAGTTACTTTTCAATGGAATAATTATATTTATAACCTAAATCTATTCCCTTTTTACATGTTTTTGTAGAATTAATTCTTTGAACTCAGGCCTTCATATTTGCCAGGCAAGTTCAATATTAAGTGATCCATATGCCCAGTTAATGTACTTTGTTTTTAATACATTTATATATTTACATATTGAATTTTCATGCACTATGAATCATGAATTTAATGCTATAAGTTTTCCTTCCACAAGATGAACTAAATGCAATATGTAGTCTATACATTCCTTTTTTTATTTCAATAATTTAAATTTAAATTTAATTATCTTTTAATAGTTCTATAATGGATTTACCAATCAACAAATCAGTTCATTAATACAATGCATCTTGATCAATGTGACACATTTTATTCAACCCATCCCTCCTAACTACACCCCTCCCCTCAGTTTTCTTAATTTTGTAAGATATGCATTGAATTGTATGACTGCAGGCCTTGCTTCTTCTCTTCATTCAACTATCCCTTCCCCTTGACCCCACTCCACTAACTCTGTTACCAGGTTCCTGGTATTTATTTCCTTAAACTGTGAATTTGAATTCTCTCCTGAAAATACCATATTTTGTTTAATACGTTTGTTTTAATACATAAGTTTTTAAATACAACCCCATTGTATTTATTTATACACTTATAAATTAGTTCTAGTTTTTTTTTTACCATTTTTACTATTTATTATTCATTCATATTATTATTATTTTTTATTGTGAAAATACCGTACAGAGGAGTAACAATTACATGGGCAAGATAACGAGTACATTTCTTATCAAGCATTGTTTTCTCCTCGTTGTTTCCCCTTCCCATCCCTTCCCATAGCCGTCTCCTCCCCCAACCCCCACCAAAGTTGTTAAGTTCGTTTTTCGACATAACAACTTGTACATCTCATTGTTGCAATGGGTCCACCTGTATCTCTAGTTAAACGATTTTTTTCCCCTTCCCCTCCACAAATAATACCAACATCAAAAACAGTGCAAGTATGGGTTATACTGTGGGGGAGGAACATACAAAGCAACATAGAAATCATCTTATAAATATGATAGAAACAATTTCATGAAAGGAAAAAAACAAAACAAAAAAAAAACATTTGAATACTTATCTTGGGGTTCATTCCCCTACACATCAACTTTCTATATATTCCTTTACCTACACATTTACTATTTTAATAATCTTCTCATCTATGTAGATATATGTTGGCATTTTTTCACTTGAAGCAGGATACTTTATGGTAACACTTAAAATGATGTGTTAATGAAGCATTCTCTTTCCCTAGAAATACCTTCAATGTATTTTGTTAGAAGAGGCCCTTTCCCCACTGGATTGTGTATTGAAGTCTGTTTTCTTTCAACACTTTACAGTTATATTTTTCCTTTTTGTGTGTTACTCATCATTCACCTCTGATATTTTCAAGCATGACTGTATTTGAGGGATTGTTGGCCATTGTTCAATTGTAATGGATTTCAATTTGGGAATAAAAAATGTTTCCTTTTAAGAACTGAACAAGAAATTAGTACCGTAATTTATTGCAATTTGTAAAACTTTTCTTCTATATTTTTTAGATCATGTCCCTCTTCTTATTTTTTTACCCTATCCTTCTTGTGGTGGTCATGTTTCACATTTTTGGGGGATCTTCTTGAACGTTCCTCAAGCCTCTATCCATTTACATGCATCCTAACCTTAAGGCCTATTAAAATGCAAAGTTGGTTAAGAATCATTTTATGGTAATAAATATATATTCGGTATTATAGGAAGTAGGCAATGTTCATAAAAGTGCATGCTAGCAGTTCTTTTTTACTTATGAAGGAAGCATCTGGCTATCTATGAACAAACTTTTATATCTAGAAATTTAAAAACAAAAATGATTAACATAAGATGTTTTATTATGAGTATTAGGTCAAATCTTATGAGAGCCAACTCATTCATTTACTATTTTTGAGTACTTTTACACCCTGTAACATTTACCTGGACACTGCATTTCATAGATCTACTAATATGTTATTTATTCCATATGGTGTAATGACCATGTTGTGATTGCTTATGAGAGCACTATTTAATAGAAAATCTGAATAGGACTTTCAGGAAAAATATTTGTTTACTTCAATGTTCCACAGGTATGTTGTAAATATTACCAAAATAAGCTAAACACACACTTTCAGACTACCATTTATACTTAAAGTTGTCATGCGAGATGATTAGCTTTTTAGAACTGTTTATCTTGTCTTTATTGCTGGAATTAGAAGTGTGTTTTGATGTATTAGAAAAACTATTTGTATTTTCACAATAAAAAATATACACATAACTATATTAAAAAATAAAGAAAAATTTAGTATTTGTAATTACCAAGTTACTATGGGGGAAAATATTTTTTTTTGGGTCCGGTCGTGGGGCCTGAACTCTGGGCCTGGGCGCTGTCTCTCAGCTCTTCAGCTCAAGGGTAGTGCTATACCACTTGAGCCACAGCGCCACTTCCGGTTCTTTTCTTTTTGTTTATGTGGTGCTGAGGAATCGAACCCAGGGCCTCATGCATGCAAGGCAAGCGCTCTACCACTGAGCCACCTTCCCAGCCCCTATGGGGGAAAATATTTTTACGTTGATTTTTTTTCTCTCTCACTGTATACATAACAGAGCAAGCTCCAAACACATTATGTGAGACAAAAGCACACATATAGAACAAAGAAATTCCAGCCTCGGTGTTTTCATGACTCAGTGATAATAAATTGATGGAATATGCCCTTACAGAAGCTGGTGTCATTTGATGATGTGGCTGTGGAGTTCAGTTGGGAAGAGTGGCAGGAATTATATATTTCTCAGAAGACCCTTTATAGAGTTGTGATGCTAGAAACATATAGCATCCTGGTGTCCTTGGGTGAGCTGAAAATATCACATTAAGTTGAAAGGTCAAATGATTTTTTTGTTGGTGGTTTGTCTTGAATTCTGGGCCGAGGTGCCTGCTATGCCTCAGCTCTTCAGCTCAGCGTGAGCACTCTATCATTGGGCCACATCACCTCTTCCAGCTTTCTGGTGGTTACTGGGAGATAAGTGTCTCACATCTTTACTGCCAGGGCTGACTTTGTACTGCGATCCTCAGGTCTAAGATTACTGAGTAGCTAGAATTACAGGTGTTAACCACTGATGCCCAGAAATGATTTGTTTTTAGTAGAAATGTGAATATTTATCGAATTTTCAATGCTATTTTAATGTAAGATTCTAGTCTGTGAGAAGTGTTATTTGTTTCTAAGGAAATCGTCAGGTGGATTATATACATTCCAAAGTAATTTAATTCTCATTCTTCAAGAATCCAAATCAGCAGTTTGACAAAAAATTCCAAACTATGTTCCCTAAGCAGGAGACACCCACAAAATTGAGGTGATTATTGTGGGTGGGTATATAATCTAGAAAATGCATGAACACACATATATATGTACATATATATGTATATATATTCATATACCTATATACATATATATGCACATATATATGTATGTATATCTAAATATATACATATATGTACCTATATATGCATATATATGCCTATATACATATACATACACACACACATATATATATGCATATATATGTATATAGGTATATATACACATATGTATATATGCATATATGAATATAGGTATTTATATGCTTATATATGTATATTTGTGTGTATATATACATATATATGTACAAATATATGTATATATGTATGTACATATATGTAATGTATATATACACATATATACACATATGTATATGTGTATATGTATATGTGTGTGTGTGTGTGTGTGTGTGTGTGTGTGCGTGCAGTGGTTCACGTCTGTTATCCATGCTGCTTAGTTGTTTGAAATTTGAGGCTTTCATTTTGAAGCCAGTAATGCCATTAAATGGTCCTTGAGACACTTATCTCAAATTATGCACTCATTAACTGGAAATGGATCTAGGCTCAAACTGATAGAATGTTAGCCTGGAGAAAAAGAACTGAGTTCAAGCCACACAACCTGCAAAGTTTAAACCAATGCTGGGGGAAAGTCAACCATGGAGCCAGTGAGAAATGAGAAAGAAGATTTAGAGCAAACTGGTAAAAAGGATATCTGAGATCTTACAGCTAATTTGACACAGCATGAGCAATAGTTCTCTACTGTTTCTTATTAACAGGGCACTGTGTTCCTAAACCTCAATTGATTGTCAAGCTGGAGCAAGATGAAGAGCTATATATGGGAGAAGCCTCAGACTAGAATTTCACAGGTCTAATAACAACAAATGCTGGAGGGGATGTGGATAGAAGGGAACCTTACTGCATTGTTAGTGGGAGTGTAAACTTATTCAACCACTTTGGGAAGCAGTATGGAGGTTTCACAAAAGATTCCTCCACATAGCGCTCTCCTATGACCAAGCAAACCCATTTTTGGGCATTTACCCAAATGATCACAAACAAGACAACACTAAAGCTACCAGCACATCTATATTTATTGCAGCCTTATTTACCATAGCTAAGATATGGAACCAATACAGATGCCCCTCAGTAAATAATTGGATCAATAAAATGTGGCATATATACACAATGGAATTCTATGCCTTTATCAGAAAGAATGATATTGCCCCATTTGTTAGGAAATGGAAAGACTTGGAAAAATTATATTAAGTGAAGTAAGGCAGGCCCAAAGAAACATAGGCCCCATGGTTTCCCTCATTTGCAATAACTAGTATATGTCTGAGTTAAGTAGAAAAGGTCAGAAAAGTTGATGTTAGGGAAATGAGCCACAAGATAAGTATTCAAATTTTTTCTTTAATGCGATTGTTTCTAACATATTAATAAGATTATTTTTTGTTGCTTTGTATGTCCCTCCCCCATGGTATAAGCCCTGCCCACACTTTATTTGATGTTGGTGTAATTTGTGGAGGGGAAGGGAAAAAAACCAAATCGTTTAAATAGGGATACAAGTGGACCCATTGCAACAATGAGATGCACAAGTCGTTATGTCTAAAAATGAACTTTACAACTTTTGTTCAGGGGGGAGGTTGGGAGGGAGGTGGGAAGTGGGGCGGTGGGAGGATGAGAAGGGATTGGAACCAGAAACAAAGGATGAGGCAACAATTCTTGGTAAGAAATGTATTCATTATCTTGCCCATGTAATTGTAACTCCTCTGTACACTATTTTCACAATAAAAATAAGAATTTAACAGGTGAGTTACAGCATCTTGCATAGTAATCTTGGATCCAGAACTGAGTTGGTAAGTTCACTTGCTCTGTATTGACCAATAATATTCCTAATTCCCCTGAGTCCCATGTGTGGCAGAGAACTAGGTGATTCTCTCTCTTAGATTTGTGAATCAAAAGTGCATGTAGATACACACTGAACTGTGTATGTCAATAAAGTTAAAGTTAGCAATTCTTTCTCTGTGTGGAAACTGTTCTGACAAAAAAGAAAATTAAAAATTTCGAAAATGAGCTTTCATTTTCTTTGAAACTAGGACAAGGCAGGTATAGGATATGAGTATGCCCAGACTGCTATCTTCTGATAAGGATAAGGTGGGGAGAGGCTGGGATACAGAATCAAAGTTTTAGTCTAGAGAGAATGATTAATTAGGTGGTGAGCTGGAGAATCTTTGGGCTTACATAGGTTTGAGGGACAGGAATTAATTTTGATGAAACTGTCTAAAAAGAAGAGAGACAAATTTTTAAATTACTAAGATACTTAAAATAATTCACTGTGGGAAGTTAGAAACGAAGAGATGTGTATATAAAACCTTACCCTCAGGTGACAAGCAAAAGGCTTGTATAAAAAAAAGGTATGATCTCCAAAATTAGAAAATACTCTTCTCCTAATGTTTGAGACATAGAGTAGCATAATATATATTATTTTAAAGAATAAAACAACACAAAGCAGCTATACCCCTAAGATCAAGCAAAACAATATTTCAAAAAATAACCAAGAATACTAATTACAACAGTACACAGCCTAAAATGCTAGCCATAAATAGTTTAGTAATTTGTGTAAATAATTCCTCTGCTATGAAAAAGACAAGAGAACTGAAACAGAAAAATCCATTTTCCATCGTAAAATATTAGTATTATTTTTTAACACATTATAGAGAAAGAAATATATTCTCTCATAAATCATTACCTATTTTAGTTTTGTTTTTTTTGGGGGGGGTCTGGTCGTGGGTCTGAACTCTGGGCCTGGGCGCTGTCCCTCAGCTCTTCAGCTCAAGGTTAGCCATCTACCACTTGAGCCACAGCGCCACTTCCGGCTTTTTTCTTTTTGCTTATGTGGTGCTGAGGAATCGAACCCAGGGCCTCAGGCATGCAAGGCAAGCGCTCTACCACTGAGCCACCTTCCCAGCCCCCCTATTTTAGTATTTTAAGATCTCTAATAGTATGGGAAAAATATCTTTACCTTTACATTAAGGATCTCATTTATGTTTTTGTCTTTTTTTCATGACTCATTTTAGATGTTCAAGAAATGGTGAATGTGATTACAACGTACCAGGAAGGTTCAGATAAATGTCTGTGTGAAGTACTGCCATGAATAAAAGAGCAAAACAGAAGCTATTGCTGAATAGGAATGACGAGAACTCTTAAGAGTGAGGGCTGTAGAGTTCATTCAACATCAGAACAGGTTCCCCTATTATACGTGGTGAGATGCCTGCTGCATATATGCCTGGTCTGTCTCCTATAGATAAACAATCCCTTAGATATTTGGAGCCTTTTAGTCAAAATTATGAGGGTCCAAATGAGCTTCAGTAGTTTGAATATGGAGGAGGGAAGATCTTAAACTCAGAGACCAAATTCTTTCCACATAATTGTGTTTGTATCAGAGATCCTGCTTATAACCATAATGGATACAGAGAAGAATATGATAAGTCTGATCTCCTTGCCCAAGAAACCACCTGAAAGCACTATATGCGGAAAAACATTCCACTTAAGGTGTATAGACACTATGAATCAGAAAAAACAAACAGGAGAGAATCCTTATACAGGTAATGAATTGAGATTCAATCAGTAAAGGTTTATACCTTACAAAACCTGAGAGGAAATATTCAGAGAAGCCTGATGAGTATAAGCAATGTGCAATATCTATCTCTAAGAAGTCAGAAGTGACTTGCCAACCTAAAATACCATGAGAAGAGAAACTCTATGAATATGAAATATGTAGAAAATATTCCACTCTTGAAGTTAGGTCCCAGAAAGCATTAGAGAACTCACACAGAACAGAAACCTTATGAATGTAATAAATGTGGAAAGTATTTCAGATGTAAGTCAAAGCTTACTGTCCATCAGACAACACACACCAGAGAGAAACCTAATGAATGTAATGTGTGTTCAAAGTCTTTCACCCAAAAATCAGACCTTAGTCTTCATCAGAGAACAAACACAGGAGAGAAACTATATGAATGTAAAAAATGTGGAAAGTACTACAGATACAAGTCACAACTTACTGCCCAGCAGAGAACACACACAGGAGAGAAACCTTATGAATGTAACAAATGTGGAAAGTATTTCAGATGTAATTTACACCTTACTGTCCATCAGAGAATACACACATGAGAAACACCTTATGAATGTAACAAATGTGGAAAGTGTTTTACTCAGAGGACTCACCTTTGTCATCATCAGAGAACACACACAGGAGAGAAACCTTAAAAATGTAATGTGTGTGCAAAGACTTTGACCCAGAAATCAGACCTTACTGTTCATCAGAGTACACATACAAGAGAGAACCATATGAATGTAACAAATGTGGCAAGTCCTTCACACGGAGTTCACAGATCAGCAGGCATAAAAGAATCCACACAGATGAGAAACCTTAGGAATTTTATAAATATGGAAAATCACCTGGAAGAAAAATCAGCTTGGATCAGAGAACCCAAACAGGATATAAGACTTGTGATTATAGCAAATGTGCAGTCTTTCACACACAAGGCATACCTCAGTGTTCAACATTGAATGCACGCATAGAAAAACCTTATAAATAAAATATGTGGAATTTTTTCGAAAAGAAATTATACTTAAATTTTCATCAGCAAACACACAGGAGAGAAACTTTATGAATGTAAAAAATATCAAAAATGTCCTTCACTAGGAGCCGGGCGCTGGTGGCTCACACCTGTAATCCTAGCTACTCAGGAGGCTGAGATCTGAGGATCGCGGTTCAAAGCCAGCCCGGGCAAGAGAGACCATGAGACTCCTATCTCCAATAAACCACCAGAAAACCGGAAGTGGCACCGTAGCTCAAGTGGTAGAGTGCTCGCCTTGAGCTGAAGAGCTGAGGGACAGTGCCTAGGCCCAGAGTTCAAGCCCCACGACTGACCAAAAAAAAAAAATGTCCTTCATTAAGAAGTCATGCATGGATGAGTGTTTATAGACTCATTGCATCCAAGTTTATAGTCCTCATTGCATCCAAGAATATAAACAGGAGATAAAAAGTGAATATAATAAATGTAGACAAATATTTAGACAGAAGTTATGTCTCTACAGGTTTCAGAGCCCTGGCGACATGACAGAATGTCTAGTGAACATTAGAGGATGTCTTTCAAGCATAAATCACCCTTCAGTCAGCATTGGAGCACTCACACATAATGAAACCCAACATGGGTAAACCTTTGGCAGAAACCTCTGTGATTTATAGAGCAACCCTTTATGGCAGAATTAAACTAGGTGTAATGGAAAACCATCCACTGAGCCAACATTTCTCATCCTCTCATTTTATTGCGTAGGGATGATGTGCCTTCATATTCAAAGATTGGACAAAAGTGATAGGTATCAATTACTTCCAGGCTTGACAAATAATTAAGATAGTGAAGCTGTTGACTTGTGTCTTTTATATTATGGAATGGCTGTTGGAGGAAATTTAATGAACTCTTCTCAGAAATAAGAACTCTAGACCTTTGAGATTTGACTGAGATCATGCAAAGTGTTTTGATAGTGATAGATAAGGAAAGACTATCATGCTTGAAGCCAAGGACATGAGAGCAATGGCTACTCTACTGCTCCCCAAAAGTCTTCTACTATATGTGTGGTCCATGCATTACAACATTATTACTATTCCATTTCAGTTTTTGAATGGCATATCTGTTGGAAGATAACACTCCTTGTTTATTACAAAATGTGTACAGGAGTAAAATCTGTCTCATCATCTTTCATCTCCAAGTTCATGAAACATTCAGATATAAAAGAACACATATTTGGGAATACATTTTCTTTGTGTGTGGGTAGAAGTCTGTAGGTTGATCTCAAAGCCTAGCCACTCTCCTTAAGTACTTTTGCTCAAGGCTAAATTCTACCACTTGAATCACAGCTCCATTTCTATTTTCTCTGGTGGGGAAATGAAAACATGATTCATAAGCATTTGGCTTTGTATGAGTAACGCCAAAATGACTTTAGTACTTTCTTTTTATATTTAATTAATTACTGCTGATGCAGCAATTGTGACTGATTCACTTTTAGTCCATTATGATGTTGCTCTGAGTGAGTTATAATAAAACACTAGTGTGGATAATGTGGAGAGCCTGTGTTTTCTCACTGTTATGGAGGCTGAAAGTGAATTTCTCAGGAAGATGAATATCTCTCTTCCCTCACTAATATTGCTTTTTCCAGTTTCATGAAAATGACTGTAAAAAATCACAATTACATTACGGTTTTGCTAAATTTAATTCTGCAGCAATTACAAAAGCTAGACTTTCAAAAAAATGAGGAACAAGAGCTTGCAGAATACTTACAGATATGTATGGGATTTTAGAGATAAGCAAAAACAGGACTCTGCTAGATATTTTGAAGGGTAAAATACAGGTAAAAATGATCCTTGTGACTGTCTAATGCATACGTAGGTACATAGACTATGTTTAAACTTTCAGCCAAAGTAAGGGATGTTTCAATGAAGCATTTAAATGCAAATTAAACTGACTTTTAAAAAGGGATTCAAAATGGCCTACCTTTTGTGAAAAATTTGGTAAGTTGTGGGTAGTGGCAGGCTTCCCAGAGAAAGAAAAGTTTAAAAGGGAAAATTATCCTAAAGTTTATTTGAAAGTAAAAGAGATCAATTAGGATCACCAAAATGATTGTTTAACCTACTTTGCCATTATAGGTTTTTTATAGCAGTTTCCAAAAGGAACACAATAAAGGACAGAGGACAAGTTTGTCACATGTAGTGTTGGCCCTTAATAAGTTCAAGGTAAGACCATGCTTATGAATCCACTTCCAATGACCATCTTTTTGCTTTTAGTTGGAGTAAATATGCCCACAAGTAAAGATTTATTGATCTGAAAACTGGTGTCAAGCCAGGCTGAGCAGAGAAAGGTCCCTGTGAGATTGTCATCTCTAATCTGCCAGCAGAGTGTTCAAAAGTGGAGTTGGTTTAGAGTTCAAAGTGGCAAAGTACTAGCCTTGATCTGGAGATCTGAGGGACAATGCTCAACCCTGAGTTCAAGTCCACCAACTGAACAAGGAAACTGCCAAAGATTCATTTATCCCAGCATAGAGAAAGACATTCCTGGAACCCTGAAAATGTTGGAACATGCAGAGGCAGTAAGACACTGTTTGTTGGATGGCAGAAATGGTATCAGATCCTGGAGTCACTTGTGTTTGTTTCTTCAAAGCTTGATCAGAGTCTGGAGGCCATGGGAAGATAGGCAGGTAGGAAGATAGAAAGGTAGGCATGCTTAATGTCCATGTCTGTCTAACTCAGCATGGACTTCCCAGTCATCTACAGTACTGTGTAGTAAAAGTTAAAGTTGTAAAATATGAGAGATAATGTAATTCCCAACTCCACTGTATCAGCTCAAAGTACCAAACTGGCAGTGAGTTCTGAGCTGGCTCAGCCACATTAATTCATCTGTTAAGGAAAGAAAGTTTTGGATCTGAGATTAGGTCCCCATTGAGATCTAACTGACTACAGAGCAGACATTGCTGCAACTACTACAGATCAGGCTCCTCATCAAGCCAGAAAAAAGTTTTTACAAACCAAAATGTTAAACAAGGGTCTGTACATCTGTTAAAGTTTAAATGTTGTATATAAGTGACTTTAAACTGGCTGCCCGGATGCAAGGAGTGGTACTTAGAATGCCAATTAGATACAGTTTAAAAACATCTACTGGAATTTACTACAAAACTTTGGCAAGTAATTGTTAGTCAGTTGCTTACAAGTTATAGGTAACCTCACTCTCATTGATTTCCTTGTTGCTTTTATTGGAAATCAAAAGGGCTTTTGTGACAAAGACTCCTTTTGCCACAGTTCAAAGCCATCCTGAGCACAAAGAATCTCTCCAAAACTCAATTTCCCAGGTAATCAGCCAAGCACCAGTGTGGAGGCATGGCTCAAGGAATCTCACCTCCAAGGAACTCTCTTAGAGTAGAGCACTAGCCTTTCAGAAGTGCTCAGGGAAAGTGCCCAGACCTTGAGTTCAAACCCAGTCAATGCCAACTAGGACAAGTTCTCCCAGCAACAGACACTGAGACACACTCTCCACTCCCCCTCCACACCATCTTGGACAAAATTACTTCTGACAATGGAAGACCATGGAGAGAAGTAAGAGGAGATGGCTTCCTAAATGGAGTCACTTTATGCTTGCCCTTTCAAAATTAATCAGAGCTGGGAGAACAAGAGAAATAGTTGCTTGCCCACCTAATGTCCATACCTGGAAAGAAAGTTCCAGTCTTGTTTTTGTTACTTGCTATTTGTATTTATAGTAGCCTCTGACTGGTATTCCCAACTAGTCAATTATCTTCTCCTAGTTGTTATCTTCTCCTAGTCAATTATCTTCTACCTAGTTGTACAAAAGACACTAGACACCCCCTTTCTCCCTACTTCCCTGAATAGGGGCTTATGCTTCAAATATAACTTTTCTGGCCCATGGCTAATGTGTGTTCTTCTATGCCATTCATATAAACTGACCTTGGTACCTTGTCATCTTTTTGCCTGATCTATCCAAAAGTCTCCTTTAACAGGATAACAGCCCCCACTCAGGACACCACCTGGGCGCAAGTCATGGCTATCCTGTTACTACATGCAACTGAAGACATCATTTACATTGCCCTGCTGGACCCTAATATCCCTAGCTCCAGTGACTCCTTCACCTCCCCAGAAGGAAGTAGCCAAAAGAGCCCATGACACCTTTTGACTGTGGCATCTTTAAATATCTCTGCTACTTCTTCAGGTTACTCTAATCCTAACGTTATAAAAGTCTGATCTCCCCCCTCCAGGATGCCAGGAGCCAGGTACCATGCTATGTCTTTTCTGGTAATCAAACCTTCCTGGCTTATTTCTCTCTTGGGCTCCTAAGAGCAATTTTTGCCTGAACAGCAACTTTTTTTTTTTGGTCTGGTCGTGGGGCCTGAACTCTGGGCCTGGGTGCTGTCCCTCAGCTCTTCAGCTCAAGGCTTGCACTCTACCACTTAAGTCATAGAGCCACTTCCGGCTTTTTTCTTATGTGGTGCTGAGGAATCGAACCCAGGGCCTTGAGCATGCAAGGCAAGTGCTCTAACTATTTTCATGGAAAAAAGATGACTTTTACGAACCAATCAAGCAGATGGTTCTTGGATGGTAACCGGCCGGGCAATAAAGCAGGGGTCCCTGACTACTTTGCCCCTTTACAGCAGGAAGGAGCTCCAGAAGACACGAGCTCCATATCACCTGGCTGGTTCCCCTATGTATTTGAATAAGCAAATTGGGGAATGTAAGCATTAGGCCTACTGTTGGTCTTCAGCTCCATCCAGACCTGGGCTCCTTCCAGCTGTGAGGTTCCAGCATACAGCTGCCCCCTCCCTCTCTCTGCCCAGACCCACCTGAGCATGCACCTATCTCACTTCCTGCCCCCAGATCCTCCTGCTATTCTGGATAGGGAAAAACACCATGTGCTCCCTCTCCCAGGACATTATGGCTTCTTTAATAAAACTTATAATAATCTTTCTCCTGTGCCTGCCTTCCTCTGTGTGGTCCCCTGGGATGAATGTGAAGGATCCTTTCACCTTGTAGATACCCAGTCTCTGCCACAGTCCCTAGCTCACTGAGAACCACACAAGTTATTTTCCCTTCATCATCCACTATCCACATTACTCTCCTGATGACACTTCTTGTGATCACAACCCCAGGATCCTCCAAATCACAGGGACAAAATTATCAGTACTCTCTTTCTCTCTCATTGTACTCTGAAAACCCATCTAAAATTTCTGGATTTCCATGTCTATCATTCCCTATGTGGACCTCAACACAAATATAAATATGATGCATTATTTCTGTTTCATGAAATTCTATTACTATATTTACCTTTGCTTTTGTTTATGTTGTAGTTAGCTTTAAACACTTGGTGTTTTAAACTTTTGGCTTTTATGTTCAAGCTCTACTCCTTATGCCACACATCCGATTCTGACATTGTTCTATTTTGTATCACGAGTCCCCTAATCTGATAAAGGCAATAAAGGTGTGCCCCCTGTTATATTTTCTCTTCCAAGATGTTTATAAAAAGTACATTGGAAAAACTATGATATTTTAAATTAAAAATATGTATATATATTTTTCTAGATTGTGGGGCATGAACTCTGGGCCTGAGTGCTGTCCTTCAGCTGTTCAGCTCAAGGCTAGTGCTCTATTATTTGATCCACAGTACTGTTTATGGCTTTTTCTGTTCATGTGATGCTGAGGAATCAAACGCATGGCCTCATGCAATTGAGACAAGCACTCTACCAAAGAACCACATTCTAAGCCATAGAAAAATGTTTTAAAAAGTGATTTCATTGCAGAAATTAAAATAAAAACAGTAATTTAATGGAATTTTCTTGCACGTTTAAACAAAAGTAAAATATAGCATTTTTTTTAAAGATGAGGAATATTGATTAAGTAACATTGAGCAGTCTCATGTGTAAATTTAGCATGCAGAAACTCTGTATGAAGGTAGCTCCATACCAATAGCTCAGATTTCCCATTTCTCAGGACTTTAGACATGAACCTGATCAGGTCCCAACTGTTCATAATTGTGAACCTCTTTGCTCTGAGTGACAGTTGGAGTAGAAGGCAAGATTTCCTTCATCATATCATCATTGTGCGAGGTCATCATAGAATGTGCACATTGAACACCTGGCACCATACACACTGCCATAGGCCATATTTTTCCCAAAAATAAAACCCACAATCACACGTCACTACAATGTCTGGATATGAAGTCATTTTAACATGACAAAAAATGAGCAGTGAGCAAAATGTACTTTAACTGATTGTGAAATTTTCAGGGCGAATTAAGGATATTGGTCACATGGAAAAACAATAGAATTGGATTTGAAGAAGACCCATGTCTACAAAGGTGCTGGAGCCTGTGAGCTGTGAGATCCAGGGACAGACTCTCAGTCTCACCGCTGCTTCTGCCACCATCCAGAGACCAATTACCTCCTGTCTTTCCTCCACCACCAATTCAGGACACAGAGCATCCAGTCATGGATAGAAATGAGATGGTGCAGAAGGCTGAAGTGGCCAAGCAGGCTGAGCGATATGGTGACATGGCAGCCTGCATCAAGTCTGTAACTGAGCAAGAAGCTGAATTACCTAATGAAGAAAGGAATATTCATTCAGCTGCTTACTTGAACCCATAGGTCATCTTGGAGAGTAATTTCAAGTGTTGAGCAAAAGACAGAAGGTGCTGAGAAAAATCAGCAGATCGTGTGAGAACACAGGAAGAATTGAGAACAAGATAAGAGATATCTGCAATGATATAATGTCTGTTTTGGAAAAGTTCTTGATCCCTAATGCTCCACAAGCAGAGAGCAAAGTCCTCTATTTGAAAATGAAGAAAGACTGCTACCACATCATGGCTGAGGTTGCTGCTGGTGATGACAAGAAAGGGATTGTGAGTTAGTCATTCCAAGCATACCAAGAAGATTTTGAGGATAGCAAAAAGGAAATTCATCCCATGCACCCTAACAGAATGTGTCTGGCCCTTAACTTCTCATTGTTCTATATGAGATTCTGAACTCCCCAGAGGAAGATTCCTTTCTTGAAAAGACAGCTTTTGATGAAGTCATTGCTGAGAACTTTATACTTTATGTGGGTTATGTTACTTCTATTTTAATTTCTGTATTTCCCATGTGTTTTTTGTTTCTTTGTTTCATATTAGGAGAATAGAGCACGTTAACATTTAGTGAGTTATCTGTTTTCATCATGAGATGGCCAGTATGACGATGTGGAATTTTTAAACAAGTTATAAATGTTTGGCATGTGCTTTGGTTCATGGTGACTTCACAAGGGCCAGTGTTAAAACTGATTCCACGTCTAAGTGAAGAAATCTTCCTACATATTAGTTTGTACTCGTGTAGAATAAGAGGGAAAATTGGTTCCAGTCACAGGTGTAGTGATCGTTGTTTATTATAAAGTTTTGGAGCATTCTAGGGCTGTGGCGCAAATAGATATTCCATGGCTATTCCAATTTGGAATCATGTATTTCTGTGGAAGAGTCTATTTCAGTGAGCACACCTTTGACTACAGCACCAGAAGTTTTCTTTCAGACAAAGTTGTGACGCAATTAACTCTGGATAGAGGCAGAAACGGTTCACATTCCATAATTTGTGAAGTTACCTGCTGTTTGCTCAAATTATTTTTGCTACACATTTTATTTGTATTTCAATGTTATAGACAACCTAAGAAGTGGTATAAAAGTAAAGGTGTAGTAAAAATGAACTGCTTGGTATTCACTATTCATGTGTATTAAGCACAGCCATACACAAAAAAACCCTATGTATTTAACTTGTTTTTAGATTCTTTTTCCTTCTGTGATTTTTTTTTCTATTTTGCTACGTGCCTCAAACACATATGCTGTAAAAAAAAAAAACTAGTTACCAGAGAAATAAGATGATGGCCTGCTTTATTTAATGTCTTTTGAAATTTTCATGAACCATCTAAGCATAATTGTTAAGAACACATGTATTAAGTTCATGAAAGTGGAATAAAACATTTTTGAATGGACTTTTCAACTACTTTCTCTACTATATTTCATGTAAATCATTCTTTTGAGTTTAAATCTCCTCTAAGGAAATTGTACATTATTAGAAAATTGTTCCTTAGTTCCTTTTCGCAGGCAATTTACTGAGTTAAAGTGCAAAGTTTATCATAACAACAAAAATCCTAATCTAACTACCAACCACTTCCAATACTCCCCATTCTACCCTCACCTCAAAAACAAAAGTGTTTTTTTTTCTCCTTTGGGGTGGAAAATTGATTGGAAAACTAATATGTTAATTTTGGCAGATGGCAATTTCTGAATTAAAAGCCACGTAGTTCTTGGCCCATATGACATTGGATAGCATTAATTGTAAATTCTATGCTTCCTAATCAGTTTTGGTTTTTCAGAATTTCTTGGTACAGTTTGCCTTCGATTTTGGTCATTCTGTTTGTCAGGTACATAGGATTTCCTTATTTTTTTTGTCTTCTGCCTTGTCATTTGTCTTGGTGGCTGTGTACTTTGGAAATGGCCACATGATCTTTCTGGCTCTACATACTCTCTATGATCCTTTGTTACTTTGCTTGCATTCCACAAATTGTTTCCAACATCCTCCACTGCAGCACATCTTACCTTAGTTGATGAGATTGTGTATCTCTTATAAACTCTATCCCAAATGGCCTGTCTGTCATTTTTGCCATTAAATCTTTCTTCTAGCAATAATGATGAGGCTGTTATACCTAAATCTCATCCTACAGAATATTTCCTTGGTACTTTACAGAAAACAGCAAACAAAAATGCCATTTGAAAAGGTGCATATGTTTTTTCTCATAAAATGTAAGATCCTCTAGAGCAGGGGCAATATTTTCTGTATGTTCTATTGTGCCAGTACAATGTAAATGCTCAATAAATACTGATGATCTGAGGCAAAAAAAATCTGCCTTCTTTATTTAAAATACCAGCTATACAAATTACTATTCTTGAGTTTGATATAGTTTTAAAATGAAAAGTTTGCAGTTATATCAAAGACAGTCAGGCATAGAGACACACATTTATGTATACAAACACACACACATATATTGCTTTGGTTTAAGTAGTAAGATAACATTTACCTAATTTAAAATATAAAATAAATGCTATATATAAATCAGTACAAACCCACCCAGTCAATTGAATCCACCCAGATTCCTTTGTAAAACCGGTAAACTTATTAGATCTTTTGCACAAGTGTTAGCGCTTCTGACTAAGCTCATCTCAGAAGAAGCTATGATGGAAAAGAACCCAAGACTTATATCAGGGCCTTAAAACAAGAACACACAAGAGGTGAGATCCATTTTCAAAGAAGGGATATCAGTAAAATTATTAAATTATTTGGGATTGAAAACCAAGGAAATGAAAATCTCTAAAAGAAGGGGACTAAAAAGAAAGGAATTTAGTTCAGTCATAAACTAAAAACACAGTTCACCTTGTTGTGAATAGTTTCTCTGACATATCAGCACTGTCAGCAATTATTCTTGGTTCTACATTTGGTATTTTTGCTTCTCTCTGAAAAACTTGGGGATGTTATTTATGTAACAAAAAATCTTTTTTGCTTCACTATCTATGCAGTGAATGTTAATAGTTTAACAAAGTACCTTTTGCTGCCAATAGGCCCCAGATGTAATATAAATAACAAGACAAATGTTCTTATCTCAGTTCCATCCATTTTTAGGGTCTCAACTAAGTTAGGATGGAGAGAAATTAGAGAGGCTGTTGCATTAAGAAAGTAACAACTAACACACATTGCAAATATGCTTATAGGGTCTTTCTTCAATTTTTAGCCTTTCCCTATAAAATTGTTTTAAATCATAGGATGTTGAGAATTTTTCAATTACAAAAATCATTAAGAGGCATGGACCTATTTGTTGGTAAAGAAAAAGTGCATTTGTGGGACTGGAATTGAAAAAAAAAATAGAAGGAATTGGGGTAAATAATGGAGCTTCCTGTTTTTAATTCCTCTTCCAGGACTGCATGACTGAAACAATCCTGCTCAGTGCAATCAAGTTCCAGTTGAAGAAAATGGGGTAGCAGTTGCTAAGGCCAACAGCAATACGACCAATGTCAAGATGGATGACCAGCTTAGCAAATCAATGAGCACTAGCAACATGTCTTTGATGTCATTGGAATGAGGTAAGAAATGCCCTAAAATTGCTTTCTACTCTCACAGATCTTCACAGAGCTAGGAACCTAAGCATGTTCTTCCTCTGCAGTCATTTAGCAGTTTTATAAATTTTCAGTTTCATGCTTAGTGATTAGAAAGAAAAATGGGAAATTGTGCACTCAGTATTAAAAGAGATTTATTATTAGTTTAAAAATGGTGTGCATTAGGCTAGTTTTATTTTCCTAGTATTGGGGATCAAACCCAGAACCTCTGGTAAAGAACTGCTACACTTGTGTTTCTTTGAAAATCAATCTTTCTATGTTACCTAGAATGGTCTTCATCTCCTGAGCTTGAATGATCCTCCCTGCTCAGGCTTAGAAGTTGCTGGACTATAGTTGTATCACTGGGCCTGGAAAGATTAGGCCTACACATTTATTTTGAGAAGAGCTCCTAGGGAGCTAAGGAAGTTAGGAATTCTCTGGTTGTAGGGAGCCGGGGCGAGACTCCGCCCACTCCCTTGCAGCTTTGAGGTAACCACCCCATATTAGACGGTGCTTGGCGGAACACCTGGGCTGTGCGCGTGCGTGAGCCAGGTAGAGTCCCCAGCCAATCCCATGACACCTGGTGACAGTGAAAGGCAGGCGACCAAAAATAGACCGACCCGCGTTCCTATTTCCCTATATAAGTGGCTATGTTTCGGGTGCACGCACTCTCGCGCCCAAGCTCTCCTACAACTAAAAGGCTCTCCAATAAAGCGTGATCTGAGAAGACTCCTGGTGTGGTGGTCGTTCTTTCTCGCTGGTCGAGTAGATGGTCGCTACATCTGGTGATGCTGCATTATCAGTAAAGGAACTGTGTTGTCCCAAATGATGCCTGATTATTCCTGACTGTGGCAAATGCCAGAGGTCAGGACACAAGCCTAATTTCTAGAAGTGACCATGACTCTTTCTGTTAGGTTTTTTAAAAAAGAGGTAGCCGAGTAAGAACTGCACCACGCATGTGGTATTCAGGTAAGGGGTTGACCTGCTGGGACCAGGCAAGGTTGGCACTAAACGTGGCTGGGAAAGAGAGAGAGCAAGAGAGCAAGAAAAGAGCAGCAAGAGCTAGAAACGAACAGAGAGAAAAAAAAGGGAGAGTCTGGGCCTGGGCTAGCCCTTATGTAGGGTATGGGTGGGGAAAGGTGTGGCCACATCAAATTCAGATGTGACCTCAGCAGATGCAGATGTGACCTCTTCCAGGTGTCCCAGTTGCCTAGGTAACGCAGGTACTGGGTGGAGACTTTGCTGCGAGGAGGGTGGAGTCTGCTCGCCATCCAGGAGTTGACCTTACATTCCAGCCTTTTAATAATCATGAAATAGGGTGAGGATTCTCTCTGGCTACTTCCTGCTGACAAGGGGAGTCGACAATAGGGGTAAAAGGCTGGAATTTGGTCTCCTCCCAGAGAAGGCAGTGAACAGCAGCTGTCCCTTGGTTGCGTGAGTCCTTAGATGAAATCTGGAGAAGTCTCATGAGCATTGAGGGGCTGGAAAAAAAATACTAGAGAGCAAATAAATGGCAAGAGGAAGGACTTGGGGCTGAAAATGTTGGTAGAAATGTCCCTAGTTACTTCTGACATCTGGCGACTAGGTAGAGAATTCAGGTGACAAAGGCAAGAATATAAATTCCTGTTCAGTTAATAGGTAGACAGGTATAGACATTGGATGGGCAGGCTTCTTACTTCTACTGACCTCCCGGCTCAGGTTAATTTTGAAAGGGCAGGCACAAAGTAGCTGATGTGACATCATCTCCTCTTACTCCTTTCCACGTTCCCTTGTTCCCTAGACTGGCTGAGTCTAGGTGCTTGTTGCTGGGATGGCTTGTCCCAGTTGGTATTCAAGATTTGAACTCAAGGCCTGGGCACTGTCCCTGAGCGCTTCCACTCAAGGCTAGCACTGAACCACTTTGAGTTATAGTACCACTAGTATTTAAGGAGGTTTGAACTCAAGGCCTGGGCACTGTCCCTGAGCACTTCTGCTCAAGGCTAGCACTTTACCACACTGAGTTATAGTACCACTTGCAGAGTTTAGCTGGGAGATGGAGTCTTAGGGATTTTTTAGCCCGAGCTGGCTTTGAACTGAAATCTTTGCCACAAAAGCCCTTTATTATTTTCAATTAAAGCAACAAGGAGATAAAGTAGAATAAGTAGAGCTTACCTGGTTCTTATCAAGAATTGCCAACAAATATTCTGAAATGACAAAACTCATTAGATGTGATGAAAATTTTAGCATAGATATGCCCAGTATTTTAGAACCATGTAGTCAGTAGTAGAATACACAACACAAAACAAAAAAGGCAAAACTCAAAACCTAAAATTTTGACAACATTTAGACATCTTTGTTAACAAAGCACATCAGATGGTTGGGCCTCAGTTACTAGGGCCTGTGAAAACAGCAACTTGTTAGCAAGGCACCTTAGAATAGATGGAGTAGTAAACTTAGTGGAAGGTTAAGGGTCAGATGGGGCCAAACCCTTAACCCACCACGTGGCCAAGATGGAGGATTCAAGATGGCAAATTTCTGAAAGAATGCAAAGAAAGCCTGAATAGATTAAGCCTACATTGGCTAGCCTTTGAGAGGGAACCTAGAGGGGGGTCCCTGGGACCCAGCCTGCATCGCACTCTTCAAGGCACAAGCCAAAAAGTTGTAGAAAAAAAGGGTAGAAAGTTGCCCATGAATGGCAGAGAGAGAGAGCAAAGAGCCTGAAATTAAACTTCTGACCATTTACCATTGCAGTAGCAAAAACTGTGCTTCTGAGAATGGCATAAAAATGAGGCTCTCTGGCTTTCCAGGGAGCGCGGGAGACATTTCAAAGGGGTTTCACGGCTCAGGCATGATTCGTAGCACCCCATTAAATGAGTAGGAGAGTCAGTCTGGTGAGTGAAGGAGAGCTGACCAAGCAGAAGCGGCGTCCCGACTTCCCCCAGAGCCCTCTAGAGAGAAATGGCCAAGCCCCCAAAGCCAAGCGTCCTAGGCTTCAGAGGTGACCGCCTTTCAGCTAAAGGCCGTAGGAGCTCTCTGGCGTGGAGCCACATCTGGACAGAGACTGAGTGACAGAGAGCCATAGAGTAGTTTCACTCACCAGAGTAGAGAAGTGTGGACTTGGATGTGAAGGCAGCAATGGTATCGATGCGTTGATTCCGCCGCAGACAGACTGGTTCGCAAAAGGCCGTCAGAACTGCGGGTATTCCTCAGAGCAAAAAGGGAAGAACAAAAAAAAAAAAGAAGAAAAGAAAAATGAGGGAAAAAAAAAACAGAGAAATCCCAGCTATCCTGACTTTAAGCCTTTATCCAAGTCACGGCACCATTTATGTTAGGTTTTTTTAAAAAAGAGGTAGCCGAGTAAGAACTGCACCACACACGTGGTATTCAGGTAAGGGGTTGACCTGCTGGGACCAGGCAAGGTTGGCACTCCACGTGGCTGGGAAAGAGAGAGAGCAAGAGAGCAAGAAAAGAGCAGCAAGAGCTAGAAATGAACAGAGAGAAAAAAAAGGGAGAGTCTGGGCCTGGGCTAGCCCTTATGTAGGGTATGGGTGGGGAAAGGTGTGGCCACATCAAATTCAGATGTGACCTCAGCGGATGCAGATGTGACTTCTTCCAGGTGTCCCAGTTGCCTAGGTAACGCAGGTACTGGGTGGAGACTTTGCTGCGAGGAGGGTGGAGTCTGCTCGCCATCCAGGAGCGGACCTTACACTTTCCAGACTCAGGACCTGGGATAACAAAGATTTATTCCAAAGTCTAATGGGTAACACCTGGGAAGACAATATGAATTAGCTTAGAGTGACTGAGAGGAACTTTTAGGATCATAGAAGAGGGAGGAATTCACACTGGAATAGGGCATGCAAACAGAAAGACAAAAACACACTGGTTTGGGCCAAGCCATCAAGCTTCACAGAGACCTATCCTTCACTTCACACTTGCACCTCACTCACATTCCCCCGATCTCCCCAAAGCACCATCAGTTTGAACAGTAATTTTAGTGAGGTGCCTGTTCTAAGACCACTCCTCCCACCCACAGGATGCTTTTCACTATTTAGCTGAACCAATTGTTAAAGAAAAGATAATGGGAACACCATAAAGAGCAACAATGAACATCAAAGAAAAGAAATGAAAAGTAAAGAACCTTAAAGGAAAGGAAAAATTTGGAAACAGCCAAAAACTACTTAAGATTTCAAAAGTGGAATTTGGGCATTTCTGGGAAATTGTTAGATTTTTTTAAAAAAATTAATTGGTGCAAGGATTATGCTGTAGCATAATCTAGCAATTCTGCTACTGTATTGCAGTGTATACATTAAAGCATGAAAAATGATCCAAGATTTAGTTTAGTGCCTGCGAATACCTTTTTATATTGAACAGGGAGCTATTCCAAAATGTAAAGAAATCAGATATAATTTACATTCAACAGAACTTATCTGTTAAACACTAACAGAAACAAGTCTCATAACCTCAATTACATTAGTAGATCTAAGAATTAAAAAGCCAACTTATTTCATGCTTCCAATACTTGTCTATTTCTCAGATAGTCTAACAATGTTTCAGGAGACACACCGTGATTTTCATTAAAAAAAAAAAACAAACTCACCTATGCTCATGAGAAGCTGGAGAAAACCTCCCTATGCATCCCTGCAGCCCTAAGACAAAGGGCCTAGCACTGGCAGAAACCTACTTCCTCTCAGAGTGTCACGATGCATTGTGGGAATTGTAGTCTATTTTGCAGCACAGATACTTTGAAAGTGCAGGGTTTTTATTCTTTTTTTTTTTTTTTTTGGTCCGGTTGTGGGGCCTGAACTCTGGGCCTGGGCACTGTCCCTCAGCTCTTCAGCTCAAGGCTAGCGCTCTACCACTTGAGCCACAGCGCCACTTCCGGCTTTTTTCTTTTTGCTTATATGGTGCTGAGGAATCGAACCCAGGGCCTCAGGCTTGCAAGGCAAGCACTCTACCACTGAGCCACCTTCCCAGCCCCCTTTTTTTTTTTTTTTTTTTTAAAGCAGGGCAAAGATCCTTCTGCGCATGTGCCTCCCAACCCACTGTGGGTGTTTCCAGCCTGCAAATTCCAATTTCTTTCCCATTGCCTTGCTGCTGGAAGTTTTCTCTTCAGTGGAGCTTGGAGGTGTAACTTGAAGGGATCTCAGGCTGCGGAACGAATAACAGGTAGGAACTGTGAGCTGGATGCAAAACACAAGGCAAAATTGGTCCTCCACATGTTCCTCCAGCATGAGGCTAATGATTTGTTCAGGGCTCAAGAGTTTGTGCTGCCACAGCCCTTGTGCATCCACGTGCCAGAAACTGGCTTGCAACATTCTGACAGCAAGTTGGGTGGTTCTCAGAATAGGAGAAAGTGTGCATTTATATTTCCATGATGGTGAAATTCTGCTGTTAAAACATGTGACTTTATTATCTTTGCCCAGGTGCAAGATGAGCATGATAACAATTGTAGTAAGATTGTGAGGTGTGTGCCTGATAGGACTCCATTTATATTGCAGTTGTTTTTTGGGTTTCTGTGTTGTTTCTCCTAGAGGTGTCTCTGCTCTTCTCCTTCATTGTTATCTTTCTTAGTACTCCTGGCTTTAGTTAACACGTGTTTGTACAAGACCTTTTTACTAGGAACAGGTCTACATGAGATATTACAATAGTGTGTGATGGTCCTGTTTATTTTTTTCTTTCTGTTAAGCAATGAAGCCTAGCAATGTTTGAAGGAGGATACCTTGTCAACTCTGACAAGCCCTACAGAGCAGAGGCAGAAAGGTAAAGGAAGGGCAAAAGGTTTTCAGTTTCCTTGCCTTAAGCAAAGATTGGTTCTACTCCCCAGAGCACAAGACTCAGGTGGTACACTTTCCTCTAACACTCCCAATCACTTGGTGCTGTTGGAAGGTTAACAGTAACTAGTAGGAGGGGAAATGAACTTGCCTGAGGAATCAGTCAGAACCTAGTTCTCAGAAGGGACATGGGGCTGTGGTTTGTGGATTAGGAATTATTTTCACAACTGAAAGTATCTATCTCTGTTCTTACTAATTTATTCAGCCTGTTCACACTATCAATTCTTGTACATGATCTCTCAAATGTCTCACCTGTGGGAATATTGATAGTAGCCTTATAGTATACATTTTTACCTGCAGTTAAGAAAGTATTTGTCATGGAGTGTTACAGAAGGAAATTAAACTATTGTGTCTTACTCAAAGTGGTATGGTTTTTAGATGTAACGTATAATGAAGTTTTAGGTATTGTTCTCCATTTTGTCTCAATCTGCTCAAAGAAGTATTATTTCACTTAAGAAAATCTTCATGGGAATTGAAGTCAATGAAGCTTGACATTCCTTTAAAATATGTTAGTGAAACATATTGATCCCTTTTTATCCTTTGCACTTACTATGGATTTTCCTAGCCTAAAATTTTACTAACATGGATGTTCTCCACTTTATCTGTTCTTGACAAGTTACAATTTCTCCACTAGATTAATGAGCCTATTTTACATCATTTAAAATGAGAGACTGCCTAAATATGTATTCCAAAACAATTGTTCAATAGAATTTAAATAAAATACAATAAAATGCTCTTTTTTGTGTGCTAGACCTGGTTCTTGGGCTCAAGCACTGGACATTGACCCTGATCTTCTTTTGTTCCAGCCTAATGTTCTACCACTTAAGCCATATCTCTACTTCTAGGTATTTTAGTAGTTTATTGGACATCAGTGTCTCATAGACTTTCCTGCCCCAGCTGGCTTCAATCTGTGGTGCTTAGATCTCAGACATCTTCATAGCTAGGATTACAACCCAGTTACAAAATAAACTCTTAAATATAGATTATGCTTTTAATAAAATAATATGAAATAGAAGACTTGAAATTTAAAGGATGATAGTCTAAATCCCAAAACAAGAAGTAAATATCCCACCCTGAAATCTACAACAATTGTGGTTTTGAGTATTTGAATATGGATATATAGCCTACAGAAATTTCTTTGTGGGGCCGAGAAGGTGGCTCAGTGGTAGAGCGCTTGCCTTGCATGCTCGAGGCCCTGGGTTCGATTCCTCAGCACAACCAAAGCAAAAAGAAAAAAGCCGGAAGTGGCGATGTGGCTCAAGTGGTAGAGCGCTAGCCTTGAGCTGAAGAGCTGAGGGACAGCGCCCAGGCCCAGAGTTCAGGCTCCACGACCGGACCCCCCCCCCAAAAAAAAAGAAATTTCTTTGTTACTTTTTAAATGTAAGAAACCATTCTTGTGATGTGGAACAATCCAAAATGAATGAGCAAATGTTGCTTTTAAGTGATTCATATTGTTCCTTAGCACAAATGACCTAACTGAAATTTACAGAGTAGGTTTTCATATTTCATACATATATCACTGTAAAGTTTGTTATTTTATATTAAGAGTTTCTAATCCACCTAGTTGTGTAAAAAAAATAAAACCTCTGGATAGTATTATTTCCTGTGTTAAAGCCAAACAATAAATATAAGAAAAAGCATATAGGTATTTATTTTTTATTTTTATAAGTCTGCATTTTGGGGTGTACTCAGTTTAGAATTTTGTGTTAGTATTATCTGTATTATTAGTATTATTTATGCAACATAAGATTTAAATCTTCTGGTTCTTTAGCTGTGATGTTCTGTCAATCCTATGCTTAATATTTCATGTTACATCTTTATTAAGCCCTTTATCTCCAGGAGAATGGTCACAATTCTTCATATGATTGTTTAGGAAAGTGAGCATTAGGGACTTCTCAAAACTGTATTTACATAATCTTTACTGTTTAAGTAAAGTAAGCTAAATGACAAATTTCAAGTTATTGCTCAAGGGTTCTCCAAGTATTTGGATGCAGGGAAATGTGCCATTTGAAAACCATTACTGAAATATTATAATACAAGTAATATGTATTGTATATATTTTCTTGTATAATTTTGGGGAAAAAGTATTGAGTTATAACTTATATTCTCTCCATGGAGTTTAAATGTATAAATGAATAAGATTAGAGTGCAAAAGCTCAATGGAGTCCTAGGATACATTTTGGTGAATAGAAAAATAATTCATACAACCCTAAATGTATTTCATTAATAACTAGTGGTATTGAAGCTGCGGATTTTTGTTTTAATTATTCAATTATTTTTAGGAACCTTAGTTTTTATGAATTCTGTATGTATATTAACCTAGAATACTGTTTGTCTACCAACTAATGGACTGTGGAGTCATCTTCAGTGGAGCATTTAATACTCTACTTGAGACATCAAAGATTATTCTCCCATAAGAAGGCTTTGTGCTTTTTCACTCCATGTATAATGTTTTGAGCAGGAAAATCTGAGGCATAATCACACAGGTTCTTTCCTGACTATGTCAATTGCCTTTTCTCTAAGCCATGCTTCCAGAATCTTCTCTTCACTGGCAACAGGAAGAAAGAATGAGAGGATATCTGGTGAGTTGTTTTATATTTCTCACTTTTCACATTCCATTTTAGGAAGCTAAGTATATCCAAGATTTAAAACAGAAAAAAATATTCAGTTTCAAGAACATGTTCCTAAGTAAGATAAAGATGGTTTTTAGAATGAGTAGATTATAAAATGTTACAACCTGTCTTAGCTGAGGGCAGACTTGCTTGGAGTTTTCTGATGTGAGATAAAGTAGTCACACTTGTTTTGTGATTCAATGTCATTGAGGGAGTCACTTGTCATGTACAGTGGACATTTGCTGACAACTTGTCAGAGATCACCTCCTTATGATTAATGTTGAATTATGTTAAAAAGGTTTTACTGGAGTTTCTGAAATAGTGTGGTCACACACACACACCTTCAAATGTTAGAGATTACTTAGTAAGATACATGTAATTAAATTACTCTCCATACATCCTTCTGGGACTGCTTCCTGGTCTTTGACTACATAAAACTTGATAATATTTGATGATATAGTGTGTGGTCCTCCTAGAAAGCCCTCTGTGTTTTTCCTAAGGTGTCGTCACAAGATTTTTTTCTCTATTTACTCTCTTCATTCTGTTTCCTGCTCATAAGCTTTCATCATTTCTCTCTTTCTCCCACTTTTAAAATATTTTCCTCCCTGTGTCTTCATCTCTTTCAGTCCCCCTTCTCTACATCTGTCTCTCACCATTTTTCAAATTCTGTATCTTGGAACTTGTTTGTTTTACTGATCAATTTTCCTTTGCTGACATAGTTCTTTGAATTGAAATTTTTCTTACCCCTTTGTGTTACCCCTTTGTGTTTTCTTAACCCTTTGTGTTGCATGCTTGGTGTCTAAATTCAAAACTAATGGGACACACCTACCTCATTCTTCACTGTGTCTTTCTTGTGCTAGTGTTGGAACAGGAACTCCCAGGCCTCACATCCTGTCAGCTTCCTCCTTCACTGTTGGCACTACTTTTTCTTTAAAAAAAAATCTTTTTGCATTGTAAAATAGTTTACAGAGAGGTTACAGTTATGTGATTATATTTCCTATTGAGCTTTGTTACCTGCTCCTTTGTTTTTCCTCTACCATTTCTTTCCTCCTAACCTCTGCAAACCCTTCCACCCTCCCTCACTCAAATGGTAAAGTTCGTTTTCAACCTAGTGTCTTTTTATTTGTTTTGGGGTCCGGTTGTGGGGCCTGAACTCTGGGCCTAGGCGTGGTCCCTCAGCACTTCCCACTTAAGCCACAGCTCCACTTCCGGCTTTTTTTCTTTTTGCTTATGTGGTGCTGAGAAATCGAACCCTGGGCCTCATGCATGCAAGGCAAGCGATCTACCACTGATCCACCTTCCCAGTCCCCAACCTGTGTCTTGTTCATCTCATTGTAACAATGGGTCAGCTTGTATCCCTATTTAAGCATTTTGTTTTTTTTTCCTTCCTATCCCCAAATTAGAAAAATGTATATACAAGATGCAGGGCACCACAAAAAATACAGTGAAAACAGGGGTTATACCGTGGGGGAAAACCATACCAAAGGAACAAAAAAATCACATAGTTCATTATAAGTACAATACAGACAATAGTAAGAAAGAGAAAAACCACTTGGGTTCCTGTCTTAGGGCTCATTTCACTTCATATCATCTTATGTGGTCATATGTACATAACTTTTGATCATTTCTGCTTGTCCTAGACATGTACTAGTTATTTCAAATAAGGGAGACCATGGACCTATGTTTCTTTGGGCCTGGCTTACTTCACTTATTACAAGTTTTTCCAAGTCTTTCCATTTCCTAATAAATGGGGTGATGCCAATATTTCTGAAGGAGGCATAGAAAAGCATTGTGTCAATGTGTATGTGTGTGTTTGTGTATAAATACATATATGTATAAATACATATTATGGATATATGGATATATGGATATATATATATATATATATATATATATATATATATAATATTTTGTTGATTCACTCATCTACTGAGAGGCATCCAGGTTGGTTCCATATCTTAGCTATGGTAAATAAAGCTGAAATAAACATAGGCGTGCTGGTAGCTTTAGTATACCCTTGTTTGTGAGCTTTGGGTAAATACCCTAAAGTGTGATTGCTGGGTCAAAGGGGAGCACTATGTGGAGTCTTTTGAGGAACCTCCATACTACTTTACAAAGTGATTGAACAAGTTTACACTCCCACCAACAATGCAGTTGGGTTCCCTTTTCTGTTCGCATCCCCTCCAGCATCTGTTGTTATTAGTGTTCTTGATTATAGCCATTCTATCTGGGGTGAGGTGGAATTTCAAGGTTGTCTTAATTTGCATTTCTTTTTGGCTAGAGAAGATGGGCCTTTTTTTGATTTTTGTGTGTGTTTCTTTTTTTTTTTTTTAGAATGAAATTGCTCCATTTGTTAAGAAATGGAAAGACTTGGAAAAAAATATACTAATTGAAGTAAGCAAGGCCCAAAGAAACATAGGTCCCATGGTTTCCCTTATTTGCAATAACTAGTATATATCTCAGACAAGCAGAAAGGGTCAGATAACTTGATTTTAGGCGAAATGAAACCCATTAAGAATTTAGATGTATTTTCTTTCTTGTAATTCTTTCTAACATATTTATAAGTTGAGCCTTTTTTTAAATATATCTTTTGGCCATTCTTATTTCCTCTTCAGTTTAGATTCTTTTTAAGTCTTTAGCCCACTTATTTATTGGACAGTTGTTTCTCTGAGGATTTGTTGTTAGGTATTTAATTTCTTGAGTTCTAAGTATATTTTAGATATGAGACCCATGTTCATTTTATGCCTAGTGAAGATCTTCTCCCAATCTGTGGGCTTTGTATTGATCTTGTTAGCAATGTCCTTTGCTATGCAGAAGCTCTGCGGTTTCATTCAATCCCATTTGTCCAACATTTCTTTGACTTGTTGTGTTTATGGGTCTCTATTAAGAAAATTTTGGCTGGTGCCAATACCACTAGAGTTTCTCCTATTCTTTTCTGTAATGTTTTTTAGGGTGTTTTGCTTTGAATGTGAGGTTTTTGATCCTTTTGGAATTGATTCTGGTGCAGGGTTATGTATACAGATCTAGCTTTAGTTTTCTACAGGTAATGAACCAACTTTGCCACCACCATTTACTGACGAAGTTGTCTTTCTTCCATTCTATTTTTTAGCTCCCTTCTCAAAGTTTAGCTGTGTGTTCATTTCTGGGACTTCAGTCCTATTCCATTGGTCCTCAGGTTTGTTCTTTTGCAATTACCAAGCTGTTTTGATTACTATGGCTTTGAAGTACAGTTTGAAATTTGGTCGTGATATCCTACCAGCATTGTTCTTTCTGGTATGGATCATTTTTGCTATTTGGGGTCTTTTATTGTTCCATGTACATTTCTGGCTTGCTTTTAATATTTCATTGAAGAATGAGGTTGGACTATTGATAGGTATCACATTGAATTTGTAGATAGCATTTGGAAGTATTTTCGTTTTCACAATGTTGATCCTCCCATGCCGGGAGCATGGTAGGTTTTTCCACTTCCTAAGTTGGGCTTTAATTTCTTTTTTGGCACTATCTCTTGAGCCACACCTCCTCCAATCTGTTGATTAGCTGCTTAATTTGAGTTGTCAGTCCACCCAGTTGTCTGGCTTCCAGCCTCCTTAGTAGCTAGGGTAGGATAAGCATCTTGACCCAGAAGCACTTGTTTTGTTTTGTTATTACTTACCTGAATATTTATCATTAACAGTTAATTGGGTACTAAATAAAGTTAGATTATTGTTAACAGCATATTTAAAATTAATATTCAACCTAAGCTCCAGTATTTCATGTTTCAATTAAGTGATTATTTTATTTCTACTAATTGTAGCTGTTCTTCTAACTGTGCTACATTTTCTTCATTAACTTTATGCTCACACAACTCCATGAAGAAATTATTTCAAATTTAATTGAATTTATTGTTATAGTGGTGATGTATTGGGAGACTGCCAGTTCTTGGGCCAGGTATTGTGTATATTTCCTTTCATGCTGTGTCTTCCATACCCTCACTCTCTCCCAATGTTTCCCTGCCATCTTGACTCATGATTTGTATAGCTTACTTTCATCAGTGCCTAATGACCTCCACAGATGCTCTTTTTACCCCATTTCCTTCTAGTTCTCTGGCTTTCCCCCACTCTCCAGAAGAGATCCATGTGAATACACCATATATATTTCAACTTTTTTTTGCGAAACCTGGGGCTTGAATTATTTGGAGCCTGTTCTGGGCACCATTCCTGATCTTGATTTACTCAAGTCTACAACTCTACCACCTGAGCCACAGTGCCATTTCCTAATTTTTCTATTTATGTAGTGCTGAGGAATGGAACCTACAGCTTTATGCATGGCAGGCAAGTCCTGTAACACTTAGCCATATTCCCAGCCCCAAACTATTTGTTTTTATTTCAAAGGTGAAATAAGAATGAAGCTACATTTAATATTCTATAAATCACAATGAAGGAATACTTTTCTTTGAGATCAATTGTAATTTCCCTGTGTTTATTTCACTCATAGAATACTACAAATATATCTTTTAATTTTCATGTATTTATAACGTAACTTTAATTTTTCATATTGCTTTCTACACCATTTGTCTTCTGATTTACTATTAATCTTGGAATATGTGTCTTGATAAATGTAACACCATTGTGTTTTTTAAGTTTAATATAATATCATTTAGTAAGAGGAATATTAGTTCTACAATAGTAATGGTAGATTAAAGTATTAAAACTGCACGGTGTTTTAAACATGTTTTTGTACACTTTGCTTTTCAGCATAAATTTTTATTATCATAATGTATAATCTGTCTATCATCATCAATGATCTGTATCTGTAGTCATATATTATGGGCTGATGATTATTTCCTACATATTATCACTATTTGTGTTTTTCATCATTAACTTTTGCTCATGGTATCTTTGTATATATTTTTTAATTTTTATTTCTCTCTCTAATCCATGACTTTGGATTGCTCATTAAGTTTTCTTTCTTCTGTTCATGTCAGACAGTGCCTTATATATTTACTATATTTTACAATATAAATATGGTCTTATTTCGATGTACATTTTACTATTTAATATCTGTTTGTCTCATCTGATATTTATTTCTTATTTTGCTTCTGCACACACCTCAAATTCACTGTAAATCACCTCTCATATAAGCTGCAGGCAATCTCCTGTACACTGTGAATTACCTCTGATACCAATTACAAATTAAATCTGATGTAAATAGTTGTTATACTGCATTGTTCTTAGGATAAAAATAAGACTGCATGCTTAATACAGGTTCCCTACTTTTTCAAAGATTTGTTTCTATGTTCCATTGAATTTGTGCAACTCAAAATATGAAAGGACTGCAAGATTTTTAAAAAGGGTCTTATTAATATTTTTCATACATCAATAACCAGACATTTCATGTAAATAACCAAAGCCATTCTCAGGTTGAAGCATAGAGCTTCAGCAGAAGTAAAATGTGGAGGAAAATTGTTATACTATAGAACTGCAAGAAAATGAACTTTCTACCCTGTGGGATTCTTTGGTAGGAACACAAAGGAAATTAACTTGCTGGATGCATTTTTACTAGGAACATTAATCTTTACAATATTATCATAGTAGTAGCATATAGCATAATATAGTTACTTTTCAATGGAATTGAATGGAATTTATAAACTATTTATAACCTTTCTATTCTCCTTTTAAATTTTTGTAGAAATAATTCTTTCAACTCAGACCCTCATATTTGCGAGGCAAGTACAAAATTAATTGATCCATATGCAGGATTCACAAACTTTGTTTTTATAACACTTATGTGTTTCTATATTGAATTTGCATCCCTTATGAACTATGAATATGGTACTATAAGTTTTCTTTTCACAAGAGAAATTACATTCAATGTTTTCTATACATTCTTTTACCTACACATGTACCATTCCTTTAACTACACATTTACCTTTTTAATAATCTTGTCCTCTGTGTAGATCCATGTTAGCAATTTTTATTTTTCTCTTGATGCAGAATAATTTGTTTGTCTGATTGTTGGGCCTGAACTCTGGCCCTGGAACCTGTCCCTCAGCTCTTCAGCTCAAGGCTAGGGCTCTACCACTTGAGCCACAGAGCCACTTCTGGCTTTTGTCTTTTTTGCTTATGTGGTGCTGAGGAATCGAACCCTGGGCCTCAGGCATGCAAGGCAAGTGCTCTACCACTGAGGCAGCCACCTTCCCAGCCCTGCAGAATAATTTTAATAGCACTTAAAATGAAGATGTCTTAATGGTGCATTATATTTCCCGAGGAATACCATCAATCTATATTGTTAGAAGAGGCTCATTGCCCAATGGATTTTGTATTGAAGTCCATTTTCTTTCAACACTTTATAGATATATTTTCTTTTTGTATGTTAGTGATCATTCACCTCTGATATTGTCAAGAATGGCTGTATTCCTTTTAGACACTGTACAACAAATTAGTGCCACATTTTATTCCTATTTTTAAAACTTCTATATTTTTTAGATCATTTCCCAATTCATAGTTTTTTTCTCTATCCCTCTTTTCGTGGTCATATTTCACATTTTTGGATATCATCTTGAGCGTTCCTTAAGCCTTTATCTATTTACATCCATCCTTCAACTAAGGCCTATTAAAATGCAAAACTGATTAAGAAACATTTTATGGTAATAAGTAAGTATTTGGTGTGGTAGGAAGTAGTCAATATTCACAAACGTCCATGCTGGCAGTTCGTTTTCACATATGAAGGAAACATATGACTATCAATGACCATACTTTTATATCTAGAAATTTAATAACAAAAATGATTAACATCAGATGTTTTATTGTGAGAACTAAGTCAAAACTTATAAGAGCCAAATCATTCATTTACTCTTTTTTGAGTAATTTTACTCCTTTTAACATTCACCTCGATGTTGTGCTTTTCATAGATCTACTAATGTGTTATGTATTGCATGGGATGTAATGACCATGTTGTGACTGTTTATGAGAGCACTATTTAATAGAAAATCTAAATAGTATTGTCAGTGAGACAGAATATGAAAATGCAGAAAACATAATTATTTAATTCATTGCTACCCAGATATGTAGTAAATATTACCAAAATAAGCTAAACACACACTTTCAGACTCCTACTTATACTTATTGTTGTCTTGCTAGGTTATTAGCTTCTCAGAACTGTTTTCTTGTCTTTATTGCTGGAACCAGAAATGTGTTCTTATGTATTAGAAAAACTTTGTATGTGTAATTACCAAGTTACTATGGAAGCAAATATGTCTACTTTGATTATATTTTCTCTCATTTTATAAATAACACAGAAAGTTCCAACCACATTCTGTAATACAAAAGCATACATGTAGAAGAATGGAATTCTAGCTTTGGTGTTCCCAGGATTCAGGGATTGATAGAATGTGCCCTTACAGAAGCTGGTGTCATTTGATGATTTGGCTGTGGAATTCAGCTGGGAGGAGTGGCAGGAATTGGATATTTCTCAGAGTACCCTGTATAGAGATGTGATGCTGGAAACCTATAGCATGCTGGTGTCCTTAGGTGAGCCAAAAATATCACATTAACTTGAAAAGTTAAGTAGGGCATGACCTCTGGGGGTTGGTACAGTGCCTCAGCTCTTCAGTTCAAGGTGAGCACTGTATCACTTTAGTAACAGCACTTCTTCAAGCTTTCTGGTGGTTAAATTGGAGATAAGTATCTCACAGCTTTCCTACTAGGGCTGATTTTGTATGGCATTCCTCAGATCTCAACCTAATGAGTAGCTAGGATTACTGGTTTGAACCACTGGTGCCCAGAAAATGATTTGTTATTAATAGATATGTGAATAGTTATCGAACTTTTCATGCTATTTGGAAGTAAGATTCCAGTCTGTGGGAAGTGTCATTTGTTTTGAATGAAAGCTTCAGGTAGATTATATACATTCTGAGGCAATTTTATATTCATTGTTCAAGAATCCAAATCAGCAGTTTGACAAAAGTTCCAAACTGTCTTCTGTAAAGAGAAGACTGTCTTCCCAAACTTGAGGTCATTATTGTGGGTAGATATACAATGTAGAAAGCACATACATACATACATACATACATACATACATACATACATACATACAGACACACCTTTTTTATCATTATTGTAAATATGAACTGTAAATCACTAGATTAGAGGGAGTATTTATAGTCCAAAACTATTACTAAGATGCAGTGGTTCATGTCTGTAATTCTTACGAGTCTGAAATCTGAGTCTTTCAGTTTGAATCAAAAAATGCCAGTGAAATCTCCATGAGACTCTTATCTCAAGATAACCACTCTTAAACTGGAAGTGGAGCTAGGACTCAAACTAATAGAATGCTAACCTTGAAAAAAAATTGCATTCAAGTCACACAACCTGCAAAATTAATTCAAACCTCGGGGAAATTCAGCCATGGAGCCAGTGAGAAATGAAAGAAGATTTGGGAGTAACCTTGTTAACAGGATATCTTAAATCTTAAATCAATTTTGACACAGCATGAGCAATAGGTCTTCACTCTTATTAACAAGGCACAGTAGTCCTAAACCTCAATTGATTGTCAAGCTGGAGCAAGATGAACAGTCATATATGAGAGAAGCCTCAGACAAGAATTTCCCAGGTGAGTTAAAGCATCTTGCATAGTGATCTTGGATCGAGAACCAAATTGGTAAATTCGTCTTGCTATGTACAAACCAATAATATTCTTAATTCCCATGAGTCCCATGTGTAGCAGAGAACTAGGTCATCTTTGTGTTAGACTTGTGAATCAAAAATGCATGTAGATGCACACTGAACTGTGTAGGGAAGTAAAGGTAAAGTTAGCAATTCTTTCTCTTTGTGGAAATTATTTTGAAAAACGAAAATTAGAAATGTGAAAAATGAGATTTAGTTTTCTTTGAAACTAGGACTAGGCAGGTATAGCAAATGACTATGCCAAGGCTGCTATCCTCTCATAAGGATAAGGAGAGTAGAGGCCAGGATACAGAACCAAAGCTTTCAGTCTAGAGAGAATGATTAACTAGGTGGTGAGCTGATGTGGCTTTAGTTCATGAGTCTGAGGGTTTAAAAGTCTGATGAGATGCTGTCTAAGATGGAGGGAAACAAATTTTAAAATTTCTAAAGATACTTAAAATAATTCACAGTGAGAACTTATAACTGAAGATATATGGTTATAAAACTTTATTCTCAGGTTAAAGGAAAAGGTTTGTATAAAAAAGGTATAATCTCCAAAGTTAGAAAATACTGTTCTCCTAATGTTTGTGAAGTAAAGTAGCACAATATATAAATTATTTTAAGAAAATAAAACAATAAAAAGCATCTATTCCCCTAAGATTAAACAAAATAATTTTTGGGGAAAAAAACGAAGAATGCTACATATTAAATTATACAGGTTAAAAAGATAGCAGTAAATAGTTTAGTAATTTGTGTAAATAATTCCTCTGACATAAAAAAGAAGAAAACCCTGAAACAGAGAAAAACATTTTCCATCATAAACTGTCAGTGTTACTCTTTTTTTATAGAGAAAATAATTTACAGAGGGGTTACAATTACATGGGCAAGGTAATGAGTACATTTCTTATCAAGCATTGTTGCCTCCTCCTTTGTTTCCCATTAACATCCCTTCCCATCATTCCCCTCCAGCCCCCCCCCAGCCAAAGTTGTAATGTTCATTTTTTGACATAACGTCTTGTACATCTCATTCTTGTAATAGGTCCACCTTCCCCTCCACAAATTATACCTACATCAAATACAGTAAAAACGGGGGTTATACCATGGGGGAGGGACATATAAAGAAACACAGAAGTATCTTATATATATGTATATAGATAGATAGATAGATATCTATAGATATATATGCTAGAAACAATAGCAAGAAAGAAAAAAATCATTTGAGTCCTTATCTTGGGTTTCGTTTTGCCTAACATCAACTTATTGACTGTTTCTGCTTGTCTCAGACATATACGAGTTATTGCAAATAAGGGGAACCATGGGACCTATGTTTCTTTGGCCCTGGCTTACTTCACTCAATATTATTTTTCCAAGTCATTCCATTTCCTAACAAATGGAGCCTTATCATTCTTTCCAATGAATGCATGGAATTCCATTGTGTATATATATCACATTTTCTTGATCCATTCATCTACTGAGGGGCATTTGTGTTGTTTCCTTATCTTAGCTATGGTAAACAATGGTACCCTTATTATGGTCTTGTTTATGATCATTTGGGTAAATGCCCAGAAGTGGGATTGCTTGGCCTTGGGGAAGCTCTATATGGAGTCTTTTGAGGAGCCTCCATTCTATTTTCCAAAGTGGTTGAACAAGTTTACACTCCCACCAACAATGCAGTAGTGTTCCCTTCTGTCCATATCCCCTCCAGCATCTGTTGTTATTAGAGTTCTTGACTATAGTAGCTCAGTGGTAGTGGGTTTGCCTTGCATGAATAACGCTCTGGGTTCGATTCTTCAGTACCACATAAACAGAAATAACTGGGAGTGGTGCTCTGGCTCAAGTGGTTGAGAGCTAGCATTTATCTGAAGTGCTGAAGGACAACACCATGACTGGAGTTCATGCCCCACGACAAAAAAGGGTGTAAGGAAGAGTGTTACTTTCTTAATCAATACATTGTGGTGAAAGAAATTTATTACTCATAAATCAATTCCTACTTTAATACTTTAAAATATGTAACAGTTAAGATGGAAAAAATGTCTTTACCTTTACATTAAGGAGTATTTGGATCTTATTTATGCTTTTTTCTTCTTTATATAACTCATTTTAGATGTTCAAAAAATGGAGCATGTGATTAAGACTTGCCAGGAAGGTCCAGATGAATGTCTGCATGATGTAGCTATCACAAATATTAACAGAATAGAGCAAAGAATGAGATTAGTGACAACTTCTAATTTGAATTCAAAACAGAAGCCAGATCTGAATAGGAATGATGAGAACTCCTTAAGGATGAAGACGGACAAGTTCATTCAGTGTCAGAACTTGCTTCACTACAGTGAGCCTGCTAAGATGCCCACTGCATATATGCCTGGTTTTTCTCCTGTAGTTAAACAATCACTTAGATATTCAGACGGTTTTAGTCAAAATTATGATGGTCTATATTTTGAATATGGAGGAGAGAAGATATTAAATTCAGAGATGATATTCTTTCCACATAATTTGGTTTGTGTCAGAGATCCCACCTCTACCCATAACGAATATAGAAAAGAATATGATAAGTCTGCTCTTCTTGACCAAGAACTTTGTCAAGGAGGGAGGTTTCCAGTCACTATGCATCAGAAAAGACACACAGGAGAGAATCCGTATACAAGTAGTGAATGTGAGAAATCATTCAGTAAGGATTTACACCTTACAAAACCTGAGAGGAAATATCCAGAGAATCCTGATGAGTATAAGCAATGTGCAAAATCTATCTCTAAGAATTCAGAACTAAGTTATAACCAACCTAAAACAAAACCAGAAGAGCAACCCTATGAATACGAAGAATGTAGGTAATTTTCCACTCAAAAGTCAGGTCTCAGAAGGCATCACAGAACTGACAAAGAACAGAAGTTTGATGAATGCAACAAATGTGAAAAATCATTTAGAATGAACTCATACATCACTTTGCATCAGAGAATACACACAGGAGAGAAATCTTATGAATGTGACAAATGTGGAAAGTATTTCAGACAGAAGTCAAACCTTACTGTTCATCAGAGAATTCATACAGAATAGAAACCTTATGAATGTAATGTGTGTGAAAAGTCTTTCACCTGTAAGTCACACCTTGCTGTTCATCAGAGAACACACACAGGAGAGAAACCTTATGAATGTAAAAAATGTGGAAAGTATTTCAGATTAAAATCACACCTTACTGTCCATCAGAGAAAACACACAGGAGAGAAACCTTATGAATGTAATGTTTGTGAAAAGTCTTTCACCTCTAAGACAGACCTTACAGTTCATCAGAGAACACACAGAGGAGAGAAACCTTATGAATGTAACAAATGTGGAAAGTATTTCAGAAGAAAGTTTCACCTTACTCTCCATCAGAGAAAACATACAGGGGAGAAACCTTTGGAATGTAATGTGTGTGAAAAATCTTTCACCTGTAAGTCAAACCTTACTGATCATCAGAGAACACACACAGGAGAGAAACCTTATGAATGTAACAAATGTGGAAAGTATTTCGGATTAAAATCACACCTTACTGTCCATCAGAGAAAACATACAGGGGAGAAACCTTTTGAATTTAATGTGTGTGAAATGTCTTTCACCTGTAAGTCAAACTTTACTGTTCATCAAAGAACACACACAGGAGAGAAACCTTATGAATGTAACAAATGTGGAAAGTATATCAGACAGAATTTTCACCTTACTGTTCATCAGAGAACACACACAGGAAAGAAACCTTATGAATGTAACAAATGTGGAAAGTCCTTCATCCGGAGTTCATACCTCAGGAAGCATAAGAGAATCCACACACATGAGAACTCTTAGGAATGTGATAACTATGGAAAGCTTCACCTGGATGAAAAATAAGTTTGCATGATAGATCCAAAACCTGAAAGAAGCCTTGTGAATGTAGCAAATGTGCAGCCTTTTAGCCAGAAGGCATACCTCATGGTTCCAAATTGAATGCACACATGAGAAAAATCTTATGAATGAAAAAAATGTGGAAAGTTTTCAAGAAGTCATAGATAAATTTTCATCAGGAAACACACAGGAGAAAAACATGAATGAAACAAGTATCAAAAAAGTCCTTCACTTAGTAATCATGCATGGATGAGTGTTTATAGAGCACATAAGCACATAGAGCACATAAGACAAGGTATGAATAATACCAATGTAGAAAATCCCACTTCGACAGCATAGCACAGTGTTCATCAGAGAACTGAATCACATAGGAGAAAAGAAAACTATCAGGTCTAACAAATATGCAATTTTTAATAGAAGTCAGTCTTCAGTACATCCAAGAACATAATAAGGAGAGAAAATGTGAGTATAATAAATGTAGACAAATGTTTAGCCAGAAGTTTCACAGGTTTCTCTACATATTTCAGAGACCTAGAGACAAGACAGAATGTCGAGTGAACATTAGAGGACGTCTTTCAAGCAGAAATGAACCTTCAGCCAGCATTAGAGCACTCACACAAAAAAAGAAACCCAATATAGGGAAACCTTTGGCAGAAACCTCTGTAAAGTATAGAGAAATCCTTCATGGCAGAATTAAGCAAGGTGTAAGGGAAAACCACTCACTGAGGCAACATTTCTCATCCTCGCATTGTGTAGAGTAGGGATGATGCCCCTTCATGTTATTCAGGGGTTGGAACAAAGGGATGGGTACCAATTACTTCCAGGCTTGACAAAGAATTAAGATAGTGAAATTGTTGACTTGTGTCTTTTATATTGAGGAATGGATGTTCAAGGAAATTTAATAAACACTTCTCAGAAACAGGAGCTCTGGACCTTTGAGATTGAACTCAAATCATCCAGAGTGGTTTGGTAGTGATAGATGGGGAAGGACTATCTATCATGCTTTAATCCAAGGACATGAGAGCATAAATTTCTCCACTGTTTCTAAAAGTCTTCTAATATATATAACACTATTACTATTCCAATTCATTTTTTTAATGGAAGGTCGGTTGGAAGATAATACTGCTTGCTTATTACAAAATGTGCACAAGAATAAAATCTGTCTCATCATCTTTCATCCCCAAGTTCATGAAACATTCAGAAAACCTGAAAGAATACATATTCGGGAATACATTTTCTTTGTGTGTAGATACAAGTCTTGTAGATGGAACTCAAAGCTTAGTAACTTTCCTTAACTACTTTTTCTCAAGGCTAACTTCTAGCACTAGAATCACAGTTCCATTTCTAGTTTCTTTGGTGGAAAAATGAAGACATGATTCTTAAGCATTTCGGTTTGGATGAGTAATGCCAAAATGATGTTACTACATGCTGTTTTCTATTTACTACTGATGAGTCTGTTGTGAGTTTTTCACTTGTAGAAAATGCTATTGTTCTTCTGAGTAATAAAACACTAGTGTGGATATTGTGGAGAGTCTGTGTTTTCTCACTGTTATGGAGGGTGAAAGTGAATTTCTCAAGAGGAGCATATTGCTTTTTCTAGTTCCAAATTTCTAGTCCTATAACAAATTATAAGTTATGGTTTTGATAAATTTAATTCTGTAGCAATTAAAAATTAGACTCATGGAAAAGTGATGGACAAAAGCTAGCTAGAATACTTACAGATATCCATGGGATTACAGAGGTAAGCAGAAAGAGGTAAGACTGTGCTAGATATTTGGCAGGGTAAAATACAGGCGAAAATGATCCTTGTGGGCTGCCTGGTGTCACATGACAGGGGTGTCTGGGTGGAGGGAATTGGTCCAGGTGCTCTGAGGGAAGCCCAGTGAAGACGGGGAGGGCGTGAAGGTGGCTTTCACAATTAATTTCCTTGGATGTTTTTTGGGGTCATATAAACTCCCCCCCTTACCTGACCAGGATAGGGGACATTATGTGATGCTATATGCCTGTTCATGTCTTGACTCCTGTTTAATAAAAAGTTTCTTCTTCTTGGCAGTGTTTTGTTTTGAACTGACTATGTGGCTCTACCATGATTAGGCAAAGTATTACTGCTAAAATTCCAAAAACTTTAAATGGTCAATTTTAGCATTTAAGTGTGCTCTATAATCTGTGCACAAGCATTTCTGTCTGTCTATATGTAAAATATGTAAATAGTAATGCTTCCAAAGTTACCAAGTATTCTGCTTGCTAAAAATATTTGACAGTGGAAGCTGTCATTTAATCGGAATTGCTTTGTGACCTGAATATAAGCCAAATAAATAAACAGGCAGTTTTAAAAGGCCATGGGGAAGGAGTTAGAAAAGATTATTTCCTTTCCAAAATCAATGATATTGGTAATTAAGTTGGCTGTTATTTATGTTATTTCTTATGTCTATCTATGCTAAGATTAAATATTGTACCTCTGACCATGACTGGTAAACTAAGGCAAAGGTTTTAATTCTCTGTTTCCTCCCCTGTGCACTGATCAACTCCCTTTATAATCAAGGGACCAAAGTGCGTCAAGATGCAGTTTGCTCCTATGCATGGGAAATACGTAACAGCTGCATAAACCATATATATATGGTACTGGGTTACAAAAGCTAAAGTTGTAAAATATGAGGGATAATTAAAATCCCAAACGCTCTGTATCTGCTCAAAATCCTAAATGGCAATCACTTTTGAGCTGGCCCAGCCACATTAATTGATCAGTTAAGGAAAAGTGGTTGTGACCTCAGATTAGGTCCCTAATGAGATTTATCTAAAGGCCTACAGGGGCAAGCATCCTTGTAACCACTACAGATCAGACTCCTCACTCAACCAGAAAAATGCATTTACAAACCAAAATGTTAAACAAGATATGCTGCTATAGCCCAAGAAAGGGTCTGTACATTTGTTAAAGGTTAAATGTTGTATGACTTTAAACAGGCTGCCCAGAGCAAGGGGCAGTACTTAGAATGTCAATCACTTGTAGTTTAAAATATCTACCGGGTTTTACTACAAAATTCTGACAAGCAATTGTTAGTCAATTATTAACAAATTATAGTTAACCTCTATCTCATTTATCTCCTTGTTTCTTAAATTGGAAATATAAAGAGCTTTTATGACAAAGATTCCTTTTGCCACAGTTCAAAGCCATCCTGAGCACAAAGAATCTGTCTAAAACTCTATTTCCCAGCTAATCAACCAAGAGCCAGGCTGGAGACATGGCTCAAGAGACTCTCACCTCCATGGAACTCTTAGGTAGTAGAGCATTTGCCTTGAGCAGAATTGCTCAGGAAAAGTGCCCAGACATTGAGTTCAAACCCAGTCAATCCCAACGAGGACAACCTATCCCAGCAACAGACATTGAGAACCCCCAGGACAAATTTAGTCCAGACAATGTACAACTATGGAGAGGAGTAAGAGGAGATTACTTCCTAAATGGAGTTAATTTATGCTTGCCATTTCAAAATTAATCAGAGCAGGGAGATCAAGAGAAATAATTGCTTGCCCACCTAATGTCCATACCTGTCTAACTTGTTAGTGGACAGAAAGTTCCGGTCTTGTTTCGTTCCCTGCTATTTGTATTTATAGTAGCCTCTGACTGGTACTCCCAAGCTGTCCATCATGTTCTCTGCTACTTGATTTCCCAAAAGACCTTATACACCCTCTTTCTGCCTTTCTGCCCTGAGTATTTCTCCTCCTCTCTAAGGGGCCACAACTGGGCTTATGCTCCAAATGGAACTTTTCCAGCCCGTGGCCAATATGTGTTCTCTTATGCCATTTGTGTTAATGTTTAACTTGTTACCTTGTTAACTTGTTACCTTGTCAATTTTTGCCTGATATTACGAAAAGTCTCTTTTAACAGGGTAACAGCCCCCACCGAGCACACCACCTGGGAACAAGTCAAGGCCATCCTGTTACTACAGGCAACTGGAGACATTATTTGGCCAAGCAATAAAGCAGGAACCCCTTACTACTTACTACTTTGCCCATTTACAGCAGGAAGACACTCTAGGAGAAACGACCTCCACCCATAACCCCCGGCCTGGTACCCCTATTTTTATTAAACAACAAATTGGGGAATGTAAGCATTATGCTGTCCTATGGTACTCAGCACCACCCAGACCTGAGTTCCTCCCAACCCTGAAGTTCCCACCATTCAGCTGCCCCCTCCCTCTCTCTGCCCAGACCCATCTAAGCACCCACCTACCTCACTTCCTGCCACAGACCCCCTTTCTACCTGGATAGGGACAGATGCCATGTGCTCCATAAACCAGGAAAATATGGCTTCTTAAATAAACCTTATAATAATCTTTCTCCAGTGCCTGCCTTCCTATGTGTGGTCCCCTGGGATGAATGTGAAGGATCCTTTCACCTTATAGAGATCCAGTCCCTGCCACAGTCCCTAACTCACTGAGAACCACACAAGCTATTTTTCCTTCATTACACTCTGTCCACTTCACTGTCCTGATGACATCACTCCTTATGACCACTTCCCCAGGGTCCTCCAAATCAAAGGGACAAAATTATCAGTACTCTCTTTCTCTCTCACTGCACTCTGAAAACCCATCTATAATTTCTGGATTTCCATTGCTAACATTCTCTATTTGGACATCAACATAAATTAAAAGATGATGCATAATTTCGGTTTCATGAAATTCTATCACTATATTTACCTTTCCTTTTGTTTATGTTGGTAGTTAGCTTTAAACTCATGGTGCTGTAATTCTTGGCTTTTATGTTCATGCTTGACACTCTACTCATGCCACATATTGTGTCATGAGTCCCCTTGTCTAATAAAGGCAGTGAAGGGGTGCCCCCTGTTATATTTATTATTCCAAGATGTTTACAAAAACTACACTGGAATAACTATGATATTTTAAATAGAAAAAAATATGTATATATATTGTGGGGCATGGACTCTGGGCCTGGGCTTTGTCCCTCAGCAATTCATCTCAAGGTTAGCGCTCTAATACCTGAGCCACAGCACCACTTCTGGATTTTTGTATTTGTGTGGCATTGAGGAATCAAACCCAGGGCTTCATGTATGTGAGGCAAGCACTCTACCATTGAGCCACCTTCCCAGCCCTATAAAAATGTTTTTAAAAATGGTTTCATCTCAGAACCTTAAATAAAACTTAGTAATTTAATGGAATTTTGTTGCACATTTAAAAATAAGTAAAACATTACAGAATTTTTTAAAAGATGAGGAATATAGATTAAGTAACAATGAGCAGTCTCATGTATAAAAGCAGCATTCAAAAAATCTGTATGAACATACTTTCATACCAATAGCTCAGATTTCCCATTCTCAGGACTTTGGACATGCAGCTGAGCATGTCCCAACTGTTCACAAATACGAACCTCTTGGCGCTGAGTGACAGTTTGAGTAGAAGTCAAAACTTCATTCATAATCTCATCATCATGGTCGGAGGTCATCATAGAATGTTCACATTGAGCTCCTGATACCATACACACTTCCAGAGACAGTATTTTTTTAAAAAGTGAATCCCACAATCTCATGTTAGTAGAATGTCTAATTATACAATCATTTAAAAATGACAAAAAAGAACAGCAATCAGAATATACTTTCACTGATTATGAAAATTTCAATGTAAATTAAGAATATAGGTGACATGTAAAAAAAATAAAATTGTATTGGAGGAAATCCCATGTCTGCAGAGCCGCGGGAGCTTGTGAGCTAGGAGATCCAGGGACAGAGCCTTAGCCCCGCCTTACAGATATTCCATGGATACTAAATGTTGGAATCATGTATTTCTGTGGAAGAGTCTATCTCAGTGTTCACACCTTTGACTTCAGGACCAGATCTGCTCTTTGAGACAAAATTGTGACCCAATTAATTCCAGGTAAGGGCAAAAATGGCTCACATTCCATTATTTGTAAAGTGAACTGCTGTTTGTTCTCATTATTTTTGCTACACATTTTACTTGTATATAAATGTTTTAGCCAACCTAAGAACAAATGTAGAAACAAAGGTGCAGTAAAAATGAACTCCTTGGTATTCATTATTCATGTATATCAAGCAGAGCATTAAACAAAAAACCCTATGTATTTAATTGGTTTTTCGAATTTTTTTTGCTTTTGTAATTTTTTTTCTTTTCTGATACGTGCCTCAAATACATGTACTGTTAAAAAGAAAAGTCGTGAACAGGGAAATAACTTGAGCTGATGGCTAGCTTTGTTTAATGTTTTTGAAATTTTCATGAACAATCCAAGCATACTTGTTAAGAACACTAGTATTAAGTTCATGTAAGTGGAATAATTTTTTTTTTTTTTTTTTTTGTCGGCCGTGGGGCTTGAACTCTGGGTCTGGGCACTGTCCCTCAGCTCTTCAGCTCAAGGCGAGCGCTCTACCACTTGAGCTACCGCGCCACTTCCGGTTTTCTGGTGGTTTATTGGAGATAGCAGTCTCACGGTCTCTCTTGCCCGGGCTGGCTTTGAACCGCAATCTTCAGATCTCAGCCTCCTGAGTAGCTAGGATTACAGGCGTGAGCCACCAGCGCCCGGCTGGAATAAAAAAAAATTTAATGGACTTTTTTCAACTACTTTCTCTACAACTTTTTATATAAAAAATCTTTTGGTTTTGAATCTCCTCTAAAGAAATTGTACATTATTAAAAAGTTGTTCCTTAGTCCCTTTTGTCAGACATTGGACTTTTACCAATTTAAAGTGCAAAGTTTATCATAACTACAAAACATAACATAAACATAACAGAAAAACCTAAAAAGAAAAATCTAACTACTGGCAACCTCCCATATTCCAACTCTTCCCCCAACTCAAAAACATTTTTCTCCCTTTGGGGCAGGGAAAACTGATTGGAAAAGTAATATATTCAAGTTAAAATTCTAGTATCTGGGGCTGGGAAGGTGGCTCAGTGGTAGAGCGCTTGCCTGGCATGCACGAGGCCCTGGGTTCGATTCCTCAGCACCACATAAGAAAAAAGAAAAAAGCCGGAAGTGGTGCTATGGCTCAAGTGGTAGAGTGCTAGCCTTGAGCTGAAGAGCTGAGTGACAGCGCCCAGACCCAAAGTTCAGGCCCCACGAACAGACCCCCCCAAAAAAAAAATTTAGTATCTGGCATTTTATAAATTAAGAACCCACAGTGTTCTTGGCCCATCATGACAGTGCGTATTAACTGTAAATTCTGTGCTTCCAAGACAGTTTTGTTTTGTGAGAATTTCTTGATACAGTTTGTTTTCAATTTTGGTCATTGTTTTTGTCAGTTGCATAGGATTACCTTCCTTTTTGCAGCCTTCTGTCTTGTCATCAAACATTCCTCTTTGGTGGCCATGTACTTGGGTAAAGGCCACATGAACTTTCTGGCTCTACTCACAGTCTAAGAACACTTGCTTCCTTTGCTTGCCTCCCACAAACTATTTCCAACATCCTCTACTGCAGCACATGTCTCCATAGATGATGCAATTTTGTATCTCCTATAAATTCTATCCTGAATGGGCTGTCTGTCATTTTTGCCTTTAAATCTTTCTTCTTTCATTAATGATGGGGCTGTTATACCTAAATCTCACCTTACAGAATATTTCCTCGGTTCTTTACAGGAAACACCAAAGAAAAATACAATTTTAAAGGTGTGTTTATTCTTACAAAATGTAAGTTCTTCCAGAGCAGGAAAAGTATTTTCTGTATGTTATATTGTGTGTAGTAAAATATAAATGCTCAATGAAGAGTGATGATCTGAGGCAAAAAAAAATCTGCTTTTTTTATTTGAATTATCAGCCATACCAATTACTTTTTTGAGTTTGATATAGTTTTAAAATAAAAAGTTATTTCAAAGACAGACAGATATATAGACACACACATATATGTATATAAACACACACATATATTGCTTTGGGGTTAGCTGTAAGATTACATTTACATAATTTGAAATATAAAAATCAATGCTATATACAAATCAGTACAAACTCATCCAGTTAATTGAATTCTCCTCTAGCCTATGATTCTTTGGGTCTGGCTTGTTTGACTTATTATGTTTTCCAAGTGATTCTATTTCCTTACTAATGTGTCAATGTCATTCATTCTGACAGAAGCATAGAGTTTGGTTGTGAATATATATGACATTTTCTTGATCCATCATTGCTGGGTGATAGGGGAGCTCTATTGAGGAACCTCTATACTTCATTACAGAGTATTTGAACAAGTTTACATTTCCACCAAAAGTCTAGTAATGTTTCTTTTTGGCCACATCTCCACCAGCCCAGCATCTGTTATTATTAATTTTCTTCATAATGGTTATTCTAACTGGGGTGAGTTGGAATGTCAATGTTGCTTTGATTTGCATTTCTTTTATGATCAGAAATTTTGCATATTGCATCATGTGTCTATTGGCCATGCATATTTCTCCTTCAGAGAAGTTTCTCTTTAGCCCACTTATTAAGAGGTTTGTTGTTTCTTTGAGAATTTTTTTGGGGTGGGTTAACTTTTGGGACTCTAAATATATTTGAGGTAAGAGGCAATTGTGCGTTGCAGAGCAACTAAAGTTCTCCGAATCTTCGTGCTTTTTATCTATCTATCTATATGAATTCTCTTCTTAGTCAGATTTGGTATGGATCTGTCAAGTCTGTTTATTTACTTAAAAAACCAACTCTGATTTGTTGATTCTTTCTATGTTTTATTTTGACAATATTTAGTTATTTCTGATTTTTTTTGTTTCTGTCTACTGCTTTGGGTTTTGGGCTTCTTCCTGTTTACAAGGAGCTTGAGATACATAATTAAAATATTAATTTGAGAGTTCCTCAATTATTGATGTAGGCACTCTGAGCTATAAATCCTCCAGTAATTACTACAAATACCTGAGGAGCTGGTATTTTGTGTGTTTTTTTGTTAAATTCTAGAAAAGTTCAGATTTCCGTTCTAATCCCTTCAGTGTTGCACTGGTCATTCAGCATCTTTTTGTTCACTCTTCATGGGTTTGACATTTTTTTTTTTGCTTTAGCTGTTTAATTCTAAGTTTATTCTGTTATGGTCTGACAAGATATGGGAATTAAAATATTTTTTCTTTCAATTTGGACAGAATTTCTGTGTGACTAAGGATATGTTTTGTTTTCGAGAATCTTCCATGAGCTGATGTGAAGAATGTATATTCTGACGCTGAATGTATATTCTGTAGATGTCTGTTAGGACTAGGTGGTCAATAAAGTTATTTAGGTCTGCAGTTTCTTGGTTGAGTTTTTCCTGGATAACTAATCAATAGATGGGAATGATGTGTTGAGATGTCCCTTTTGGTAAAGTAGAATTTGGTTGATGTAATAGAATGCTCCAGGATTCAGGTCATTGATATTTAGACTGGCTATATCTCGTAATTGAGAGTTGCATTTATCAATATGTAATGTCTCTTCCTACTAATTTTAATTTGAATTCTATTTTATCTTATGTTAGTAATCCTACTGAAGCCTGTTTATGGTGTCCATTTGCTTGAAAATTTTCCTTCCAGCCTTTTAGTTTGAGTACGTGTTTGTTTTTGTCAATAAAATGTGTCTCTTGTTTTTTTTTTTGATACTACTATCTAATCTATGTCTTCTATTTGGAAATTTAAATCCATTCATATTGAGAGTTAAGACAGAAATATCTGATAAGCCCTGCTATGTTATACCCCTGCTGTTAGGAGCTGTTCCTCATCTGTTGTTAATATATTTACCTTGTTCTCTGGTAGGGAGCATTTTATATAACCCGTTCCTGTTCTTCTTGATCTTCTCTATGTAGGATATATTTGATTAATTTCTATCCAGCTGATTTGCTGGATATACGCTATTTCAAGTTTTCTTTGTCATGAAATATGTTTATATATCCTTTAAATGTAAAGGAGTGTTTGGCTTGGGATGAATTGGTAGATGTTTACCCTTAATGTTTGTCATATATCATGTCAGGCTCTCCTTTTTATCATATCAACTAAGAAATCTGTATTTATTCTGACTGTATATTCTTTATAAATAATCAGTCTTTTCCAGCTGTAAGAATCCTTTCCTTGATCTTTAATGATCCTCTAATGGATTATGATGTGGTGGTGGATTTTTCAGTTCTAGAATTCTCTGTTTGGAGTTCTAAAGGCTTCTCTTCTCTGAGTGAACCTATCTCTTTGGATGTTTGGCATGTTCTCTGCTAGAATTCTGTAATTTGTTTCCCATCAATTTAGCTTCCTGCTCTTCTCTTTCTTGATACCTATCTCCCCGAAATTTGATCTTCTGATTCTTGAAGTTCTGCAAGATCATTTCTTATTTCTTGGATTTGTTCTAAATGATTATCTCCTCTTTCCTATTAGACCTATTCTGTCTTTGACACTGAGATTACCTTCTATGTCATCTATTTGCTATGGAGACTTTCTACTTTGTTTTTTATTTCCCCAACTTCTAATTGGTCATTTTTAGAGGGTCTTTCTCTTTATTAAAGCTTTGTTTTAGGTCCTGTATGGACTTTCTGCACTTATTTTCTTTGGCTGGGGGAGTGTCAATGGTTGTTTTCTGTGTCTTCTCTCATATCTTTTAACTAGGCATTTATTTTTTCTTGGACTCCCTTGCCTTCTCAGAATTTTTTTTATCTTTCTGTTTGTAGTCTCCATGAATTATTTTGCTAATCTTTAGTTGGTCTCATCTTGTTCACAATTTTCCTTGTAGAGGTTTTCTATCTTTCCATTAATCACATTTTTCAGCAGTATTTGTATTGTATTTTGATAACTAACTTTAAGGTCCTTGTCTGTTCCGATGCCTGGTTATTTACTATGTGAATTATACTACCTTGACATCATTTTTATTGTATTTTTCTGATTTGTTCTGTCCATTTGAAGGTTTTATTTTGGGGGAATCTATGATCTTCATACATGACTCTCTGTGTTCTTGGGTGATTTGCCAGGTGTTGGTTTTCTGTTGTGATTGGCTTTTCTGGAATTACGTTTTTGTCTAGTCCATTAAGTGTAGGAGTAGAAACTAGTTGAGGTGAGATGTTGTGATGTTCAAACTTGTGGTTCCAGCCACAATTCACACTGTCCAGTGGTATGGTGAATTGTCTCTGTAGATGGATGTGGCTTTCTCTGATATACATTTCTGTTTCTGCTTTTTTCCATGTTGCCCTATTTCCACACTGCAGATGTGCTTTTGAATATGTTGGCCAACACAGTCACGGCAGTCACTTACCTGTCTGGGTAACTTTTCATTGATTTTTGTTTTCTTCTGAAGACAGTATAAACTTATAGCTGACTTGGTGTGACCCTCTAGACCTGGAGTACCTGCTAGGACTCTAAATATCTGTTTAATTAGAGAATGCTAGGGTAATTTTCTGTTGTTCTTCTCTCATTGTTTTCTCTCTTCCTCAGATTTATTTATTTATTTATCTTATTTTGTGTGTGGGGGGGTGTCCAGACGTGGGGCCTGAAATCTGGGCCAGGGTGCTGTCCCTCAGCTCTTCAGCTCAAGGCTAGTACTCTAACACTTGAGCCACAGTGCCACTTCCTTTTTTTTTTTGCTTATGTGGTTCTGAGGAATTGAACCCAGTGCCTCAGGCATGCAAGGCAAGCGCTTTATCACTGAGCCACCTTCCCAGCCCAGATTTATTTATTTTTATTGTGGTCTTTTTCACATAATTTAGGATTTGTGATTGTTGTATCAGGTTATTTTTGTTTTTCTGTTTGTGTTACTTTGAAGTAGTGATTTCAGGCTTGTATGAAGAGACAGTAAAGTATAAAGGTATGCTACTATATTGAAGGAATGAGAGCAAACATTTTAACTTTTTGATACCCAATTAAATTAATATTAACAAAGGCTAATTAAAATTATTACTTATTTACATTTCAGAGGATGAGTATAGTACTCTTGGATATCTTGGAAGAAAAGACGTTAGACTCATTATAACTGATGCTTTACATTGGAGTTGCTATCTAAACTTTCTTCTTCAGAAAATCAAAAGCTCCATTTCTTTCATATTAGCACTATAAAATCATAATAGCTGCATGTTGAATTGTTGTCCTCTGCTATTTTCAATTCCATTTTTCATCCATGAGGTATCTAGGGCTTTGAATGACCACTTCCTTAAAAATACGTATATTGCTTATATTGTGATGTAAATCTCAGTAATATTAATATGAATTTATCTGAGTCTCATCTTGAGCTACATTCATATGAAATTTATTCAGTATCAAGCGAGGAACCTATTTTACTCTTTTCTGTGTTTTAATCAATAAATCAAATCTCTTTAGAAATATGTTCTCATCTTTTATATTGCTCTGGTAAACATCATGTGTTTCTAATATTTTACTGAAATATATATAAAGTCTGATATAGGAAGAGACCACCCCATTATTAGTTTAAAGCAAACCCTTGAGGACTCCTTTATATGTAAAAATAAAAAAGTCCAATGTACATGTTCATACATGAACAATCTAGTGTTTAAGTAAATTAGTCACAAGAACTACCACATCAAATCTCAATTTGCTTAAAGGCAACAAAATATTGTGTTCATTAATATCACTCATTTTTAGAAAATGATTAGTCAATACAAAGTTTATATTATTTTTGAAATTTACAAAATATAAATTACAACCAGATTTGCTGTCAATATCCTGTTTCCAGGAATACATTTATTCAGCAAATAGAGAAACAAAAAATAAGGGTTCGTCACATAGAATGCAAGATGTAGTAGAAGACTGTCTGCTTAAGATTATAAGTACATGTAAATCTTGTGATATATTCAAAGTTACTATGAACATTCATAAGAGGATTTGTGATCAGAAGTGATAGGTAAGCAAAGTAACTGGAAAACTGTATATGTAAATTGAGCTTTCAATATAGGATGTCAAGTTTTCCATACATGAGTCTACAGAAGTTGATTGTGTATCTCTAACACACATACAGTATTCTACATTTTCCCACATACTCCTGTTCTCTTACCTCAGTTCCTGATCAATATTCCTCTACTTTCATTATGTCAATTTCTACTAAAATAACAAGGTGGGTGTTTTATTGATCTCTAGATCCAATACATTTTAGTATTTTGGAGTAGTAGTATGAATTCATGGAGTGTGACTTGAATGTACTTGATTTCAGGGAAAGATACAGGTCCAGGCAAGATACTTAAGTAAAGAAAAACCTATGGAGGAAACACCAATCAACTATAATAACAAAAGAATGGAACTGATGTCTCATTTGTCTGGGTGGCAGCAGCTTTGTGTGTGTGTGTGTGTGTGTGTGTGTGGAGAGAGAGAGAAGAGAGAGGGAGGGGGGAGAGAGAGAGAGAGAGAGAGAGAGAGAGAGAGAGAGAGAGAGAGAGAGAGAGAGAGAGAGAGAGAGAGAGAGAGAGAGAGAATTTTATTGTGGCTTCCATATTTACAGTCCATAGAGCATTACTTGTTAGGGAGAAGGTGTTCATATCAGAGCTCTGATAGCACTAACACTTTTTACTGTGATAAACACTTGCTTAATCTCTAATTAAAAAGGGAAAATAAACTAACATCTTACATGATTGTTTTGACAATTAATTAGTATATTAAAGGCCAAAGGGAGGAATTGGAGATCAATATAATCTTTTTCCTATCTTCAGAATATTACACAGCAATAGCTGTGATTTTAGGAGTCTCCTGCCATGTACTGACAGCTGAATTACTAATATACTTAACAACATGAAACATATGATAGAGAAATAAATCAGCCAGCAAGCACAAAGAACTGGTGATAAGATTTGACTTTTGAGCCGGGTTGCCACATCTTTTAGGAATGTAATTCCTTCATATGAACTTCAAATTTTGTGGCTTTCCCTGTGTGATTAAATGGTAAGAATGTATTGTAGAAACAAGAATTCCTGTTCATCCAAGTAGAAATTGCTCAAGTGAAGTAAGCCAGGCCCAAAGAAGCATAGGTCCCATGGTTTCCCTTATTTGCAATATCTAGTATAGGTATGAGTCAAGCGGAAAAGGTCAGATAATGTGATGTTAGGAAAATGAACCCTTAAATATGTATTTTAATGTTTTCGTTTCTTTCATGCATGTGTTTCTAACGCATTTATAAGAGTATTTCTTTGTTGCTTTGTATGTCCCTCCCCCACAGTGTAACCCCCGCTTTCACTATATTTGATGTCAGTATAACATGTGGAGGAGATGGGGACAAACAAGTCGTTTAAGGATTCAGGTGGACCTGTTGCAACAATGAGAAGAACAAAATGTCATGTCAAAACCAGCTTTACAATGTCGGTGTGGGGGGGGGAGGGGGGTATAATTGGGTGGGGGGAGGGGGGTAAAATTGGGTGGGGGGAGGGGGGAGGCCGGGAAGGGAAGTGAAGGGTAAACAAAGGAGGAGGCTGCAATGCTTGGTAAGAAATGTATGCATTATCCTGCCCATGTAATTGTAGCCCCCCTGTACAGTATGTTCTCAAATAAAATAAAATACAATTTAAAAAAAAAAAAAAAAGAAATTGCTCATGATCCCATCCTCACATTGCAAATTTCCATTCCATGTACTTCAGCACCTCATCCTTCCCTGTGGGAGACAGGAAAAAAGATAATTTTGTTTGATTATTAGAGTATGCAAATTAGTGTGTACAGGCATGATTTGTATAATTACAGAAGTTTGTAATAAATGTAAGCAGGGATTATGTCACAAATAAAAATATAATTAAAATCACATAACAAGACTAGAAGTCACAGTATTTTGTGCAAGAAAACATACATTAGGTTAGTTGCAGAATTTATTTTTGGAGAAAACTTTATATTAAAGCAAATGAACTTTATCTAAGGATTGAAACATCTTATTGAAAAATATATTTCTTAGACATATTTTGCTCCATAATTTTAGGGATACAGGTGACCCCATTGCAACAATGAGATGTACAAGACATTATGACGAAAAGTGAACTTTACAACTTTGGCGGGGGGGGGGGTGGAGATGGGAAGGGATGGGAAGGTGAAACAAAGGAGGAGGCAAAAATGCTTGATAAAAAAATGTACTCATTACCTTGCCCATGTAATTGTAAACCTTCTGTACGGTTTTTTCATAATTAAAATAATAATAATAATTTAGTTTCAAAATGCAGTTAAATTTTAGACCTACACGCTGAGCAAGAGATAGGATAAATGTGAAATAGAGGCTTGCTATTAACATTATAATTCAGTTATATGTAGACTTAGGAATAGGCAAGGTGTTGCAGTTAGAGTTGGGGTTAAGATGAGAAAAAGATATTGTGTAAAACTGCAGCATATTTTAAGAAGAATGACTAACATCAAAGTTACAATAAATGAAAACCAGTGTCAGTGTTACTTTAAACATTCAGATACAATTTGGTTTAAAGTGAGTTACTGTTTTAGTTCTGGTTAGGGTTAGGGAAGGACAAGCTTTAGGATAAAATTTAGTTTTCAACTAAGAAGTAGAAGCAAAAAATGTGTGATTGATTAAATAGAGACAATTTTCCTTACATTAATCATTTGGTTTTAATTCAGATTGTGATTAGCATTAGGTTTCTGGTTAAAGGGGGTTGAGGATAGAGTAAAGAAATGGATTAAACTGGTGGCTCATGCCTGCTATCCTAGCTACTCAGGAGACTGATTTCTGAAGATCAGAGTTCAAAGCCAGCTCAGCAGGAAAGTCTGTGAGAATTTTATCTCCAATTAAGCATGAGAGAACCAGAAAGTGGTGATGTGGCTCAAGTGGCAAAGTGCACACCTTGAGCTGAAGAACTCAGGGATCATGCCCATGCCTAGAACTCAGGGATAGGATCTAGGCCCAGAGATCAGGCCCCACGACCAACAAAACAAAAATAAAGAAATGGCGAAAATGTTAGGTAAATTTGAACTTATTTTATTTTCTAGGAATTCAGGAAATGCTGGGATAATGGAAGTACAATGTATTTCATTATATTAGCATTTGAAATCAATGGGTACAATGATTCCTTTTATGGAATAAGATAGGTTCAGAAATAAGAGTGAGAATATCTGTAGGGTTTTGGAAAACCTGCAATTCATTTCAAGAATTACAAGTGGAATTTTAGTTAGGAGAACACAAAGTGAGCATTTTTCATAAATTTTAGAATTGGGATAGCATTAGTGTCAAGGTTATGGTTAGGATTCCAGCCATGGTTAGGGTTAGAGTGAAGAAAAAAAATGGGGCTCAAATTGAAGGTAAATTTTCGAATAAGCCTGGTAAGAATTAGAGTGAATGCCAACTAGAGTATTGCTACTAATATTAGAATTTACTTGCAATTAGGCTTATGTTTATTCTCAGTGTTCCAGTTAAGATTAAGTTAGGGTTAGAAAATGACTAAGATATTGGAAAAAATTGAGACCTATGTTTGGAAGGCTTATTTGAATCAAGTTAGGATGAGTGAAAAGTAGTGTACTTGTGTGAGTGTTAGTATTGACATATAATTGGGATTAAGATCAGGATCAGCATTTTGTTCTGATTATGATTAGTGTTATGAATAGGAATTTTTTGTATAAAATTGAGTTTTCACTACAAATAGAAGCAAAAAAATGTCAGGCTGAATAGTAACTAGAACATTATCATTATATTTATTTCTCGGTGATCATTCTTGTAATGATTAATGAGAGTTTTCCAGCCAGGTTTAAGTTGAGAGTTAGCTTTAAGTAAAGGACTAGGTGGTAAGTAAATCTCAAACTGTTTTAGGATACAGTAGTTTAGGAAAGGTAGATCAATGGATAATACAGTATTTTTAATGATAAGAGAATTTGAGGACAAATAACATAATGGTTCAGGTTAAGGAACAAGATAACTTTAGAGGTAGAGTCAGGAAATTTTTGGGAATTAGGGCAAATTGAAATTCATTTCCACAGTGCAAATTGGAATTTTCGATAGAATGAATAAAAACTAGAGTATTTTTCTTAAACATTAATATTGGACTCTCATTAGGTGGAAAGTTAGGTTTCAGTTCCAGCTAGGCTTAGTTTTAGCATTAGGCAAATGGAAAATTTAGGGTCAAACTGGAAGTAATTCTTCAAATAACAAGTCAAGTTAGAATTAGGATGAATATGAAATAGGAAACTGATAATAATATTAGGATTAGGGTATGATTAATGTGAGGGTTAGCCTAAATGTTCCAGTTAGGATTCAGGTTAGAAAAATGGCAAGATATTGAATAAAACTACAAACTATTTTAAGAAAGATGAGTTGAAACAAAGCTGGGAGGAATAAAATCTAATATATTTGTGTGGCTTTTTGAATCCAAAGGCAATCGGTTCTAGGGTTAGGGTTATTTTTCTAATTGATGAACTAATGAATTAAAGGCACAATTATTTCATTCTTACAAACCAAGACAGTCATGATTTTGAGAACAAACTCAATTTTCTGCATGAAAATGTGTCTTGTAACCAGGATTAAATAATAATGAACAGGGTGTCATTTATTAAAATTAGGTAAATTGATGATACATCCAAACACATAGGATAGTAACTCAGTCATGTTACTGGAAAAACAGATATTCTACTTGCTCTAGCTGGGAAATATGTGTGTGTATGTGTGTGGGAGGATGGAGGTGTGTGTACCCCCACAGGTTTTCAACTCAGGCATGAGTCCTTTTGTCAGCTTAGTCTGTGCAAAGATGGCACTAAACCACATAGCCACAGGTCTTCTGTCTTTTTAGTAGTTAATTTGAGATACAGATCTCATGAATTTTCCTGTCTGGACTTACTCTTCTTTTCCCCAGAAATCCTTGATTAGTGTTACTGTGGCTGCTACCACAAAGTGACAATTCATTAAACTGGGAGCAATATGGAAGTGCTTGTACAATATATAAAGAAACCAGTTCATTAATTTTGGAGAATCACATTAGATTGCCTTCAAACAAATTGTTTCTGATGAGTTTATCTGAAGCCCAAAGCATAATCAAAACCTACTAGCTACAATGTATGAAGTAGCACAAATTTATTGTGTAGAATATGTACAATGAATTACATCCTGAATCAAAAGTCTTTCTTGGTTTGCTACTTAAAAACAAATCAGAAATAGAGTGTCACTTAAATGAAGTCTAGACTGGAGGCCTGTAGTGAGCAGGAGAGCATCTTCTCAGTGAGCACAAGGCATGGAGCCCAACCCCCAGGACCATAAAGGAAGAAATAGAAGAAAGTGAAAGTGTAGGAGAAAGAGGAAAGGAAAAGAAGAGGAAGGCGCAAGAGAAGAGGAAGGGCATAGCATGATGAAGAAGAAAATGTACAGGGAGAAAGTAGAGGGGAGGAGAGAAGGAAGAGGGAAACAGGACCCTGGGGAAAAGAGCAGGAGAGGAGACAGGAAGAGGAAGATAAATGCAATATAACAACAAGAATTCTTGGAAAACATTTTGCATAAGTGATCTGCAGGATTATTTTCTAATCAGAGAGAGAGATACCACAATGACAATATGGGTGATACCTATTGCTCAGTCATTTTATTATTTTTCTCCAGTGAGGAGATCAAAAGAATCCTGAGTTTGGTATTTTACAGATACACTTCAGGATTTCTTTTTCATGAATCAAACTTGGGAAAGAACAAGATGCAATCACCCTTAATTTAAAAAGGAATAGAAGCTATATTTATTTGTATTACTGTGTATGAAGAAATTCTGGAGATTTCTGGCTAATTCAGAGGGCCTCATGCCAAAATATAGGGCAAGAGGAAAGTAAAACTGTTTTTAAAGTGTAATAGGTTATAATTTATGCAAAGTTTTACTGGATGTCTTTCCTTTTTATTTCTTTTGCCACTTGTTTAGTGCTGCTGCAAGGCTGCCTTTTCAAGTCACCACATGAGGATGTGAGGGCCATCTGGCCGCGACATCTGTCACCCCATTGATCGCCAGGTTTGATTTGGCTGATCTGGCTGGGTAGGCAGGTATCCCCTTCCTCCCTCACCACTCCATGTCCGTCCCTCCTGAAGCTGCGAGCTTGGTCGAAGAGGACGACCATCCCCGATAAAGGAGGACCTTTTCAGATCACAACAGAAGAAACTTAGAATTAAACAGCTAAAGCAACAAAAGGTCAAACCCATGATGAGTGAACAACAAACTGCTTTATGACCAGTGGGGCACTGAAGAGATTAGAATGGAAGTCTGAAAGTTTCTGGAATATAACAAAAATGAACACACAAAATATCAGCTCCTCTGGGACATATTAAACGCAGTACTTAGTGGAAAATTTATAGCTTATAATGCCTACATCAAGCAATTGGGGAAATCTCAAATCAGTATTTTAATTATGTACCTCAACCTCCTTGAAAAAAGGAACAAGGCCAAAGCCAAGTAGACGGAAACAAATAAAAATTTAAATCAAAAGACAAAGATCAACATAACAGAGCTGGTTCTTTCAATAAATTAACAGACTTGACAGACCCTTACCAAAGCTGACTAAAAGGAGACCTTTTGTAGATAGAAAGATAAGTAGAAAACACACTGATTGGGAGAAGATCTTCAGTTGCTCTGCAACGCACAATGGCCTCATATCTCAAATATTCTTAGAAGCACAAACGTTAACCCTCCCAAAAGCAGAAATCCTTAAAGAAACTACAACCCTCATAATATAAGGGGGCTTAAGATTTAAAGGGAGACCTCTCTGAAGAAGAAATATGAATGACCAATGGACACATGAAGAAATATGGAACATTTCTGGCCATAAAAGAAGCGTCAATCAAAGCAACATTGAGATTCCACGTCACCCCAGTTAGAAGGACCATTATGGAGAAAATTAATAATAACAGATGCTGGGCTGGTGGGGAATGGGGCCCAAAATGAATATTACTCGTATGTTGGGGAATGTGGCCAAAAAGGAACATTACTGCACTATTGGTGAAAATGTAAACTTCTTCAAATACTCTGTAATGAAATACAGAGGTTCCTCAGTAGAGTTCTCCTATCACCCAGGAATGATGGATCAAGAAAATGTCGTATATATTCACAACAAAACTCTGTGCTTCCATCAGATGAATGACATTGCCCCATTTGTAAGGAAATGGAATAATTTGGAAACATAACAAGTCAAACAAGCCAGACACAAAAAAGTCATATGCTACATATTTTCACTCATTTGGAAAAACTAGAATATGTCTAGGATATTCACAATAGCTCAATAGCAATATGCATATCATCATATAAAATGATGCTTATACAAATGATCTCCAAGAAATGGATACAAGATGATGGTACAGTGAACTGTTTTTAGTTGTTTCTATTTAGATTTACCCTTTGGTTTATTCCCTGTAGTCACTGTTTTTGATTTATGTACCCTTTGTCTTATACATGTTAATCTGATTTGGGGAAGGGAAGGGAAATCACAGAAATGGTGGGACAAAGATTAACCAAAGCAACAATGATATACACTAGACCCTATGTTACAAATGAACTTTACAACTTGTGGGATGTCAGGTTTGGGGGAAGCAGGCAAAAATGAACAAGGGGTAACACTGTTAAAAATGTACTCATTACTTATGTAACTGTAACCCACCCCTCTTTATTTCACCTTCATAATAAAAAATACCAAAGCAATAAGAGAACTCATCCAAATAGAGAAAATTAAAGACAAAAATGAGACCAAACAACAGATACAAGCAAAATTGAGAATGATATAAGACAGAAATTTGAAAAACTTATGCCAATCTCCTGGGGAATCCTGGAGAAATTGATGCTTTCCTATACTTTATCTGAACCAAGGAGAAACACATAAGAAGAAATGAAAATGAAATGTCAATACACCACATCCCATTCAAGAATAATCTAGGACTCAATGAATGTACCATGAAATTAAGGCCTGCAAAGAACTTACAATACACAGATCTAAGTCTTTAATGGAATAGAAAGGGAAATGGAATTATCAAACAAATTCTATGAAGCTAGAATTAGACTCTTTGCCAAATCACATAGGGACTCACCAAAAAAAGAAAACTATGAACCCAACTCTTTGACAAGCAATGATGCAGAACTTCTTAATAAAATTCTCGCCAACCAATTTCAGCAACTAACAGAAAAGTTATATTGTATAATCAAATAGGATTCATCCTAAGATACAATTGGATTCAATATTCTTGTCAATAAACATCATACAAACCATCAGCAGAAGAAGGGACAAGAAACACATGATTGTCTGTAGGGATGTAGAAATAGCTTTTAACAAGCTCCAATACAACTTTATGATTAAAAGGTCTGAGAAGCTAGAAATACATGGAACATTCCTCAATATAATACATAGTATGTATATGGCAGAGATAATTAGCATTTACTTAATGGTGGAAGCATGAAGACATTAAAATCAGGAATGAGAAACGGATGTGCACTTTCTCTACTACTCTTCAGTATGGTAGTGGACTTTAAAGCAAGATCAATAGGCAAGAGAAAAACATAAGTATTCAAATGATTTTTTTCCTTTCTTGCAATTGTTTCTAACATATTTATAAGATGATTTCTTTGTTGCTTTGTATGTCCCTCCCCCATGGTATAACCCATGCTTTAACTGTATTTGATGTTGGTATAATTTGTGGAGGGGAAGGGAAAAAAGAAATCGTTTAACTAGGGATACAGGTGGACCCATTTCAAAATGAGATGTACAAGTCGTTATATCGAAAAACGAATTTTACAACTTTGGTGGGGGATGGAGTGAGGTTTGGGTGGGGTGGGGGGAGTATGGAAAGGTATGGGAAGGGGAAACAAAGAGGAGGCAACAATGCTTGATAAGAATTGTGCATGTTATCTTGCCCATGTAATTGTAACTCTTCGGTACGGTATTCTCACAATAAAAATATAAATAAGTAAATAAAAAGAAAAACATAAAGGGGATCCAAATAGGGAAGAAGTAAACCTATCCCTTTTTACAGATGAAATGATACTGCATTTAAAGGACCCGATAACTTATTTCAACAATCTCCGATGAGTTAATTGCTTTCAGAAATATTCGTTTGTGCCAAGAAATACAGATATCCTTTGATTTTTATTATAGTCGGATATTAGAACTCCCACAGAAACCAAAATCAGAGGATGCTAATTAGTCTGATAAAATGCATAATAAAATTTTATAATTAATATAACATGAAAAATTTAATATTAATAACATTAAAAATAATTGTATTCACATTATATAATGTATTGAAATCCTTTAGTTTCATCAATTTTTAGAATATAACAAAATGTTAATTGTTTGCAAATCTTATTTGATGACGTATAAAAAATGAGAAAAAGATTTGCATACATATTACTACAGATGCAAACAGATTCACCTGGTTATTTATGATCCTTCATTTGTTGGCTTCATTCATGCATGGAGAACATGCAAAGAATTGAAAATTGCAAACTTGACTTTACTAAAGGATTAATTACATGGAGGTTATGTTGCGCTAAATAGATTTTGACCCATCCTTTCTCCCTCCCTTCCTTCCTTCCTTTCTTCTTTGCTTCCTCCTTCCGTCCCTCCATCCCTACCTCTCTCTCTCTTTCTCTCCTTCCTTCCTTCCTTCCTTCCTTCCTTCCTTCCTTCCTTCCTTCCTTCCTTCCTTTTTCTTTCTTTCTTTCTTTCTTTCTTTCTTTCTTTCTTTCTTTCTTTCTTTCTTTCTTTCTTCCTTCCTTCCTTCCTTCCTTCCTTCCTTCCTTCCTTTCTTTCTTTCTTTCTTTCTTTCTTTCTTTCTTTCTTTCTTTCTTTCTTTCTTTCTTTCTTTCTTCTTTCATCCTATATTCCTCTCTTCCTTTTACTCAGAATATCTCTTATGGCTATAGAAAAATCCCAACTGTTGTACTCTATGGTGTTATGAGTAATTATGAACAATAACTAGATTAATATTAATTTTAATAACCTATGTTATATCTTAACACAAATTATACTAAAAACAACTTCTCAAATGTTCCAAGATATGTAACAAATATTCCTTTTCATGATATTATTTATTTCTTCAAACTAAAATAAGCATTTAGACATAATAGTGTGTGTGTGTGTGTGTGTCTATGTGTGTGTTGTTCTTGTGATTTTAACTCAAGAACTATCTCTTAGTTTTTGTTGTTTATTTCCTCAAGGTTATTGCTCTATCATTTGAGTCACCATTCTATTTCTGGCTTTGTATGTGTGTGTATCTATGTGTGTGTGTGTTTTGATGTGTGTGTTTGATTAATTGAGATGTGTCTCACAAACTTTCTTGGCAAGGCTGACTCTGAACCCCATCTTCCTGAGTAGCGAGAATTACAAGCTTGAGACATCCATATTTAGCACAGATTTAATATATCTAAGAATAAAATAAATTATATTATTTGAATTCTAGAGGCTCAATTTAACAAATTAACATTTAAATATTTATTGTTATTAAGCCTGAACTTGCATTGTGAAAAAGATTTTTCATTTTTATGAAAAAATATCCACTCAAATGTTTAAATGCCAGAATCTTTAAACAAATTGAAATATTCTAATATTCAAAAGCAAAAAAGGGATTGTTAATCAAATTTCTCATGTAAGCTAAAAACAAAAGGCTCTGTAAGGCTGAATGAAGCAATTTTTCATTAAATTAAATATTATATACTGTGGTCACATGAATTTATCTTCTTTTAAACCTAATCTTTTTTAGGTTTTGTAGATTCATACATTTTTTTGAGTATATAAATATCTTTGTTACTAGTCATCTATATCTGAGGTTTGATTACAAGTCATTTCAGAGAAACACTGAATTTCATGTATTTTATGTCAACAGTGATTTTTAGAAATTGAATCAACCTCAGTATAAGATAACTAAATCAAGATATTTAATCACTTATCCAATTACTCCTATAGACTTGAAGATAACTAATTTTTGAATGGTAGGAAATTCATATTATACCTATTCTTTAAAGAATAATTCTGATAAATGATCGTTATAGTATTTATTTTTCCTTCAACTTGAAGTAAAGAACCTCACTATCGATGACAAATACTTGAATGGAAATGCCATAAAATTATGAAAAATTCAAGTCATTATGAGTTAGATGAAATAGTCATTTTTGAAGGTCACAAAATGAAATCTCTAAGAGCTTCCTTATCTATTAAATAAAATGTAATTGAGCTCAAAATATTTCCTTCATCTCTCCAGCAATGGTATAAGCAAACCACCTCTATGCCAAATAGCATCTCTCATATTTAGGAACAGAAGTTATCACAATTGTATAGAAAGATCTACCCAGAAATTAAATCTAAAATAATAAAGGATTGGGATTAATAATTAGATTTCACTATGTTGCCATAAAGAGTTAAAACCTTTCAAGTGGGCATAGTTATAGAGATTAGGTCAGTGAGAACTTGTGATCAAAGATGATTTGAGATCAAAATCATTTCTTCCTCTTCCTTCGTTTACTTCTCTGTCTCCTTCTACTTTTCCTTCTTCCTCTCCTTCTCCCTCTCCTCCCCTTTCTCCCTATCCTACTCCTATTTTTCCTTTTCTTTACTTCCTCACTTCCATGAATACACATACTCCATCACATGTTCCTGATATGGGGTACGGTACCACCACCAACCAAAAGCAATGAGGATAAGAAATGTAAATTGAAATGTATAAAATCAGAAACCAAGATTAATCTTTCCTCCTTTGAAGTTAATTTTATAAAGTATTTTGTCATATTAATAGGAGACTGACACAGCATGTTCTCATTTATTATAATGGATAAGATTTACTGGAAATAAATCTGGCCAACATTGTCCTAATGAAATAATTGATTAAATTAATATTATATTTGGACAAATCTACTTTAAAATATCAAATATCCTTCAATAAGAGGCAAAAAATGTGTTCAGAGGGACAGAGTAGAGGCAAAGCTAGAGGCTAAACAAGCTCTCGCATAGAAAGCAGTTTTACTGTTCCAATGAACAATCCTAGGCTACAGAATCACACCAAGTGTCCCATCACAGTACAGAGAGTTTGTCCAGAGAAGGAAAATCCAGGCAAGGAGACAGATCAGAGCACTTGCTGGTAGCCACAGTTGTGGCAGCTGTGGCAGCAGTGGCAGCTGCCATAGCCGGCATACCTATAACACAGAGTCCAGGACAAAGATGCCAGACACAGCGGGACAGCAGATTCTACTCAACACCAGTAAGAACTGACAAGGAGCAGATATCTTCATACTGCAGATCGCAAACCAGAGATGGCCCAGGAACCAAGACTCTGACATGACTAGAATTCTGACATCCTCACTTCTTCTCAGGGAGCTGAGGAGGGAAAACCACCACTGGAGATCACCAACTTTGATACTGACAAAGGCCTATTTGAACAGCTATCTCCAACTCCGGACTTGGAAGAAAGCAAGACCCATTTAGGAGGTAACAGGAACCTGACTTGACAGGATCAATTCCACCCAAGAGAAGTCACCCAGCCCAGGCAAAGAAGCCCTGCCCTTGGAGGAGTGACTTTATTCACTGGGTAAACAGAGCCAGAGGCTGCCCCTCCCTATAGCAGCTGAGACAATCAATTGAAATTCAGTAAACATAAACCCTGAGAATGGCTCCAGGCTGGGCTGTGTGTGTCTCCAGAGCTAGCACCTCAGGGAAAAGCTACTGTTTGCAGAAAGGCCTCAACCCTAACCAGAACCTAACCTTATTACAGCATCTCAAAATTAGAAGAAACAGCCATCTCCCTCTTTCGTGATACTCAAAGCAGATCTCCCTCCCACTGAACTATCATGGGAGGAGGATCACAAAATTCTGGGTAATGGCGAGCAATTTTCTGCCTGGTCAAACAAACTGACTTAAGCAAACTAATAAAGCCACAGGAAAAACAAACACCACAAGCAGACCAGAGACTCCACCAAGTGACTGGTTATGGACACAGGGGAAATAGAGTATCTTCACATTCTACCCCCCAAAAAAAAGAAATCAAAGAACTCTTTTTTGTACTTTTCTTTAATTTTAATTTTTTTAAAAATAATATTTTTTATTAATTTTTTTCTTCTCATCATTATTATTTTAGGTGTAAATGTGTGTGTGTGTGCTTTTAAAAAAAAAAATCTCTTCTGACCTTTTGGTCCTTATTTTTTTATTCTTTTCATTTTTTTCCCTTTCTTTTTTTGTGAGACTTAATTGCTATTCTGATCATCCCCAGATATTTACCCATCGTCGAATATTAGACCTTATGCCCCGTTGTGTACATACTTAATCCAGAAATTTATTACTCAGTTCACAACCTCTTAGGTTAAAATTCTTTAAGAGCAGTATTATGTCTCTTTATACCTATATAATTTTCAAGTAACTACTTTTAAGAATTTTTATTTTTTAGTTTTTTATGTCTCCTTTCTATCCCTCCTTTCCTCTCATCCTATCCTTTAATTCTGTCAATATCGTCGTTAAACACATAATTTTTAAGTGTTTCAGTTTTTAAATTTAAATTTTTGTATTTCCATTTTTTCTTTTTTTTTTTCTTAATCACGCTTCTATCATTCTGTCTAATCCATGTCCCTCTTTAAGATTAGAACTTGGTTAAATTCACTATCCTTTTACCGCTCAAAATCCCTCTAATCCTATTTTTGCCCACATTTCTTACTAAAATAAATAATTTGTGATTTGCCAAATTCTTTGCTGTTCTTAGCTCATTAAGCCATAGTTTTTTGATGTTGAATAGATTGTATCTGTTGAACTAGATTGTATCTGCTGACTTTTGTCTGTGCAACTACAGAACTTTGATGATGCTTGCCTTAAAATTTTGTTCTAGCAAAAAATTGGTGTTATTTTCATACCAAATAGGCAGAACAAGCAGGAAAAGCACAAGGAAAATGGCAAGTCCAGGTATCTGAATTCCCACTCATGAAAATCCGTTGACAGCATACTTAATGAATAAACCAGAAGAGAGTTCCCAAAAATCTCCACAAACACTACTGGTAAACATGATGAATGAAAAGATTGAAAACCTGCAAAGGATTCAATGTGAGCATGATAGGAAGAGAGAGGGAAACCAAAGATTAATACTGGAATCTCATGAGAGTGAGGAAGCTACTCATAAGAATGATACAGGAATTGCGTGAGCAGGTTGAGAACAGTCAAAAAGAAATAAAGGAATTGCGTGAGCAGACTGAGAACAGTCAAAGAGAACTACAGGAATTGCATGAACATGAGGAAGCTAATCAAAGAGTAATACAGGACTTGGGAGAGCGGGATGACAATAGAAAAAGATCAACAGAGGCATTCATGGAATCCATAAACAGAATGCTGAAAGAATTCAGGGAGACCACAAAGGGAATACTGAATGGAGCCCAACAGAAAGAATGTGTGTCCAGGAAAACCATAACCAGTCAACTAAGTGATTTGAGAATAAACACTGAACCCCAAATTAAGGAGGTAAAGAAGTTCATACAAGATCTAAGACAAAGCTCCAACAAAGGATTTGAAGCCATCAAAGCTAACCAGTTAGAAGGAAAAGAAATAAAAAACAAAGTAGAAAGTCTCGACAGTAGGTTAGACCATGCAGAGGAGCAAATCTGAGGGATTGAGGACAGCCAGGTTATTACAGAGAAAGAATATAAAGTATCCAAGGGAAATCCAAGAAATATGATAGATCAACACTTGGAAGACACTCTCAGAAGGCCTAATCTGAGGATAATGTGTGTAGAGGAGCACCTAGAGACAGAATTTCTTTTTTGGGTCCGGTTGTGTGCCTGAACTGTGGGCCTGGGCGATGTCCCTCAGCTCTTCAGCTCAAGGCTAGCGCTCTACCACTTGAGCCACAGCACCACTTCCAGATTTTTTTTCTTTTTTCTTATATGGAGCTGAGGAATCAAACCCAGGGCCTCATGCATGCAAGGCCAGAGCTCTACCACTGAGCCACCTTCCCAGCCCGCAGAGACAGAATTTAATGGTCTAGGAAATTTGGTTAACATGACCATAGCAAAGAACTTTCCAAACATGCAAAAAGATAGGTCTATTCAGATACAAGAAACTTTTAGAACCCCAAATAGACCAAACTAGGGCAGGATATCTCACCAGTACATTATAATCCACACAGGATCAATTCCAAGGAAAAAAAATCCTTAAAGCTGTCAAGTAGAATAGATCAACTACTTACAAAGGGAAACCAATTAGCATCACCTCAGATTTGTCATCAGAGACAATTAAAGTAAGAAGAGCCTGGAATGATGTAGGCCATGTCCTAAAGACGAACAACTATCATTCAATCATACAGTACCCAGCTAAGCTCTCCTTCATAACCGAAGGTCAAATAAAAACCTTCCATAGCAAAGAAAAACTGAAACAATATATCTCCAACAAACCAGCCCAATGAAAGATACTAAACGATGTCCTACACATAGAAAACCAACAAGACCACAATAAAGACCAAGAAACTGCACCCAAACTGAGAATCCAAGAATTATAGGAAGAATCTAGTTGCTCCAGCAACCAAGGTGGATAACATTGCAGGAACTCCCAAACACCTCTCAGTCCTAACACTCAAGATTAAGGGACTTAACTCTCCAATTAAGTGATAGACTGTATAGTTGGATTAAAAAGCAAGATCCTTCTATCTGCTGCCTTCAGGAGTCAGAACCTGCTCATACAAGCAAACACATTTTGTAAGTGAAAGGCTGGAATAAATTCTACCAAGCAAATGGCCGCATAAAGAGGCTTGAGTGGCAATCCTAATATCATATAAACTAGACTTCAAATTATAATTAGTGAGAAGACATAAAGAAGGTTGCTACATACTAATTAAGGGATCTCCCCTTCAGGAGGATATTACAATTCTAAATCTCTATTTGGCAAACAATGGATCACCCAGATTCATCCAAGAAACACTACTTTCCCTCAGAGCTCACATATCCAAAGACATAAATTGTTGAAGAATTTAAGTCACCACTAAACCCACAAGACAGATGAAGTCAGCAAAACTTAACAGAGAAACTGCAGATCTAAACAACTGCATGGATCAACTAGATTTAACAGATATCTACAGAATATTTCCCCCAGCACCATCAGAATACACGGTTTTCTCAGCTTCACATGGAACAGTTTCCAAAATAGACCCCATTTTAGGTCTTGAAGCAAACTTGTCCAAATTCAGAAACATTGAAGTTTTACCATACATTCTCTCAGACCACAAGGGAATAAACTTAGAACTCAACACCAAAGGCCACCAAAAAAAGTCCTGTAACATATAGAGGCTGAACAACATACTGTTGAATCAACAGTGTGTCATGGAAGAGATTAGAAAGTAAATTCAAATATTCATGATAATCAACAAAAATGAAAACACAAATTACCAGCACTTCTGGGAAAGAGCAAAGACAGTACTCAGAGGCAATTTTATAGCTCTGAGTTCCTACATCAACAAATTGGAGAGATCTGAAACCAACATTTTTATAAGATATTTGAACCTCCTTGAAAAAGAGCAACAAGATGAACCCCAATCAAATAGATGGAAACAAATACTTAAAATTAAATAGGAATTAAACGAATTAGCCTTTTTAAAAAGTCAATAGAAAGAATACACAAAACAAAGAGTTGGTTCTTGGAAAAAATTAAGTAAACTGAAAGACCATTAGCAAATCTTATCAGAACAAGAAGAGAACACACCCAAATAAATAAATTCAGAGATGAGAATGGAAACATCACCACAGAAACAACAAGATTCAGAAAATTATAAGGGAATGCTTCTCAAACCGTTATATTAATAAGTTTGAGAACTTGGCATAAATGGACCTTTTCCTAGCAAATATGGACATGCCAAAAATAAACTAAAATGAGATAAACCATCTTAACAGGCCCATATCAAGGATTGAAATAGAAACAGCAATAAGAGACCTCCTATCGAAGAAAAGCCCAGAACCAGATGGATTTACAGCGGAATTCTACAAGTCCCTCAAAGCAGAGCACAAACCAATAATCCTCCAACTCTTCAATGAAATTGAAAGGGAAAATTCACTACAGAACTCATTCTATGAATCCATAATAACCCTTATTCCAAATACAGGCAGGGACTCATTAAATAAAGAGAACTATAGACCCATTTCTCTGATGAATATTGATGCAATATTTCTCCACAAAATTTTGGTCAATGAACTTCAAAAAGTCATCCAAAAAATCATACATCACATTCTAACAGGTTTCATTTCAGGGATGCAAAGCTGGTTCAATATACACAATCAATTAATATAACTCATCACATCAACAAAGAGCAAGGATAAGAACCACATGGTTATCTCAACAGATGCAGAAAAAGCATTTGACAAGATGCATCAAACCCTTTATGATAATGGGTCTGAAAAAATTAGGAATCCAGGAAATATTACTCAATACAATAAAAGCTGTATATGACAAACCTACAGCCAGCATTATACTTAATGGTGGAAAAATAAAGCCATTTCCTCTTAACTCAGGAATGAGACAAGGATGTCCATTCTCTCCACTTCTCTTCAACTTAGTATAAGAATGCCTAGATACTGCAATAAGAGAAGATGGAAACACAAAGGGGTTCCAAATGGGGAAAGATGAAGTAAAACTCTTTGCAGATGACATGATTTTCTATTTAAAGAATCCCATGGCCTCCACTTCCAAATTACTGAAGCTGATTCAAAACTTTGGCAAAGAAGCAGGGTATAAAATTAACCCTCAATAATCAATGGCTTATCTGTATGACAACACTGAGTAAAGCATGGGTGAAATCAGGAAGGCAACTCCATTCAAAATAGCCACACAAAATAACAAAATATAAAATACGTAGAAATTTACTTAATCAAAGAAGTGAAGAATCTTTATGACGAAAACTTTAAAAACCTGAAAAAGGAAATCAAAACACAACTTAGGAAGTGGAAAAACCTCCCATGCTCCTGGATTGGAAGGATCAACATCTTGAAAATGACAATACCTCCCAAGGCTATATACAAATTCAATGTGATACCTATCAAAATCCCATCCTTATTTTTCCACGAAATAGAAAAAGAAATCCAAAAATTCATATGGAACAATAAAAGACCCCAAATAACTAAAACGATCCTCAACAGAATGAACACTGCAGGAGGAATATCAGTAGCAAATTTCATACACTACTACAAAGCCGTAGTTATCAAAACAGCTTGGTACTGACACAAGAACAGACCTCAGGACCAATGGAATAGATTTGAAAAATCAGAAATGAACTCACAGACTTATAGCCACTTAATCCTCGGTAATGGAGCTAAAAAACTAGAATAGAAGAAAGACAGCCTCTTCAGTAAATGGAGCTGGCAAAATTGGTTAACTACTTGTAAAAAGCTAAAGCTAGATCCTTATATATCACCCTGCAGCAGAATCAACTACAAATACTTCAAAGACCTCTGGGTCAACGCAGAAACTCTCAAAACATTACAGGACAGAATAGGAGCTACCATAGGTCTCCTTGGCACAGGCCGAAATTTTCTTAATAGATACCCAGAAACACACAATTTAAATAAATGTTGGACAAATGGGATTGCATGAAATTGCATAGCTTCTGCATGGAAAATAACCTACTTGGCACGATCAAGAGAAAGCCCAGATTGGGAGAAGATCTTCACTGGCCATACAACGGACAAGGATCTCATATCTAAAATATACTTGGAACTCAAAAAATTGAATTCCCCAACAACAAATCTTCAAAGAAACAACTGCCCAATAAATAAGTGAGCTAAAGTCTTTTTTTTTCTTTTTTTATAATTGGTTTTTATTGTGAAAATACTGTAAAGAGGGTTACAGTTACATGGACAAGGTAATGAGTACATTTCTTTTTTTTTTTTTTTTGTTATTATATTCTTTCTTACTTTTTGTTGTGAGAATACCGTACAGAAGATTTACAACTACATGGGCAAGATAACAGTACCTTTCTTATCAAGCATTGTTGTCTCCTGTTTGTTTCCCCTTCCCATTCATTCCCATAGTCCTCCTACCTCCCCCAATCCGATCTTTACCCCGCCCCAACTCCCTCCCGCCAAAGTTGTAAAGTTCCTTTTCTGACATAACAACTAATGTCTCTCCCCCACAGTATAACCCTTGCTTTCACTGTATTTGATGTTGGTATAATTTGTGGAGGGGAAGGGCAAAAACTATCTAGCTAAAGTCTTAAAGAGAAACTTCTCTGAAGAGGAAAGAAGGATGGCAAATAGACACATGAAGAAATACTCAACTTCCCTACCCATAAAAGAAATGCAAACAAAAACAACATTGAGATATCACCTCACCCAGTTAGAATGGCTATATCAAGAACTCTAATAAGAACAGATGCTTCAGGGGATGTGGAGAGAAGGGAACTTTGCTGCATTCTTGGTGGGAGTGTAAACTTGTTCAACCATTTTGAAAAGTAGTATGGAGGTTCCTCAAAATACTCCTGAGTCAAGTTTCTTTTTAATCCATATAATAGTTTGGACCAAAAGTCAGTTAAAATGGGAAAAAATAAAATAGAAAATGAAGCATTGTATATACCTGTTTCAATTTTAAGAATTTGTAATAGGAATATGATAATTAATTCCCAAAGAATAAGAGAAAGAAGAGTTAAACTCTAAAGGGAAAAGGAATGAAGAGAGAAAAGAAGCTGTACTTTATTTTCCTGTATTAGTTTACAAATTAACAAAATCAGCTAAGGACCTATTTACATAAAATTCATCACGTTTCTCTAAAATCTACTCTCTTTTGGAAGCCTGCTTTTATTTGACCCAAAAGTAAATTAATCAGGAATTCAATTCATCACTCTGAATCTATAGTATTAGATGATTGTTTAGGTTCCTCCTAGCAATATGATTTTCTTAAATCCTGCATCAAGCAATATATTTTTTTCACTAAAAGGGAAGCCTCTGTCAAACAATTAATAATAGGTTTTTCTCCTCCTGGCATGCATCTGTAGTTACATTATCTTCATATATTTCATGATCTGTCTGTGATGCCAAAGACTGCCGTGAAAGTGAAAACACCCTTCTCAGTGCTTAGCATTTGTATACCATTCGTAGATATGAAGGTGTTTAATTGTTACTGAAATTGCTTTGGAATAATACTGTTCACCCTGACTATCTTGAGAAAGAAGAGTTAAACTCTAAAGGGAAAAGGAATGAAGAGAGAAAAGAAGCAAATAAAACCTTTATCAATATCAAACACAAGAGTTTGGAAGAGAAAAGGCAGTGGGAATATTCTAAGTAACAATAAAAATTGCTAGCGTGGATAGAATATGGATCACATTTTATCATTTATAGTTTTGAAAAAAACATACTAAGAATGAAAGTTTCAAAGTCATGATGTAAAACACTATTTGGATTATAATAAGGAAGCATAGCTCAGTGTTAAAACATTAGCCTAGCATGTGTGAAGCAATGGTGTGATCTCCCAAACATTACAAAGTACACACAAAGCACACACATACAAAAACCACATAAACTCACACATATACAACACATACACACATTTGGAATATTGATATAATTATATTAAATGGAGGAAACTATCACAAATAGTAAAAGTGTGTTAATATATGAAATCATGATATTGCACGTACTATTTACAAGTTTAGTAGAAAAAAAAATAGTCACAATATACTTGGATTTTAATAGATTAAATAAACTGAAAATTAATAGATGACATGAGAACATATGCAAATAAGTTGAAATAATAAACATTTTGAAACATGTATCCTTTTATTTTGACAAAAAATTGATGTTACTGGTATTTTAACTCGATTTAGAATATGATAGCTAGGTGCTCTATATAACACTAACGATAGCTATATCTCTAATCATTTCACTCTGAATAGTTTTATAATAAGGTCACAGCAGTTCTAAGTATCTCCCGAGTTACAAATCCCATTTACACTTCCCACCATAGCTAGAAAATGGATGCCACAAATCACCATGCCGAGCTCAAACTTTTTTTTAATTCAAGTAAAAATATTTCCAAAAAGTGACCAAGTAATGAAGCCTTTCTTAATAAGGTATGTGCTTCTTGAAAATACAGTAAGTATTTGTTACTTGGACAAATATATTTGTAAGTGTAAGAAAATAAATTTATTTAAAATCTTTAATCATATAAAAATTAAGAAAATTTTTAATAGTCACATATTAAACATTATAAAAGCAAAATATGTGTCTGAATATTTACATGTGTAAATATCATGCAAAAATAAATTAACTAATCCTCTGAAAAAAGAATTATCCTAAAGAAACAAAAGAAAATATTTAATCCCAAAATTTGAAATTTAGAAAATAAAATGAAATGTACACTTAATTAAGTGTAAACCCTCTGTATATGTTTTAAAATAAAAATGCATTAACAAAGAAAGCAAAAGTACCCAGGGATCAATAGCAACAGCAAAAACATCAGTAGTTCTTGTTCTGAGTGTACAAAAAAAATCAATGGAAGAGATAACAGTGTTCCTTCCCTAAGAAATGTACTCATTACCTTACCTTATTTATGTAACTGTAACCCCTGTGTACATTACCATTAAATTGAAATTAAAAATAAACCAAATAATATACCAATTAAGAATTCTTAGAAGCCATTGGTTAAAAACTTTGTAAAAAACTGCCCTAAGTACCCATGGAATATATTTTGATGATACTATTACATACTTCAACCTGAGCAGAGAAGCAAAAAGTTTAAAAACTGTTACAAAGTAAAGTAATAAATCAGAATATATTAATATTAATAATAATCATAAGATTTATTTATAGTGGTAGTCAAATATGTAAGAAATGAGGCAATATGCCATACATTTGAACTTAATAAGTGAGAAAGAATTTTCTAGGTCTTTTTAAATTATCATAAGTTTAATTGAAACACTATTCTGTCACATCATATGATAATCAGATGAAGCTGATATTAGAGCAACGAAGAGATTGTACTAATTTCTTGAATGTTCATGTATATATTATTTTGGTTGTGGGAAATTGTGGGTATTTCAACTTGGGGTATATTTTTCTTGCTAGGCTGGTGTCATATCAGTGGTTAATTTTAGGATAGGTTTTACTTTCCACAAGAACATGCACCTGATCTATCCTTTTAGCCTTCCCATCATCAATGGCATCAGAGATGAACACCAGCTTGTCTAGCCTGCTACCTTGACTGGCCTGGGTCCTCAGTCCTTCCAATCTTAGTAACTAGATAGTGAAGGATGGTGGAAATGATCCAATGCACCCAGCTATAGAGTGAGAAGGAATTCCACTAACCTTTTGGCCTGGGTTCTGTTCTCAAGCCTCCTAAGTAGTTAAGAGTATCAATGGGAGCCCCTGGTACCAAGCAGTAACAGTATTTTTAAAGCAATTAGACATATATATGGCTTAGGCTTGTGATTACCTCAGGAAATGAATAAAAGAGCAGTGAAGCATAGAGGACATTCAGAATTTTAACTAGGTACTTAGAGGCTGAATAAGCTTAGCTAGCTACTCAGGAGTATGAGATCTGATTATCACTTTTCAAAGCCAGTCCAATCATGAAAATACAAGCAATTATATTAAAAAAAACAGAAGTGGCTGAAGTGGAAGACCACTATCCTTGGGTACAGAAGCTTAGTAATGGTTCTTAGCCACTATCAAGCTTCAAGAATGATGAATGCATGCATGAGCACATGCACATATGCGTTTGCATACTCGCATGGACATGAACACACACACACACACACACACACACACACACACACACACATGAGTATGTCAATGTGAAGTTCTTCATTCTTTTACTTTGCTGTACTTTATTTTCCTGTATTAGTTTACAAATTAACAAAATCAGCTAAGGACCTATTTACATAAAATTCATCACGTTTCTCTAAAATCTACTCTCTTTTTGGAAGCCTGCTTTTATTTGACCCAAAAGTAAATTAATCAGGAATTCAATTCATCACTCTGAATCTATAGTATTAGATGATTGTTTAGGTTCCTCCTAGCAATATGATTTTCTTAAATCCTGCATCAAGCAATATATTTTTTTCACTAAAAGGGAAGCCTCTGTCAAACAATTAATAATAGGTTTTTCTCCTCCTGGCATGCATCTGTAGTTATATTATCTTCATATATTTCATTATCTGTCTGTGATGCCAAAGACTGCCGTGAAAGTAAAATCACCCTTTTCAGTGCTTAGCATTTGTACACCATTCATAGATATGAAGGTGTTTAAATGTTACTGAAATTGCTTTGGAATAAATAATGTTCACCCTGACTATCTTGAGAAAGAAGAATCGGTTTCTCAGCACTTTAGGTAAGAACTTGAAGGAAAGAAACAAAAGGAAAAGTGAAGAACAACTCAACACATACATTCAAATGAAACAAAACAACCCAAGAAAACACAAATTAATTCAGTACTCAAGAACTTGCAGGAAATGAAAGATTTAAAAAAAAATCAGCTATGACAAGCTTATGAAAATCCTGACTACATGGGAGTGCACTGTTGTGAGAACAGTGGCTAAAGCCCATACTAGATAGAAAGATCTGTACATAATACCATGCACTTGTTATTCTTAATTCCAGGAAGAATAACATAAAGTGGAATAAGGCCAAGATAATACACAAGTAGGAAGCCAGTTTCTATCTGAAAAAATAATCGGGATAATTTAGGGCTGGGCACAGGATAAAGTGGTAAGAACACCCAGTTAGTGGGCACAAGACACTGAATTCAAACTGTAATATTAGGTGTATTGAAGATAAAAGTTATGATTATAAATAATTTGAATAATTGTAAGACTTGAGTATTTGAGTGGGGAAAAATCCATGAGAGAGAATTAACCCACGTTCCAATGCTTTCTACTTTAGTGATAATGTTTATTGGTACTTCAGACAAAACTCAGTTACCTTGCAAATGAGCATGGATGTGCATTTGGGTGATGGAAATACTCTCCTTTCACAGGTGTAAATTAAATAGATTGTTTTGGGTAGATTGTAGTTCTTGAACTAAGAGCGTGGCTGATGTCCGTGAGCTTTTTTTCTCAAGGCTACCACTCTATTACTTTGAGCTACGGTTCCAATTCTGATTTTCTGTTGGTTGTATGGAGAGAAGAAGCTCATGGACATTCCTGCTCAGGATGGCTTTAAACCATGTTCATCAGATCTGAGCCTGCTGAGTAACCAGGATTCCGGGCATGAGCTGTCGATGTTTTTAACAATTTAGTAAATTGTATAGTTACAGAAGTTATAAATTATCATTGTACCCTTCGGTATATATGTGTGTGTATATATCAATATATACGGATAGAAATATTTTAACATATTATTGTCTCTACAGTAGATATATGGAATCATCCTTCATTATAAAATAAAATGGCAACAAAAGTTAATAGGAGCAAACAAAGGAAATTGTTACACGTTTCTTTTTATTGAATGAAATTTGAATCAGTTTGGGCAAACCATCTCTACTTTAACAAACTGGATAATTGCTATTAATTCCGATCCATCTATTTGCTCATATTGTGCATCCTCACACATGATTGTCAAAATCAAACCACACTTTTTGCCTTTGTATTTAACTCACCTGTTATAATTTAAGCGATAGATGAAGTAATTAAATAAAGATTAAAATAAAAATAAGCGAGGTAGTGAGTTAGAGTTGAAAAAGATTTTAAATATGATTATAGCTAATTAAAATGCAGATTTCTTATTTTACTCTGTTGTTATATCTCTCATTCCCACATTAGGAAATTACATAGAAGGTTCTCACTAAATTATATGTACAATTATTAAAAATGTATTGACAGAATATGGGCACAGTGTGGTTTTAGCTTATTGAGGCCTGTATGAGGTAGTGTGTTTTTGAGGACTTGCAATACGTTGTAATGAAGATGAAGGGAGGGATGTGCTTATTCTTTAAAACTGGCTAGACGATTGCTCCCAGAATGATATTGATGAATTCTTCTAAAATGTTACAGCAAAATCACTTTCACAACCATGTTCATTACTGCACTATTCACCATAACCAAGTTATGAAAACAGCCAAGATGCCCTTTGGCAGAGTGATGGTTGGAGAATGTGTGTGATATATACAGAATTGGATTGCCCCTATCCATTATGAGGACTGTTACATTATTTGCAAAGAAATGGATAGATCTAAAAATATGTTAAGTAAACGAAGTCAGAGCCAGACACACAAAGGACCCATGTTCTATCTCATATTTGGAAGCTAGAACTTTATACAAGTTTACACAACAATAGTAACCAAATCATGCTATTTGCACAGGAGCACTTAAATGGTGTATTTTCTTATAAAATTGAACTTTTAATCCAACAAAATGAATACCGGGCAACTATCACTTGGAAGATGTGAGGGGAAGTCAAATGGAAGGAATAAAGACAGTTATGGAGTAAGAGTGAAGACATTATATTTAATGCAAATAATATGAAACTAGAAAAAATTAAAGTGTGGTGAGGTTTGGAAGGGCAGGGAAAAGTTATATAAAGATCCATTATACTTAAAAAAGTCATTTATTGAATGGAAATTCCCATGTACAACTAGTTAAGATAAGAAAAATATGATTAAAAACAATGGAGACATTTGATCTGAAACCATGAGTCAATATAATAGTTTCCTCCTCAGAAATTTTCTTTGCACTTATGTTCATCATAGTGACAGAAAAGTGATCAATGCAATGAATATTAATACATCACATTGCACATATAGAATCAACATAAAAATGTTAGAATTCATCACATCGTAAAATAACAGGTAGAATGTACCAAATGCTAATTGTTTTTCCAAGTACTTTACCAATTGTATCTAATTTAATCCTCACAATAATTGCATAAAGTGGAACTACTTACATTTTTAATTATCAGATGATGACATTGAAGTCTTCAGAGTTGTAATTACTACTACATCATTGCACACATTGTAAGTGTTACCCTGAGGTTCATCTCCTACTGTATCAAATAAGCCACATTCTATTTTATGACTAAAATACCAGCACTTAGTCTACAAATAATAGGAAAATTTTCCAGAATTATTGTGTACACTCATAATATTTCTCTTTAACATTGTTAGAAAATAGGGAACTGTAATATGAAAACTCAAAGTTCATAATCAATGCATACCTCCCTGGTGAAAGGAACTGCTAAAGTATAAGATTCTTGATTTCTAGCTCAAAGTAATAGAAATCATATTTTACCCCTTCACTCAACACTGCACTGCCTGGATCTCAACATGCACTGCATGCATGAGGCCCTTGGTTCGATTCCTCAGCACCACACAAGCAAAAAGAAACAAGCCGAAAGTGACGCTGTGGCTTAATTGGTCGAGCGCTAGCCTTGAGCTGAAGAGCTGAGGGAAAAGTTCAAACCCCACTACCAGACCCCCTCTCCCCAAACAAAAGACATCAATACTACCACATTTTTTCAAAATTTCTTATGATACTCAAGATTCAATTATAAACTATTAACACTTGAAAATAACTCATTTTCTTGGGAGTAGAACACATAACACAAGATTAATCCTGATCATTTTAAAAGACCTTTATTTATAATAAAAATTCACTCTCATAACTTCAAAGAGTCAAAAAATAACAAGCACAGTGACACAAAAATTAATTTAACTGCATCATATACCTTCAAAGAACTGTGCTAATAGAAAACAAAATAATACTAATAAGTATGTTACCCAATTCACTTACATTTTTTATTCTATTTCTTTTAGTTTCGAAAAAAAATGACTTTTCATAAAATGATGCAAAAAAAGCCTATATGCCCACTTACATTTTCAGATCATAACAATATTTGTTTCAGAAATGTCTTTAGCTGTATAGTCAATGAACTAAAATACTAGTATTTAATGATAATAATAATAAATACTAGTAATAATACTAGTATTTAAAGGGTTTTCAGAAATTGCAAGACTCGCTCTGGGATGTTAAATTGGAAAAGATATTCAAAAAGCTTTATTTGTTAAAGTTGTCATAGTTACTCCCACAAAAAAACTATTAATGAAGAAACCTTTGTATGTACAAAACAACTACAAATTAATCCACAATCTGGAGGTGACTCATGCTTTTTGTTTGTTTGTTTGTTTTGAAATATATATCTAACAAGCATAGCCACAATACTGATTTAAAGTCAATCTGATGGGATATTCAAACCTAAAAAATATGGGGTTTATTATCTTAGTGTGAATAGATACGATCTTACAAAGAAAGTTATTTTCAACAGAAATCCGGAAGAGTATATCTACCTTGAGTTTCACAGGAATAACCAGAGAGTAATAACTGTTTGGTCAAGTCGGTCAAAATCACTCCATGAGTGTATCTTAAAAGTATAACCAATTTAAGAGGTCAAATACATATTTTGTACTGACACTCATGTTATAGCAATAACTTACTACCTAATTATATGTGTATCTTTTTACCTAACATATACTAAGAGCTGAAAATGATCTCTTATATCTAACTTAATTTTGTAAATGTTTTAATAATGATGATGTTATTTAACAAATAAAATGTACAGAAGGGTGGTTCCACTGAAATGACAGGACAGAACACTGATAAATTAAAAAAACATTGCAACACAGCTCTTTTCTGCCTCTCCCTGTTCATATTGGCAACCAACATTGCAACAACACACACACACACACATATAAACACACATGTGTGCACATGTACACACACATATACACACATGCGAAATTCAGGGTTTATTGTACAAAAAAGTTCAATTAAAATATTAGTGATTACGACAAATGATAATTTGCCTTATTACAAAATAATACATAATCCAGTCACCATGGTTGTTACATTTTACCTGCCACTCCACATGTGATCACTTAATTTATTTTAGGTAATTAATTAACTAATTCATTCTTTCATTAGATTAGTACAAATACTAGAGCTTGAATTCAGGGCCTGACTCTGTACCAGAATTTTTTTTTTTGTTTTAGTTATCTCAAGGCTAGCATCTTACTCCTTGTACCACAGCTCCATTTCTAGCTTTTGCTGGTTACTTTCAAACCAGAATCTAATGGACTTTTTTTTCATGGTCTGCTTTCAAACCATAGTCATCAGATTTCATCTTTCTGATTAGCTAGGTTTAAAGACCTGAGCCACCGTTGGGGCTCCTACTTTTTCCTATTCTTATCTAATGCACATACTTAGATAGTAATTTAAAACTGAGAGTATAGAAGCAAGATGTACAGTGATTATATTGTCCTGCCAGAAATTCGTTAGTAATGTAAATTTCTTCTTAAGACCATACACAAAAAATACTTAAGAAGAAATCTGATGAACTGTGTGTGTATGTGTGTGTGTGTGTGTGTGTGTGTGTGTGTGTGTGTGTGTGTGTGTGTGTGTGTGTGTGCTGTTGCAATATGTTCCACATATAAGCACTGTGCTGGGGTGTCCAGCCATTCACAGTAATTGCGTGCATATCTTCCTTGAGTTACCAACTCATGGACAATGTCTAAGTGTCCACTATAGGCTTCCCGATGAAGAGGGGTATACTCATCCTCATCCCTAGTATTCATATGAGTGGCCTTTTCAGAAAGTGGTCTCTGCACTGTAGTAAGCTGCAAGAAAAGCTCTCTACCACTGAGCCACCTTCCCAGGCCAAGGATTAAGATTCTTGTAGGCTACTAAAAATATATTTACCAATTTCAAGTAAATACATAAACTCTATTCCCATCTCTTTTATCAAATAAAAAAATAAAATTGTTTTGTTTGTAAATTGATCAGAAACATGGATTTTGTGGCTAGCTAAGTCATTGCACATCTGTATCTCTTGTCCTCTCTCTCTTTCATGATTCTCATAGACAATATGGTTGCTCCATAATTATCCTAATCTATTTCGCTTTCATTTGTTTGGTTGCATCATTTCACTTTCTTCTCTGCCATTTCCCAAACCAGAACCACATAAACAGAACCATCCAGAAGTGCTGCTGTGCCTCAAGTGGTAGAGCACTTGCCTTGATTTGAAGAGCTCACGGACGGTGCCCGAGCCTAGAGTTCAGGCCCCACAACTAATTTTAAAAATAGAATCTAAATCCTTGATAAATCTAGGAACAGATCTGACTGAAATCAGTTGAATCACAACTTTCCTGCACAATGAAGGAATAAATAGGTCCAGGCTAGGAAAGCAGCTAGAGAAGGCAGGCTGATTGTATCTGTGACAAAAATTTGTGGAAAATGGTATCGAGGATTACTTACTGGTGATCCACTAGCACTGGAAGCATGATGCTGAACTGTTGATTGGTGATTCTGAACTATTGCTGTGATCATTATATTCTCCAAGAGGAAAAAATGGAACAATTAATATCAAAGGACTGCTAACACATTTTGACTTGTCATTAAGCATCTTCAATCATCAAAATCAACAGAAGACAATAGACAGGCTTACTTTTTTAGATGAAAACAAGTGTCTTTAAAAAAACAAGGAATTGGAAGATGGCGGAGGAGAAGATAGACATTAAACAACTTTTCGAATAGAAAGCAGTTTTATAGTTCCAGTGAACAGTCCTAAGCCAGAGAATTCACCAAGAATGCCTTCACAGGACAGAGAGTTAGGCCAGAGAGGGAAAATGCAGGCAAGGAGAAAGCTCTGACCACTTGCCAGCAGCCACCTCCGTGGAAGCAGCAGTGGCGGCGGCGGCCTCTGTTGCCATACCTGAATCACAGAGAGTCTGGGATGAAGGAGCCAGACGCGGCGGGCGAGCGGATTCTACTCAACACCAGCAAGAATCGACAAGGAACAAACATCTTCATCCTGCAGTTTGCAGACCAGAAATGACCCAGGAACCAAGACTCAGCGTGAGTAGAAGCCTAACATCCTCACTCTCCAACTCAGGCCTTGGAAGAAATCTAGAGTCATTTAGCAGGTCACAAGAAACTAACTGACCTGTCAGACAGCTCCACCCAGGGAAAAGCACCCAGCTCGGCACCAGCCCCAGGAGTGGCTTTCTTCCCTGGATAATCAGAGCCACCGGTTGCCCCTCCTTTTAGCAGCCTTGATAATCGATTGAAATTCAGTAACCAGAAACTCTGAGAATGGCTCCAGGCTGAGCACTGTGAGTTTCTCACAAACCAGCCCCCGGGAAAATCTACGGTTTGCTGAAAGGCCTCAACTCTACCCAGAACCTAGCCTCATCACAGCATCTCCAAACTTGAGGAAAAAGCCATATCCCTCTTTTGTGATACTCAAAGCAGATCTGCCTCTCATTGAACTATCCTGGGAAAAGGATCGCAAAACCCTGGGTAAAGCAGAGCATTTTTCTGCCTGTTCAAACAAACTGACTTAAGAAACCAACCAAGCCACAGGAACACAAGCAGACCAGAGACTCCAACAAGAGGCTGGTTAAGGTCACAAGGGAGATACAGGATTTTTTCCCACCCATCCCCAAAAAATCAAAGAACTTTTTTTTGTACCTTTTATAAACAAAATTTTTTTCTAAAATTTTTTTTAATCTTTAATTTTTACCTTTTTTGAAAAAACAATTGTTTTCTAGTACCTTTTTTTTCCTCTGAGAATTTTATTTTAGGAGTAAATATGTGTGTGCATTTTTCTTGATTTTTTTTCTGTTTTTTGTTTACCTCTACTGAACTTCTGATTTTTTTCTTTCTTTCTTATCCTTTTCAACATTTCTTCTCTTTCATTCTTTATGTGACTTAATTGTTGTTCTGTTCATCTTCAGATAAACCCGTAGTCGATTATTAGACCTTATCCCCCATTGTGTACACACTTAATCCACAAATTTATTACTCAATTCCAAACCTCTTAGACTTACATTCCTTAATAGCATTATTACCACTTTATACCTATATAATATTTTAAGTATTATTATTTTTAAGTTTTTCACATCTCCTTTATATCCCTCCCCTTCTCTCACTATATTCACATTCTTCCCTGAATAGTTTGTCTTCGATCTGCATAATATTTTTAATTCTTACTTTTCTATTTTTTCTGGTCTCTTTTTGTTCCCTTTCTCTGTCTTCTTTTTTTCTCTCTCTCTGCTTTCATCCTATCCAAACTATTTCCTGCTTTGAGATTAGGACTTAGTTAACTCTCCCTGTGCTTTCCAACATCACTCTATTCCTATTTTTTACCCACATCTCTTCCTAAACCTAATAATTTCTGCTTTACCAAATTCCTTGCGGTTCTTAGTGTATTAATATATAGTTGTTTGATGTTGAATAGATGTATTTGTTGAACTAGATTGTATCTGCAGACTATTGACTGTGCAAATACAGACGTTGATTGATGCTTGCCTTAAGATAGTGTTCTAGCAGGAAACTGGTGTTATTTTCATCCCAAATAGGCAGAGTAAGGCGGAAAAACACAAGAAAAATGGCAAGTTCGGTATCTCAACTCCACTCATGATAATCAGGGACAGAAGAGGTAATGAATAATCCAGAAGAGAGTTCCCAAATAGCTCTACAAACACTGCTGGCAAACATGATAAATGAAAAGATTGAAAACATACAATGGACTCTGTATGAGTTTGATAGGGAGGGACAGGAGGCAAACAAATGTCAATGGAAGCAAACAAAAGGTCAATGCAAGAAAAGATTGACAACCCACAAAGGACACTGTTTGAGCGTGATAGGGAGAGAGAAGAGGCAATCCAAAGGTTTATACAGGAAAATCATGAGGGTGAGGAAGTTACTCAAAAACTGATACAGGATTTGCATGAGCAGCTGGAGAATACTCAAAGAGAAAGGCAGGAATGGCCTTATCAGGCTGAGAACACTCACAGAAAACTACGGGAATGGCATGAATGGGAGGAAGCTAAGCAAAGAGTAATACAGGAATTGAGAGAGCAGGATGAGTATACACAACGATCACTAAAGGCATTCATGGGATCCATTAACAAAGAACTGAAGGAAGTCAGGGAGACCACAAAGGGAATGCTGAACCGAACCCAACTGAGGAATGGAAGTCCACGGAAACGATAATGAACCAACTAAGGGATTTGAGTATAAACACTGAACACCAAATTAAGGAAGTAAAGAAGTTCATACAAGATCTAAAACAAAGTTTCAAAAAAGATTTGAAGCCAAAAAGCTGACCAATTAGAAGGAAAAGAAATAAAAAAAAACAAAAAAGGAAGTCTTGATAGCAGGTTAAACCATGCAGAAGGTTGAATCTCGGGGAGTGAAGACAGCCTAGATATTATAGAGAAAGAAAATACAACCATCCAAGACAAGTCCAAGAAATATGATAGATCTATCCAACACATGAAAGACACCATCAGAAGGCCTAATGTAAGGATAATGGGTGTAGAGGAGCACCTAGAAACGGAAGTTAATGGTTGGGAAATTTGTGTAACAGGATCCTAGCAGAAAACTTCCCAAACATACAAAAAGATAGGCTTATTCAGATACAAGAAGCTTTTAGAACTCTAAATAGACCAGATCAGAATAGGATATCCCACACAGGATTGATCCACACAGGATCAATTCAAACAAAGGAAATGGTCCTTAACGATGTCAAGGAGAAAAGATTAATCACCTATAAAGGGAAACCAAGTAGAATCGACTCAGATTTCTCAGCAGAGACAATCAAAGCAAGAAGAGCCTGGAATGATGTATACCATGCCCTAAAAAAAAAACAACTATCAACCAAGAATACTGTACCCAGCTAAGGCCAAATAAAAATCTCCCATAGCAAGGAATAATTGAAACAATACATCTCCACCAAGCCAGTCCTACAAAAGATTCTTAAAGATGTCCTACACATAGAAAACCAAAAAGACCACAATAAAGGCCAATAAACAGCACCCAAACTGAGAATCCAAGAACCATAGGAAGAACCCAGTTTTCGCATCCTGCAAGAAGGTGGAAAACATGGCAGGAACTCCCAAATACCTCTCAGTCCTATCTCTCAACATTAACGGACTTAACTCTCCAATTAAGGGACATAGACTGTCTTGTTGGATTAAAAAACAAGATCCTTCTATGTACTGCCTTCAGGAGTCACGTCTTGCCCTTAAAAACAAACACACTTTCAATATTAAATGCAGGAACAAAATCTACCAAGCAAACGGCCCCCTTAAATAGGCAGGAGTTGCAATCCTAATATCAGATAAAATAGACTTCAAATTAAAATTTGTGAGAAGAGATAAAGAATATCTACATACTAATTAAGGGATTTTTTTTCCTTCAGGAGGATACTACAATTCTAAATATCTATTCGCCAAACAACGGAGCACCCAAATTTATCCAAGATACACTACTTTCCCTCAAATCCCACAAAGATCCAAAGACATTAATTGTTGGGTATTTTAAAACACCACTCTCCCCAATAGATAGATCAACTCGGAAAAAAACTCAAGAAAGAAACCACAGATCTAAATAACTGCATAGGTCAACTAGATTTAACAGACATCTGCCGAATATTTCACTCAGCATCAAAAGAATACACGTTTTTCTCAGCAGAACATGGAACAATTTCTAAAATAGACCACATTTTAGGCCACAAAGCAAACTTGTCCAAATTCAGAAACATTGTACTTATACCTTGCATTCTCTCTGACCACAAGGGAATAAAATTAGAACTCAACACTAAAATCCAACAAAGAAAGTATGGTCACACATGGAGGCTGAACAACACACTGCTTCATCAAGAGTGGGTCAAGGAAGATACTAGAAAAGAAATTCAAATGTTCATGCTATTCAACAAAAATGAGCACACATATTACCAGGTCCACTGGGACACAGATAAGGCAGTACTCAGAGGAAAGTTTATAGCCTCAACAAATTGGAGAGTTCTGAAACCAACAATTTAATGAGACATCAGAACCTCCTTGAAAAAGAGCAGCAAGATAAACCCCAATCCAGTAAACAGAAAGAAATAATTAAAATTAAATCAGAATTAAATGAATTAGAATCCAAAAAAACTATAGAAAGAATCAACAAAACTAAGAGTTGGTTGTTCGAAAAACTTAACAAAATTGACAGACTTTTATCAAATCTTATCAGTAAAAGAAGACAAGAAACCCAAATAAATAAACTCAGAGATTTGAATGGAAACATCACCACAAAAACAACCAAGATTCAGAAAATTATGAGGGAATACTTCTCAAATCTTTATGATAATAAGTTTGGGAACTTGGCATAAATGGACCTTTTCCTAGCAAATATTGACATGCCAAAACTAAACCAAGATTAGTTAAACCATCTTAACAGGCTCCTCTCAAGCATTGAAATAGAAACAGCAATGAGAGACCTCCCAGGTAATAAAAGTCCAGGAACAGATGGGTTTACAGTGGAATTCTACAAGGCCTTCAAAACAGAGCTCACAAAAATACTCCTCCAACTCTTCAATAAAATTGAAAGATAAAGTTCACTACCAAACACATTCTATGAAGCCATCATAACCCTCAACACCAAACCAGGCAAGGACTCATCAAAGAAAGAGTACTATAGACCCATATCTTTGATGAACATTGATGAAAAACTTCTCAACAAAATTTTGGCCAATCGACTTCAACAATTCATGCAAAAAACCATACACCATGTTCAGACAGGATTCATTTCAGGAATGCAAAGCTGGTTCAAAATATGCAAATCAATTAATATTATTCATCACATCAACAGCAGCAAAGATAAGAACCACATGGTTATCTCAATAGATGCAGAAAAAGCATTCAACAAGATCCAACACCCCTTTATGATGCAGGTTTTGGAAAAGTTAGGAATCCATGGAACATTCGTCAATACAATAAAGGCTGTATATGACAAACCTGCAGCCAGCATTATAATTAATATTTAAAAACCAAAGCCATTTCCTCTTAACTCAGGAACAAGACAAGGATACAAGGATGTCCACTCTCTCTACTTCTTTTCAACATATAATTAGAATGCCTAGCTACAGCAATAAGGAAAGATACAGACATAAAGGTGATCCAAATAGGGAAAGAAGAAATAAACCTCTCCCACTTTGCAGATGATATGATCTTGTATTTAAAGAATCCCACAGACTCCATTCTCAATTTACTCAAGCTGATTCAAAACTTTGGCAAAGTAGCAGGAAATAAAATTCAACCCCCAAAATCAATGGCTTTTCTGTATGCCAACAATGAGAAAAGTGTGGCTGAAATTAGGAAAGTAACTCCATTTGTAATAGCCCCAGAAAAAATAAAACACCTAGCAATTAACTTAACCAAAGAAGTGAAGGACCTCTATGATGAAAACTTTAAAAGCTTGAAAAAGGAAATCAAACCAGAACTTTGAAAATGGTCAAAACTTCCATGCTCCTGGATTGGAAAGATTAACATCGTGAAAATGGCAATAATTCCCAAGGCTATCTACAAATTCAATGCGATACCTATCAAAATTCCAACCTCATTCTTCAAGGAAATAGAGGAGGCAATCCAAAAATTCATATGGAACAATAAAAGACCCCGAATAGCAAAAATGCTCCTCAACAGAAAGAACAGTACTGGAGAAATATCAATACCAAATTTCAAACTCTACTATAAAGCTATAGTAATCAAAACAGCTTGGTTCTGGCACAAGAACAGACCTCAGGACCAATGGAATAGAATTGAAATCCCAGAAAAGAACCTACCCACCTATAGCCATCTAATCTTTCAAAAGGGAGCTAAAAAATTAGAATAGAAGAAAGACAGCCTCTTCACTAAATGGAGCTTGCAAAATTGGTTAACTACTTGTAGAAAACTAATGCTAGATCCTTAACTATCACCCTGCACCAGAATCAACTCCAAATGGATCAAAGACCTCGGATTCAAAGCAGACATTCTGAAAACATTACAGGATGGAATATGAGAAACCCTAGGTCTCTTTGTTGCAGGCCAACGTTTTCTTAATAGAGACCCAGAAACACAAGAAATCAAAGAAAGATTGAACAAATGGGATTACATGAAGTTGCAGAGCTTCTGCATGGCAAAGGACATAGCTAGCAAGATCAATAGAAAGCCTAGGGATTGGGAGAAGATCTTTACTATCTGTACAACGGACAAGGGTCTCCTATCTAAAATATACTTGGAACTCAAAAAATTAAATCCCCCAACAGCAAATCCTCAAAGAAACAACTGCCCAATACATAAGTGGGATAAAGACTTAAAGAGAAACTTCTCTGAAGAAGAAAGATGGATAGCCAATAGACACATGAAGAAATGCTCAACCTCCCTAGCAATAAAAGAAATGCAAATCAAAACGACATTGTGATACCACCTCACCCCAGTTAGAATGGCAAAAATCAAGAATTCTAATAACAACAGATGCTGTAGGGGGTATGGACAGAAGGGAACCATACTTAATTGTTTGTGGGAGTGTAAACTTGTTCAACCACTTTCGAAAGTAGTATGGAGGTTCCTGAAAAGACTCCACATAGAGCTCCCTTATGACCCAGCAATCCCACTTTTGGGCATTTACCCAAATGTTTACAAACAAGACCAAACTAAAGCTACCAGCACAACTATGTTTATTGCAGCATTATTTACCATAGCTAAGATATGGAACCAACCCAGATGCCCCTCAGTAGATGAATGGATCAAGAAAATGTGATATATATACACAATGGAATTCTATGCCTCCGTCAGAAAGAATGACATTGCCCCATTTGTTAGGAAATGGAAAGGCTTGGAAAAGCTTATATTAAGTGAAGTAATCCAAGCCCAAAGAAATATAGTTTCCCATAGGTTCCATGGTTTCTCTTATTTGCAATATCTAGTATATGTATGAGTCAACAGAAAAGGTCAGATCAGGTGAAGTTAGGTAAATGAACCCTAAGATACGTATTTAATTTTTTTTCTTTCATGCATTTGTTTCCTACGTATTTATAAGATTAATTCTTTGTTGCTTTGTATGTCCCTCCCTCATAGGATAACCCCTGCTTTCACTGTTTTTGATGTTGGTATAATTTGTGGAGGGGGAGGGGAAAAACAAGTCATTTAAATAAGGATACAAGTGGACCCGTTGTCAAAATGATAAGTACATGTTGTCACGTCGAAAATGAATTTTACAACTTTGGTGCGGAGTGGGGAGGTTTCGGTGGGGGTCTAGGTGAGGCTGGGAAGTGATGGGAAAGGTAAACAAAGGAGGAGGCTAAAATGCTTGATAAGAAATGTACTCACTATCTTGCCCATGTAATTTTAACCCCTCTGTAGAGTATTTTCACAATAAAAAAAACAAAAAACAAAAAACAAAAAAAACAAAAAAACAAGGTATTTAAGTAGTCAAGCAAAGGACTTCTATTTTACTACTGCATTATACATTTTTTTCTAATGTTGAGTACCAATAAATAATGGATGTATTAGAAATGTCTTAAAGCTCATATATTGAATAGTGACTTCTTTTACACTATATCATTGTATTTCTCAAATCATATTACGTAGTTTCCTATTTTCTCATTCCTAGAATAATCTGCACATGAAGACATCACTGGTCCTAATTTTCAGTCTGTGCATTTGAATACAAAGGAGGGTCTTTCCTCTGCTCTCTATCAATTACCTACTCTCCAGTTAGAATAATTTAAAATAGTAAAAATCAAAAAAGAGAAAATAAATCATGGTGAAAACACATGCAGGAAATTCACCAGATTTTTCTGACCAGTTCAACCAATGTGAACTATTGGGGAAATACATGGACACCTCATTCCCACTGGTACTCAAAGTCTCTGGTTAGGCAATTCTGATGAAGACAATCAAGTAGATGAAAACGTGAGGAATGGTATCAATTGCAAGAAAATAATGGAGAAGAATGCAAGCAAATTTCTTCTTTGGGCTTACTGCAGTGCGGAGATTCCTTTTCAAAAAGGCCTCTCATATGAATACCAGGGATGAGGATAAGTATACTCCTCTTCATCGGGAAGCCTAGAGTGGACATGTAGACATTGTCCATGAGTTGGCAGCTCAAGGCAGATATTCATGCAATAACTGTGAATGGCTTGGCACCCCTGCATAGTACTTTTATGTGGATTAATACCAGAATGGATTCTTTCTTACTTCATCATGATGCAGATACCAATCCCCAAACTAAAGGCCTCTTGATCCCCTTGCATCTTGCTGCTGGGAAGAGAAATAGCAACGATATGCTGTCTCTTCTTCTGTTGAACCATTTTTTCAAACCGGGTCTGAAGAATAACTTGGAAGAAACTGCATTTGATATTGCTAAAAGGATAAGTATGTATCACTACCTCTTTGAAGTTGTGGGAGGCTGTACAAATTATTCTCCTACGTAGTAATGGTTTGGTTAAGTTTCTTAAATTTCAAAAGTGCCATTCCATCCTTTGTGTCCCTACAAATATTTTCATAATAAAAAGCAACAGCAATATCTTAATTTAAAAATTCATGGATTCCATGGTATTCTTCCACGTGAATTGCCTCACTTTGATGTCAAAATGTATTCAAGAGTTGTTTGTATGCATCTATAATGATTTCTGAAGAGTTTGTGGGTTTTTTTTTTAATTTTAACTTATCTGTTGAAATGAATAGTATAGAAACTAAAGTTATTCCTGGTGCTTGTCTGAAAAAAAGTATATCTAGGTTTGTATAAAGTCCATAATCTATTTCATTATTTTTAGATATAATACTTTGAAGTCTACATTTTTTATAATATATAGGTTCATTAATAAATGTGTCCTTTCAGATTACATTCCATATAGAAAAAGTTAAGATTCCTTTTTTCCTAGGTCCTTACAGGATTTTATTTCTTTGGAATAAGATGACAATGTTATCTAATTTCAAGTTTTGTAAAGGTTATGCTATGTAAGGGCCTTTCTAAAGTGAAGATTTAATACACTGATGTCAAACTAACCTTTAATTCTATGAATTACATGTATTGTTACACTTGTATTTTTGTAATAAACTTTTTCATAACTTTTTCATTTCTTGCATTTGAAGAATGAAAAATATGGAATATTTCACGAATTTTTGTATCATCCTTCTGCAAGTGCCATGTTAATCTCTGTATTGTTGTCACTTGGGTAGACCTGCTGCTGAAGCATGTAGTATCCTTTAAATTTAAGTAGTTAATGATGTAATCTTTATACAGGCATATATCCTTGGTTGCCTATTTGTAAAAAGGAATCCTTATTGTTCCTAAAATGTTATTGATCTTATTTCTCTAAATTTCTGTGTATAGTGGCAAAAACTTATATTGTTTGGTTGATTGCTCACATTTGCAATTTTTGTCAATGACTATTTTGTCGTTTTCATTTTTAATTTGATCATATTTTGAAGCCTTTATAGCTAAGTCCAAAGGTGATGGCATTTCAAGTACTTCCTTATCAACTGAGTTACCTTTGTGGAGCTAATGGATTCAAAGTAAGCCTTGCTTAAGAGCTACTTCTAAACTTCTGCAGCTTAAAATTTCGCAAAGAAGTCTCACTGATACAAATGTCTTCCTGACCCTTTACCCTTCTTCCATGTAGGAACAGACCGACGAGAATATCTTACCCTGACAGCATAGATTGTCTGACTGGACAAAACTAATCTTAGTTACAAGGGTTCATAGAGAGATTAACAGTTCAGACTGAAATGTTCAGAATAGAAGGTATTTTTATCAAAATATAATTGTTTATTATACCTATCATTTCAAAGTAGCTAAAGTCAGGAAGATGAAAAAATTATCCATATGCATGATTAGCTAATATCCTGGTCTGTCTACCATCCAAACAGGCAGGAACTTACAGTACTGACTTTCTATCACCAAATATTTCCATAGCTCCTGGAGAAGTCCATAGGTTTCTCCTCGATATTAGTCCTTAAATTAATAATGTTTTAATCACAGTGTTTCCTCTTGCCTCCAGGTTTACAAATGGTAAAGTTTTAGGTCTAACTCTACCAAAAACTGAGGTAGAGATAATGTAATATTACTTTAAAACAGAGTTGCATTTGATACCCTAACCACAACAGAACAATGCATAACAATTTCCTATATTATAAATACTTATATATTTTATATTTCTACCTGCTGATCTTAAATTTCTAGAATTACGAGAATTAATTGATAATTTGACAAATAAATTGAAATTTATTCCCATAAATAAATTGGAATATAAATAATTAGGTTTAGAATATATATTAGAATATAAAAAGTATCAAAGCAATGTCTTAGTTATAAACTTGTGATACCTTTACGTGTTCTAGGTCTTCTGAATTCACATAGTAAAAACAAAACAGTATTGTTTTCTCTAATCTATAAGATATTTTACACTGCTGCTGTGTTTATTGTGTTAACTCGCTGGACCCAAAGTGTTTTTCTCCATATTTCTGAAGCATTCTTACTGATTATACCCAAATTTTGCTGATATGATGTGTAAAAGCTATTATTCTTCTGTAGTACCCACGGGTCTGAGGATACCAGGTCCCAGTTATCTGCATCATCAGATAACAAGGGCAAGACTTCTGACCTTGGCCCATGCAACATGCTAACGGAAAGTAATTGAAAAGACCCATCTCAATTTCTAATTTCCTACAATATTTCAGGGCCCTAATTCCTTGTAGGAATTAGTAGTAAGCAATTGTGAAATGTAAGGCAACTTAAAATGAAAGATGAGATCACAAAATATGAGAGAAAGTACTATAGTTCAAACTTTCAATTTACAGATGACCAGATGACCAGCCTATATGAGTAAACAAAATCACAAATGTCACAAATTATTTTTATACCAATGATAACCTACATTTAATCTTCTGAAAGTATATTCCTTTTCAAACAAACTTTTAAAAATCTTATTCACCAAAATAACACTTGACAAGTAGATAATAGTGACTTTAAATTTTTTCAAGTGTAGGAATCCAGTTACAATAGAGATGATTTATTTACCCAGCATAAATACCAAGGAAGTTCAACCATTGATTAAAATGTAGAAATAGTATCTCCCACCATTTGCGTTGTTCAGTAGGTGCCTTCCAGAAATGTGTTAAATCGACCAGCCTTCCATGATTCAAATCCAAATATTAGCTAATAAATTAAATTTCATCACATAGGAAGGTACATTTTAAAGTCACTAATAGTTGCCTTATCATGTGTTGCCTTATCATAAGTTTTCCCTATCTGTCTAACATAGTAAGGAATATGACGTTAAGTCTTGCATATGGGTACTCATTAGAGAGGTGACAAACATAAAATCTGTCTTCTATTTCTATCATATTCCTCTACAGTAGTAAATATTAGTTTTCTTCTTTTTCCAAAACTTATAGGTAGTAGAAAATATCATCCCATGTAAAATAAAATAATCACACACCATTGTACAAAGCCATTTATAAAAACTGGTAGTTAGCTATAAATTCTAAGCGATTTTTAAACTTTCTTGTTGAAGATTAATCTTCTAAAAAGATGAGAATAAAACCATGTCTAGGTGCTTCACGTCTCCAGTCTTGCAAATTGTTATTGCATTTCAAGTATATGCAGGATTGAAACTCCATGGAATCTATACAAACCTTTCAAATTATTAACAGACAGTTTAACAGAATGACTATCAGGAAGTCGAAAGCAGAAAAGAATAATAATAAAGACATAAAATGAACGAAAAATGGAAAAGGGGCAAGTACAGCTAGAATACTCAATGTACACATGTAATAAAGGAAGTGGTAAATCTGAAATAAATTTTGGAGAAAGGGTTGGTTCAGATTGATAGAAGGAGAGACTCTGATCCAGGAGCATTTGACAATTAGATGGACATATTTAATTGTAACACACTTGCACAACCTTTTGAAATTCAGTTAAAAACACAACTACAAACAAAAACACACAAAAATCACAACCAAACAGCAATATCTATAGTGTATATGTATGACCTCACAAAATTTTAAGCAGTTAATGAAGGGCAGTCTTTGGAAAAGCAAACAAAGCTGTTCAAAGAATGAAGTTTGGGGTAGGGGAGAATTTTGAACAGATATAAATAGACTGTCAAAGGGTATAAATCATCTACATGTACTGCAAATATTTTCTTCTGTGAGTATTCTTTGTCTGAACTGGTTACTCCACTCCTCAGCCACACTTGAAAGCTTGTGAAGATAGAATGGAAGAAACAAGATCAAGAACCCATTACACCACTGGAGAGAAAACCGTCCTCTATGGTTTCTCTCATCTCTCTTAACTACTCTTTTCTCATACTTTTAATAAAGTCAAGTGATTTTGAATTATATCTTTCCTTCTTTTTCAGAGAATTATTGTTTGGTAATTAAATGTCAATTCACAAATTTTGATGTCTTTTTTTTAAAGAACTTTGAATTTAAATTCCACTGCAACCTTGTTACACACAGTGAGAGTACATTTCCTGGGTAAGTACAATTCTCAAGGGAACGTAAATGATTTACTTCAAGGTTTGTGATGTTTGTTTGTTTAGTGTGAAAATGAGCCATATTCACCCACATTCCTTCCTCTCAGCTAGGTCTCCATGGATTTCTTTGCATGAAAGCCCATTTTCTCATTCAATTTTAAATTTTCTTGATAGGCTAAGTTGTTAAAAAGTTTGAACAATTAAAATTTACCTGTCAGAGTTCCAGGAAGATGGCAGAGGAGAAGCTGGAATCTGAACAAGCTCTCGCATAGAAAGCAATTTTAGAGTTCTAGTGAACAGTCCTAAGCCAGAGAATCACACCAAGTGTGCCATCACAGGACAGAGAGTTAGACAAGAGAGGGGAAGCCAAGGAAACACAGCAGCTGACGCTACGGCGGCAGGGTCGCGGCGGCGACTACTGCTGCGGAGTCATACCTGAGACACAGAGAGTCCGGGACGAAGGAGCCAGACGCAGCGGATGAGCGGATTCTACTCAACACCAACAAGAACCGACAAGGAGCGAACATCTTCATCCTGCTGTTTGCAGACCAGAGACGACCCAGGATCCAAGACTCAGCGTGAGTACAAGCCCGACATCCTCACTCCTTCTCAGGAAGCAGAGGAGGGAAGGCCACCCCTCCCTCCCCCCCAGCACCGGTGATCTCCATCTTGGATACCGACAAACCTCGGAGGAGCTGCTAGCTCCAGCTCAGGCCTTGGAATAAAACGAGTCATTTAGCAGATCACAAGAACTTAACGGCGAAGTGACCTGCCAGACTCAGCACCATCCAGGGGAAAAGTCACCCAGCTCAGGCGCCAGCCATTGGAGTGCCTTGCCTCACTGGATAACCAGAGCCAGAGGCTGCCCCTCCCTCTAGCAGCCACCACAATCAATTGAAAAACAGAAACCCTGGGAATGGTTCCAGGCTGGGCGCTGTGAGCTTTATCACAAAATAGCCCCAGGGAAAAGCTACTGTTTGTTGCAAGGCCTCAACTGTACCCAGAACCTAGCCCCATCACCACACCCCCCTCTTTTGTGACTCTCAAAGCAGATCACCCTCCCAGAAAACTAACCTGGGAGGGGGATCTCAAAATCTTGGGCAAAGCAGAGCATTTTTCTGTCTCTTCCAACCAACCGACTTAAGAAACCAATCAAGCCACAGGACCTCAATCTGACCAGAGACTCCAACAAGTGCCTGGTTAGAGACAAAAGGGAGATACAGGATTCTTCCCAATCCTCCCCCCCCAAAAAAAAAAATCAAAAGATTTTTTTTTCTTTTTTCTTTTTTTTTCTTCTTCTTCTTTTCTTTTTTTGCTTGTTTTTTGTTTTTTGCTACCTTATATATATATATGTTTTTTTCCCTTCGAAAACTTTTATTAATCTTTAATTTTTTCCTCTTCTGAAAAAATAATTGTTTTCCAGTAACTTTTTTTTTCTCATCTTATAATTTTTATTTTAGGAATATGTGAATGAGCGTTTTCCTTTCTTTTCTTGTCTTCTTTCTCTTTTTCTTTCTTTCTTAATTATCTTTTTGTTTTTTGTCTAGCTCTACTGAACTTCTGATCTTTTCTTCTCCCTTTCCCACCCTTAAAGTTTTTCACATCCCCTCTATGTCCCTCCCCTTCTCGGAACATATTCACATTCCTCTCTAAATAGACAGTCTTTTAACTTCTATAGTAACATTAATTTTTACGTTTCTATTTTTTTTCTGGTCTCTCTCTCTCTCTACTTGCATCCTACCCAACCCATTTCCTGCATTGTGATTAGGACGTAGTTAACTCTCCCTGTGCCTCCCCACACCAATCTATTCCTATTTTTTACCCACATCTCTCCCTAATCCTAATAATTTCTGGTTTTCCAAATTCTTTTCTGCGGTTCGAAGTACTTTAACATATAGTTGTTTGATGTTGAATAGATGTATCTGTTGAACTAGATTGTATCTGTAGACTATTGATTGTACAAACGCAAACTTTGGTTGATGGTTGCATTAAGATAGTGTTCTAGCATAAAACTGGTGCAATCTTCATTTCAAATGGGCCGAGTAAGCCGGAAAAACACAAGAAAAATGGCAAATTCGGGTATCTCAATTCCCAACCTTGATAATCAGGGATTAGAACAGATAAAGAATAATCCAGAGGAGAGTTCGCAAATAGCTCTACAAACACTAATAGCAAACATGATAAATGAGAAGTTTGACAATGTACAAAGGACTCTGTATGAGCGTGATAGGGAGAGAGAGGAGGCATCCCAGAAGTTTATACAGGAATATCATAAGCGTGAGGAAGCTACTCAAAAACTGATACAGGATTTGCGTGAACAACTTGAGAATGCTCAAAGAGAAAGGGAGGAATGGCGTGAGCAGGCAGAGAACACTCAAAGAGAACTGCAGGATTCCCACGAACGGGAAGAAAGAGAACTGCAGGAATCCCACAGACGGGAAGAAGCTAATCAAAGAGTAATTCAGGAATTGAGAGACCAGGTAGAGAATACACAAACATCACTAAAGGCATTCATGGAATCCATTAACAAAGAGCTGAAGGAAGTCAGGGAGACCACAAAGGGAATGCTGAATGGAACCCAACAGAAGGAATGGGAGTCCAAAGAAACCATAACCAATCAACTAAGTGATTTGAGAACAAACACTGAACACCAAATTAAGGAAGTAAAGAAATTCATACAAGACCTAAAACAGAGCTTCAACAAACTTGAAGCCATCAAAGCTGACCAATTAGAAGGAAAAGAGATAAAAAACAAAGTAGAGAGTCTTGACAGTAGGTTAGACCATGCAGAAGATCGAAACTCAGGGATTGAAGACAGCCTAGATATTATAGAGAAAGAACATACAACCATCCAAGACAAGTCCAAGAAATATGATAGGTCTATCCAACACCTGGAAGACACCATCAGAAGGCCCAATCTAAGGATAATGGGTGTAGAGGAGCACCTAGAAACAGAAGTTAATGGTCTAGGAAATTTGTTTAACAGGATCCTAGCAGAGAACTTCCCCAACATACAAAAAGATAGGCCTATTCAGATACAAGAAGCTTTTAGAACCCCAAATAGACCAGACCAGAATAGGACATCCCACCTTCACATTATAATCCACACAGGATCAACCCAGACCAAGGAAAAGATCCTTAAAGCTGTCAGGGAGAAAAGGGTAATCACCTACAAAGGGAAACCAATTAGAATTACCTCAGATTTCTCAGCAGAGACAATCAAAGAAAGAAGAGCCTGGAATGACGTATGCCATGCCCTAAAAACAAATAATTATCAACCAAGAATACTGTACCCAGCTAAACTCTCCTTCATAACTGAAGGCCAAATAAAAACCTTCCATAGCAAAGAAAAATTGAAACAATACATCTCCACAAAACCAGCCCTACAAAAGATTCTTAAAGATGTCCTACACATAGAAAACCAACAAGACCGCAACAAAGGCCAAGAAACTGCACCCAAACTGAGAATCCAAGAACCTTAGGAAGAACCCAGTTTTCGCAGCCCCCAAGAAGGTGAATAACATGGCAGGAACTCCCAAATACCTCTCAGTCCTATCTCTTAACGTTAACGGACTGAACTCTCCAATTAAGCGACATAGACTGTCTAGTTGGATTAAAAAACAAGATCCTTCTATCTGCTGCCTGCAGGAGTCACATCTTGCCCGTAAAAACAAACACATCTTCAATGTTAAAGGCTGGAACACAATCTACCAAGAAAACGGCCCTCATAAACAGGCGGGAGTTGCAATCCTAATATCAGATAAAATAGAATTCAAACTAAAATTCATGAGAAAAGATAAAGAATGTCGCTACATACTAATTAAAGGATCTCTCCTTCAGGAGAAAATTACAATTCTAAATATCTATTCGCCAAACAATGGAGCACCCAAATTTATCAAAGAAACACTACTTTCCCTCAAATCCCATATAGATCCAAAGACATTTATTGTTGGGGATTTTAACACACCACTCTCCCCACTAGATAGATCAACTCGGCAAAAAGTCAACAGAGAAACCTCAGATCTAAACAGCTGCATAGATCAACTAGACTTAACAGACATTTACCGAACATTTCACCCAGCAGCATCAGAATAAACGTTCTTCTCAGCAGCACATGGAACGTTTTCTAAAATAGACCACATTTTAGGCCACAAAGCAAACTTGTCTAAATTCAGAAACATTGAAATTATACCTTGCATTCTCTCTGACCACAAGGGAATAAAATTAGAACTCAACACCAAAAGCCACCAAAGAAAGTCCGGTATCACATTGAGGCTGAACAACACACTGCTGAATCATGAGTGGGTCATGGAAGAGATTAGAAAGGAAATTCAAATGTTCATGCTATTCAACAAAAATGAACACACAAATTACCAGCTCCTCTGGGACACAGCAAAGGCAGTACTCAGAGGCAAGTTTATAGCTCTGAGCTCCTACATCAACAAATTGGAGAGATCGGAAACTAACAATTTAATGACACATCTAAACCTCCTTGAAAAAGAGCAGCAAGATAAACCCCAATCCAGTAGACAGAAAGAAATAATCAAAATTAAATCAGAATTAAATGAATTAGAATCCAAAAAAACTATAGAAAGAATCAACAAAACAAAGAGTTGGTTCTTCCAAAAACTTAACAAAATTGACAGACCCTTAGCAAATCTAATCAGAAAAAGGAGAGAACACACCCAAATAAATAAACTCAGAGATGAGAATGGAAACATCACCACAGAAACAACCAAGATTCAGAACATTATAAGGGAATACTTCTCAAAACTTTATGCTAATAAGTTTGAGAACTTGACAGAAATGGACCTTTTCCTAGCAAATATTGGCATGCCAAAACTAAACCAAGATGAGTTAAACCAGCATAACAGGCCCATATCAAGCATTGAAATAGAAACAGCAATAAGAGAACTCCCAGCTAAGAAAAGTCCTGGACCAGATGGTTTTACAGCGGAATTTTACAAGGCCTTCAAAGCAGAGCTCACACCAATACTCCTCCAACTCTTCAATGAAATTGAAAGAGAAAGCTCACTACCGAACACATTCTATGAAGCCATCATAACCTTCATCCCAAAACCAGGCAAGGACTCATCAAAGAAAGAGAACTATAGACCCATTTCTTTGATGAACATTGATGCAAAACTTCTCAACAAAATTTTGGCCAATCGACTTCAACAATTCATCCAAAAAATCATACACCATGATCAAACAGGATTCATTTCAGGGATGCAAAACTGGTTCAATATACGCAAATCAATTAATAGTATTCATCACATCAACAGGAGCAAGAATAAGAACCACATGGTTATCTCAATAGATGCAGAAAAAGCATTTGACAAGATCCAACACCCCTTTATGATGAAGGTTCTGGAAAAATTAGGAATCCATGGAACATTCCTCAATACAATAAAGGCTGTATATGACAAACCTACAGCCAGCATTATACTCAATGGTGAAAAACTAAAGCCATTTCCTCTTAACTCAGGAACGAGACAAGGATGCCCAGTCTCTCCACTTCTCTTCAATCTAGTATTAGAATGCCTAGCTACAGCAATAAGACAAGATGCAGACATAAAGGGGATCCAAATAGGGAAAGAAGAAATAAAACTCTCCCTCTTTGCAGATGACATGATCTTGTATTTAAAGAATCCCATGGACTCCATTCCCAAATTACTCAAGCTGATTCAAAACTTTGGCAAAGTAGCAGGTTATAAAATTAACCCCCAAAAATCAATGGCTTTTCTATATGCCAACAATGAGAAAAGTGTGGCTGAAATTAGGAAAGCAACTCCATTTGTAATAGCCCCACAAAAAATAAAATACCTAGTAATTAACTTAACCAAAGAAGTGAAGGACCTCTATGACGAAAACTTTAAAATCTTGAAAAAGGAAATCAACACAGAACTTAAAAAATGGCAAAACCTCCCATGCTCCTGGATTGGCAAGATTAACATCGTGAAAATGGCAATACTTCCCAAGGCTATCTACAAATTCAACGCGATACCTATCAAAATTCCACCCTCATTCTTCAAGAAAATAGAGGAGGCAATCCAAAAATTCATATGGAACAATAAAAGACCCCGAATAGCAAAAACGCGCCTCAACGGAAAGAACACTGCTGGAGGAATATCAATACCAAATTTCAAACTCTACTATAAAGCCATAGTAATAAATACAGCTTGGTCCTGGCACAAGAACAGACCTCAGGATCAATGGAATAGAATTGAAAACCCAGAAATTAACCTACAGACCTATAGCCATCTAATCTTCGATAAGGAAGCTAAAACAATAGAATGGAAGAAAGACAGCCTCTTCAGTAAATGGTGCTGGCAAAATTGGTTAACTACATGTAGAAAACTAAAGCTAGATCCTTCTATATCACCCTGCACCAGAATCAACTCCAAATGGATCAAAGACCTTGAACTCAAAGCAGACACTCTGAAAACATTACAGGATGGAATAGGAGAAACCTTAGGTCTCCTTGGCTCAGGCCGAAATTTTCTGAATAGAGACCCGGAAGCACAACAAATCAAAGAAAGGTTGGACAAATGGGATTGCATACGGTTGCAGAGCTTCTGCAGGGCAAATGACATAGCTAACATGATCAATAGAAAGCCCACCGATTGGGAGAAGATCTTTACTAGCCATACAACGGTCAAGGGTCTCATATCTAAAATATACTTGGAACTCAAAAAATTAAACCACCCAACAACAAATCCTCAAAGAAACAACTGCCCAATAAATAAGTGGGCGAAAGACTTAAAGAGAAGCTTCTCTGAAGAAGAAAGAAGGATGGCCAATAGACACATGAAGAAATGTTGAACATCCCTAGCCATAAAAGAAATGCAAATCAAAACAACATTGAGATATCACCTCACTCCAGTTAGAACAGCAAAAATCAAGAACTCTAACAACAACAGATGCTGGAGGGGATGTGGACAGAAAGGAACCTTACTTCATTGTTGGTGGGGATGTAAACTTGTTCAACCACTTTGGAAAGCAGTATGGAGGTTCCTCAAAAGACTTCACATAGATCTCCCCTATGATCCAGCAATCCCACTTTTGGGCATTTACCCAAATGTTTACAAACAAGACCACACTAAAGCTACCAGCACAACTATGTTTATTGCAGCATTATTTACCATAGCTAAGATATGGAACCAACCCAGATGCCCCTCAGTAGATGAATGGATCAAGAAAATGGGGTATATATACACAATGGAATTCTATGCCTCCATCAGAAAGAATGACATTTCCCCATTTGTTAGGAAATGGAAAGGCTTGGAAAAAATTATATTAAGTGAAGTAAGCCAGGCCCAAAGAAGCATAGGTGCCATGGTTTCCCTTATTTGCAATATCTAGTATAGGTATGAGTCAAGCAGAAAAGGTCAGATAATGTGATGTTAGGAAAATGAACCCTTAAATATGTATTTTAATGTTTTCGTTTCTTTCATGCATATGTTTCTAACGCATTTATAAGATTATTTCTTTGTTGCTTTGTATGTCCCTCCCCCACAGTGTAACCCCCGCTTTCACTATATTTGATGTCAGTATAACATGTGGAGGAGATGGGGGCAAACAAGTCGTTTAAGGATTCAGGTGGACCTGTTGCAACAATGAGAAGTACAAAATGTCATGTCAAAACCAGCTTTACAATGTCGGTGGAGGGGGGAGCGGGGAGGCTGGGAAGGGAGGTGAAGGGTAAACAAAGGAGGAGGCTGCAATGCTTGGTAAGGAATGTATGCATTATCCTGCCCATGTAATTGTAGCCCCTCTGTACAGTATGTTCTCAAATAAAATAAAATAATATTAAAAAAAATTTACCTGTCATAAAATATAAAACTCTTTTGAAATTCCTTTATCAGTATCGTGAATTCACTAATCCTAATTCCACCTTTACCATCAAAAACAGTTAACATGTGTTTTCATCATATATTGTCCATGAAACTATTATTTTCCAGTGGCTTTGTTATGCATATATATAACCATATAAGCTGATGCTGAGCAAAATGAACTCCAAGATAAGGAGAGATATTTATTTGTGGTTGTTTTTGATGTACTATGTGATTTTTATTTTCTTTGAGATTTTCCCCTATGGATTATCCCCTGCTGTGTTTGATTTTGGTACCCTGTGTATTGTGTATACATTTACATTAATTAGGGAAAGGAGCAGGAGCAACAAAATGGCGAGACAAATGACAAAGGGCAAACCAATGCAATAGCAATACTCACAAGACAATAAGTTGGAAATGTACATTACAACTTGTGAGAGATTTTGGGGTGAAGGAAAAATTGTGAGAAAAATTAGAGAGGGGAAAACAAGTTTGAAAAGTTATGTATTCACTACCTTACAATAGCTGTAACCCCACTTCACATCATTTTCACATTAAAATTAAATTTAAAAAATAAGCTGATGAAATAAAATTGTACTGTTTTGGTATTGTAAATATTATTCTTTATGTAGTAACTTTTTTAAAATCAGTATTATTTGGCATCTAATTTGAATTATTTACCTCTTCTTTATCAGAGGGTAATCAACTTGAATGATATCCAACTAGACAATTTTTTCACAATATACTTGCCAATATTTTGAAAATAGAATAAATTTAGTACTTTCTTATACTAAAACAGAAAACAGTTTAATTCTATGGAAACCCATAACTTTTAAAAGTAAATAAGTTGTTAAGAGGATAGAATGTATGTGTTCTTCAAAATTCCTATGATTAATAACTACTCATTTTCAAATTCTGAACATTCCATACCTGAGAGATTCAAAATATACCTGTTTGCATGTTATGTAATTCTGCAATAGATGCATTTTCCAATGGGGTGTTACAGACTGAGAAGTGAACAAAAAAAGAGCCACATTCTAGTATAGGATAAAACTATGAAGTATGTTATAATTAATTCTTCAAGAGTAGCAGTTGTTTCTCAGATTAAGCTATTATTTCTATGACCATCAATCACAAGATTTATGCCATAAAGTCATCCTACACCAACAGTTTCCAACTTATAGGGTGCACCTCAAAATTCCCTTAATTCACATTAACAATAGTTAATCTCCATTGTGAAAATACACTGCAACTCTGCTAATGTGATGCCCTCCGTGTTCTGGAAAGAACACCACAATAAACTGGGTTGCATCATTTTTCCTCCACTGGTATTCTTGCAAATATTATTTATATTTATACTTTTTTAACAATTATACTTAATCAGGATACTAAGGTTGGAAGATTACATTTCAAAGCCCACTGAACTAGGCCCTGAGAGGAGACTCCAGTTGGGACAGCTTCTTTACAGGTTTTGTTTTTGTTTTAGGGATTATAGAAAAAAAACAAAATCCTTGGCTCCAACCAGCCCAGTTCTTGGAATGAAAAGAATGCCTCTAGGTCCCCCTCCCCTTAACAACTTCACCCACCTTTTTTCGGTTAAGGACTGACTGATTAAACAGATAGCCAGTAATCCAGCTCATGCTAGCATGGTGGCAACATCCCAAGTTTACTATAAACTCTGCCTTTTTTCACATGCTTACGTTAAACTCCACTAAACTCCTTTGTGTATGTTTACCTTAAGCTCCACTTTACCATTGAATTTGTGAGTCACTAAAACCAAAAGTGATAGGCTGGTTTAAGCAGCCATTATATGACAAAGTGTAATCTCATTGGCAACCTACGTGTGGTCTGGTATGACTGCAATCTTTTGGGTGCGTGAAAATCTCATTGGAAGCCTACGTGACCAGGCTTCACCTTGTGATTTTTACCTTTAAAATCCAAAGCACGTGGGCCGCTGGGGGTCGCAGTATCAGCTCCCCAGCCTGTGGTGTGGCCCTTGCCGGTCAGTGTAGGAACCTTCTCAATAAAGTTGCTTCTTTAATAACAACTTTGTTGCGGTGGGCTCTGTCACTCCGGATGACTAGGTGGGCTTGTCTGCCTGAGTAGGGGTCTTCCTACTACACCACCCAGGCAGGAAGGTTCGCTAGATTCTTTTCTCCAATAAATTTCTCAGCAAAAGCCAGACAAAAGTGAGCTGTGGTTGAAGTGGTAGGGCACGAGCCTTGAGAATAAACAGGCTCAGAGACAGTGTCCAGTCCCAGAGTTCAAGCCCTAGGACAAACCAATAAAACAAAAACAAAAATAAAACAAATCCCAAATCTAGCATTTTTCTCATTGTATACAGAGGCACGTAATTAAGGAAATTGCTTCCTGTGTTACATACAGGTGGAAGAAAGAAGATGTCACACAATTATTCTCTTCATACCATGTTATACCAAAGCCACAAAATATTTCCCTTTTTCTAAATTTATAAATTAATATCATCCATTTGTTGGCAACTCTGTCTACATTATTCACATTATCATTTTATACATGAACTGTTGGATTATCTATTAACTGAGTTCTAATTATAACTCTCATGAAAGAATATTCTAGGCAAATAGAATGCAAGAAACATTTGTAAATTTGTCCATTAAACTCTCTACTTAAAAATAATTTTGTAGTATCCTTTAGAATACGAAATTACAAACAAAACCAAAATATTTATTTTAAATCTAAACTCTAATTTAGCAAGATCTACAAAGTCCTACATTAGAATAACTTTGCTTTTTCTCCAGGCTTAAGCTTTTGTAATCCTTCATCCTTTCCTTGGAATCTACAACAATGATGATTACTTACTTTTTCAAATTTTGGATGGGAATCATGAGCCATTTTGCATCTAAGAATGTTCTGTAATGAGAGCATTTAAAATACAACTGAAGATTATACATGAGTTGCATTTCAATAGCAAACTTGACTTCTCAAAACATAAAGACAAAATTAGCCCAAATTTCAAACTTTGTATTCCTTTCTTGTTTGGTTTGTTTTCTTAATACAAAATTATACTATCTGGTCCAGGGAAGGTATAACTGTGTAATTAAACTATCTAATCTCCTGTCTTAGTCTGAGTGTTAGAATTCTAGCCTTGTATCACATTGCTCCTCCATAATTTCTTGTTTTATTTGATCTAGATACAGAAGAGCAATTCTGAACATCTCCAGTAATATTAACCACTAGACAGCTCAGAGTGTTCATGTACTCTTTTCAAAGATGGTCAAACATTTGACACAGGATATGAACATTTTCAGATGCACCTGCAGTGTCCTCTGATTCATTCCTCCATGGATCCGATCCCTGTAATAATGATTACTTGACTCCCTTACTGTCTCTGGTCCCTATCTATGTAATATTCTTAAACTTTTTTGAAGAAATTCACTTGAGGACTTTCTAAGATTAAAAATGATCACTTGATTGTAGTCTTACTCAGGACATATTTTCTATTGTTTTCTAACTTTTCTACATATTCTGAGATTTGCTTCATTTGTGTATTTGTGTGTGCAAATATAAGTGCTTCTATGTATGTGTATGTCTGTATGTATGTATGCAAAGGCCTCAAGCTCTTATTCAGTAATCTTGCTCATGACTGGTATTCCAATACTGGAGCTATTCTTCCAATCCAGCTTTTGGCTGGTTAATTATAGATAGTTTCTCAAAGACTGTTCTGCCCAGGCTGGATGAAAACTGTACTTCCCAGACTCCTTTACATTCTTAAGTTTTATTTCTCCAGTAGTATCAACTTACAAAACATTTTGTGAGTGTAAAGGCTAAGCTGTAGCATAAATTTTTAACTCAAGAATTCATATAAAGATAGATGAACATGCACATTACATATGCTGAGTGTACATTGTTAGAAATGTGATCTTAAGCTGGGTGGTGGTGAGATCTTCGGATAGGGTTCAAACCAGTTTGGCAGGAAAGTCCCAGAGACTCTTTTTCCAATTAACTACAAGAAAACTGAAAGTGGCACTGTGGCTCAAGTGATAGAGCATTAGCCTTGAGCTGAATAGCAGAGGGACAGCTCCCAGGTCCAAAGTTCAAGTGCCAAGACCACCACCAAAAAAAAAAATATATATATATATATATATATATATATATATATATATATATATATGTAAAGGAAAGAAAAAAATGTGATCTTATCTAACAGTTCATGATTAGTATAATCCCTGCTCTCTCAGGATGGATTTTTTTCTAATTAATTTCATGCTCTTATATCTGATTTGCATTGGAAACTTAATTATGCTTCCATTCTACTCTCTACAAAGTTGCGTGATTAGCAAGCGTGATTTAGAAGGGGAGTGGCCTCATACTTCGTGTTCCGTGTAGGAGTAATGCTTTCTCTATAAAACTCTCATAAATCTACATACTGGACTTGGCTTTATTGTTTCAATGTTGTCTTATTTGTAGAATCTTCTATAGTGTATTGAACCCTTACACTTAAACACAAAACTTCTCTTTCTCCTATTATTGCTATTGTTTCCTTACTGTTAACTCATGTACACTTGGAAAATAATATGCAGCACATACACTCACAAAAAAATGATCTGAGAAACTTCTTCGTATTTAAAATTCGCCTTAATTTATAGAGAACTTCCAAAGTTTGAACTCAATATACTCATGGATAATGTATTTATAAGCAATATAATTTCATATTTTCTCTTTACTAAGTTGTCTCTGAAACACCTGTTACCTCAGGTGATGGTGTCCTTGTGTTATTTCGGTGAAGCAAGAAACATTCATTAGACCTCAGGCAGCACCATAGATTGTTTTTGTAAGTAATTGTTACTGGATGTGGAAACTGATCCCAGGAGAGGAATGGAACATAGAGGATTGACAAAGTTTAAGTTAACTTGTGCTTTCCTTTTTACTGTACAAAAAGAATCCCAAGGCTTGAAGGGAACTCTGTCCCTGACTTTTTCGTGTGTGTTTTTACTCATGTATAACTTTTCTGTAAACGTCTAGTTGAGAGTATTACAAAGAGAAATAAACTGCCATTTGAAGGCTAGCATAGAACAAAAGGAAATAACGTTGATTTAAACATGTTCTGCTGCAGGGACTGGGAAGGTGGCTTAGTGGTAGAGCGCTTGCCTTGCATGCATGAGGCCCAGGTTCGACTCCTCAGCACCACATAAGCAAAAAGTAAGCCAGAAATGGTGCTGTGGCTCAAGTTGTAGAGTTGAAGAGCTGAGGGACAGCGCCCAGGCCTAGAGTTCAGGACCACGACTGCCCCCCCCCGCATAAAAAAACATTCTACTGCAAATAAACAAAGACATGGAGGTTTTAAAGTGTCTTATGATGGATATTTCACCCCTGAGATGATTCTCTTGTTGCAGGAGTCAATTATCAATTCCTATAGTTTGGTCCTAAATTCTCCAGAGCAATAAGGATTCCAAAAAAGCATCCAGTGAGTATGATCAGCAAAAGGAGCCTCTTCTCAGACCAGTACTCCTTTAAACAGGGTCACAATGAAATATCTGGGGGTTTTTTGCTTGTTTTTTTTTTTTTTTTTTTTTTTTTTTTTTTTTTTTTTTTTAGTTTGTGTTGGTTATGGGGCTTGAACTCATAGGCTGGATCCTGTCCCTGAACATTTTTCTTTCCTGCTCACCTGCCCCCAAAGCTAGTACTCTACTGCTTGAACCAAAACTTCATTTGTGGCTTTTTTGCTGTGTAATTACAGATAAGAGTTTGAAAGACTCTCCTAACAGGGTTGGCTTTGAACTAAGATAGTAAGAAAACCAAGTGACATCAATTGTATAGACGTCTCTTTTCAAACAAGAAATATTAGATGAAGTTTATTGTAAAGCTAAAAAGCTAATATTTGACTTTTTTTCTTTTTATTTTATTGTGAGAATACCGTACGGGAGGAGATACAATTACTCCAGCAAGATAACGAGTACATTTCTTATTAAGCATTGTTGCCTCTTCTTTGTTTCCCTTTCCCATCTCTCCCCATACTCCCCTTTTCCCCCACCCCATTGTCTTCCCACACCAAAGTTATAAAGTTCGTTTTTCGACATAACGATTTGCACAACTCATTGTTGCAATAGGTCCACCTGTAACCCTAGTTAAATGATTTGTTTTTAGAGAATATGTCCAGCAAAGAATCCATAACATAACTCTGCAAAAGTAGGTGCATTGAATCATTTTGGAATTAATTTTGTCTTCTTGGGAAGATTATTCATCTTGTAGTTCCTTTTGGGGAAACTTAAAGTCATATTTCACGTTTTTGTTGGTTGTGGGGCTTGAAATCTGAACCTGGGCACTGTCCCTCAGGTCTTCACATAAAGTTGAGCACACTACCACTTTAGCTACAGCACCACTTACGATTTTCTGGTGGTTAATTTAAGATTAGGGTCTCATGGATTTTCCTGACAAGGCTGGGTTTGAACCACAATCCTCTGGTCTCAACCTCCTGAGTAACTATGATTACAGGTGTAAACCACCAGGACCCATTTCATATTTGCATTTATGTGCATTGAGTGACACTGTGTAGACAAAGAATGAAAATATTAACCAAATGATGACATTGCAGCTTTTCAGAAAAATTGAGGTAGCAGTAAATATGTCCTCCTTTTCCATTTTGTTACATTAATGAGTCATGAGCTCTGGGATACTTACATTAGCACCCTGTGACATCTGTATAGGTTTATATATTATCAGGAAATGTTCATAGAGAAATATAGAAAGACTGAGATTTTTAGAAAACAAAGGAGATAAGGTGTGTAAGAACAGCATAGATGGAGATACATTTATCACGCAGAGATTAAGAACTAGCCTAAGAGATTTAGGATGCTAAAGGCAATGAGGAAAAGCCTAGTTGACAACTAGTTCTTCAATAACCAAAAATGGTTCTCTAGACCAGTTTCTGGTATGCATTAGTTACTATCATTTATTCCTTCCATCTGGAGTTATTCCTTATTTTCTTTCACAACTATTAATTAGCCTCTGCCTTTTTTTTTGGGAAAACTGAACAAAAAGATTTCAAAATCACACTTAGACTACTTTTCACTTTGTGATTAGCAGTGATGACACAAAATCCTGGAATCCTTGAATTTCCAGAATTAATCTTCAGTTGACATCTAAGCACATTCCTGCCATTAATTGCTATGACTTAATGAACAAAACTTTTTTCAACACAGTATCGTCAAATAAGTATAGTACATGAATTAGGGACTATTTTCAGGTGTCAGTATGGAAGGAGCAATTATAAATTTCAAGTATGCATTCTTTATTTTCCATTTAATAATTGTTTTGCCAGTCCAGGGGCTTGAACTCAAGGGTAAGTAATTATTCCTGAGCTACTTTTTTTTTTCTCAAGGCTAGCACTCTACCACTTGAGGCACAGCATTCCTTCCAGTGTTTTTCTTTTAATGAGCTACTGAGAAATTGAACCCAGGGTTTCATGCATGCTAGGCAATCACTGTACCATGAAGCTACATTCCCAGAGCCCTAAATGACTTTCTTAAGAAGGCATTACATTATCATTCCATAACTATGTATCATAAGGTTAGCCAGGTGCTGGAAAATGATGTAGAAAGCAATACAATACAATAAGCCCAGTAGGCTGGATGGACAATGAATTTCACGGTTTAGCCAGGGCACAGTGGGGCTTACCTCAGGGAGCTGTTTCAAAAGTTTTAGCAAAATAGCTCCTGACCCACAGCCCACCTCCAGAATGAGAGGGTCACCTTGGATTCCAGACACATGGTGATGCTAGGCCCCCTTCTCCAGCACCCAACCAGTTCTTGTGAAAGAGAGAGAGAAAAGTCAGAATTACAATTAAGTCGGGTGTCGGTGGCTCAAAACTCTAATCGTAACTACACAGAGGCTGAGATATGAGGATCATGGTTCATAGCCAGCCCCGGCAGGAACGTGTATGAGACTCTTATTTCCAAAGAACCATCAGAAAACCAGAAGTGGTGCTGTGGGCTCAAGTGGTAGAGCACTAGCCTTTTCCTGAGGAGCTCAGGAACAGCGCCCATGCCTAGGCTTCAAGCCACACAACTGACAAGAAGTGGACTACCTACCACAAGAAGTGGACTGAATAGTACCCATTGTCCTAGGGAGCATGGTAGTGAAGTTGAAGTCATAAGTAGTTCCCCTGGCTTCTCTGTGCCTCGGCTTCCCCAGCTGCAAACTCAACACAGTGAAGCATCCCCTTCCTCATGGGGATAGGGTAATGATGAAAGAGAGAAATGTTTTGTTTCATAATCCCCACCTGTTGCACAATTAATAACTGGCCCCACCTGAACCCTTTCCTGGTATCTTCCTATCATTTGCTCACAGAATTGCTGAGAACCTTCTCTGAAGGCCACCCCCTCTGTGTCAAACCATGCTCCAGGGATCCCTCTTTATAAATCCCTTGTTTCCTCAAAACTATCCTATGAGGAGAATGAGGTCTGATGGTTTCGGCCCTACGCAGAGCTTCACCTCTGGTCAAGAATCGGCTGCTGTGGACTAAAAGTTTGGGATAATCCATCTAAATCGATAACTGAGCGTGGCGCTACATGTCTACCATCCCATCTACAGAGGACCAGGCCTGGTGGAGCATACCTGTCCCAGATAGGAGGACCTCGATCCAGTCCAGCCAGAGCATATATTGAGTCTCTGTTTCAGAAATGCCCAAGACAGAAAGGTGGCTCCTCAGAGCCAGGGAGAGGAAACAAGCAGGTGGGCATGGTGCCCCCAGAGGGGTGTCTGACCCCGGGTAGTGGTGATTTGGGGGCAGCCACTCACCTTTGCTGCTGGGAGAAGCTGCTGAAGGCTGCTCCAGTTGGGGCAAGCAGCAATGGCATCGGCATTGCAAACACATGGGCCAAGAGTAGAGAACCAGGGCCAGGGACCAGGTCAGGGCTTTAGGCGGGCTGGCAGTGCACCATTGGCTGAGGTTTGAAATCCCACACCTTCAGAAGGGGGGAGGAAGCCGGGTGGTAGGCAGGCATCTCAATTTCCTACTATACTCCAAAGTCACTTGAGTCTCTTCCTCACCACTCAGCCACCTCTCCCTTCCTCAACTGCTGGTAGTGTTGTAAACTAATAGAGGGAATCCGGGTGCTACTGGGCAGCATGAAATGTGGGCGTGGCCACCATTCTTGTATCCCATTGGTCAGAAAGAACCATGAAAGAATGGGGGTGTGGCCAGAATCCTGTGATGAAAACAGCATGGGCGGAGTCACAAAGACAGCAGCTCCCCCAGCCCTTTTCCTAGGGACCAATGTCCAATTCAGTTTGAGACAAGAGGGTGATCTCATTTAGCTGGATGGCTGCACAGATTGTTGTGTCTGTCTGTTTGTTGCCAGACCTGGACCTTGAACTCAGGATCTGGGCACAGTCTGTGAGCTGCTTTTGCTCAAGGCTCGCCCTCCACACTGGAACCCAGGGCTTCTGGCTTTGTTGACACTGAAGTTGGAGAGGCGACTCAAGGACATTCCTGTCTAGGATAAGTTTGACCATGATCCTCCCATCACAGCCTTGTAAGTATCAAGGAGGACTGCTGAGAGCCACTGCTGCCTGCCTAATCATTTGTCTTGCTGATATTCTTGGACAGACTGGTAAGTACCCTATCCCAAGGTTGAAGTGGCAGGAGCTGGAGCCCACAGTTGGAATCCTGGTCCTGCCACCTGCAAATGGCAGGAGATCCTAAGGAACTCATTCCTATCCATATGAATACCAATGGAATGTCATGTATGTTTTGATTGAATGGGCAGTTCTTGAATGATTCTAGGATAAAATTATACACAATTATATTATAGGACACTGATTGATTTTAGTTAATTCTTTATTAAGCATTTAAAAGTCACTTTCATAAAATGGAGGCATAATGAAATATCTAAGAATTGGGCCTCACATACTGCAAAGGTGCCATTTTTCTGCCAGGACTGGGATTGGAACTCATGTCTTGGTAACTCTGTTGCACTGTGTGGGAATGGGAAGCTGGCCTCCTTGAAGTCAAGAAATTCAGGTCTGCTCCTTGGGCCTGAATTAGATCCCCACCATTAGAAAACATCCTATTCATGTACAATTTACATATATGATTTATATATATATATATATATATATATATATACATATATATATATGTTGACTCCATATTGCATTCAGTGTAGTTATTTTTTTTGTTTTATTCATGTATTAACCTGTTATTTTATTGACTATTATGGAACATAAAACATTGATTACATTGATTACACAGGATGTATGTCTGCATATGTATTCCACTTCATACCTGACACCCAGGACTTTCACAGAAAAGGAACACATGTGTCACCATCATCTTCTTACTCCACGATTCATTTTTGGGAGTGCTGGCGTCTGAACTCAAGGCATACAAGCCTACAAGGCCCAATTCATGAATGGGTGAGTGTTAGCATGCCATCCTGGGAAAATTGAGCTGACAGGCTGTTCCCAGACCTCAGATCAATCACCAAGGGTTACCAAAATAAGAAAAGATTGACATGAAGATGGAAGTACGCTAATAAATATATATCTTTATAGAGTGTCAGAGATGCCTATACATTATTCAGTTATATAGACTACATTCTTACCAATTCCTGGGTATTAATACTCCGTCCATGTAATTAATGTAATGTAATTAATTAATTGTATTCATCCTTAAATTATTAATGAAATCAGTGCTCTGATATTATTGTGTTCCTTTAAGTAATAATATTCTTTCAATGCTTAATAAATATTAAATAAAATCAGTCAGCCTCCTGAAATGAAGCTGTCTAATTTTATAGGAGCATCATTTATCATCAATTCATTCAACCATGAAATTGACAACATTCCATTGTTAATGCTATGGATGGGAACCATTTTCTTAGTATCTCCTGCCATGGGTTGGTGTCAGGACCGGGATTCGAAATCAGGGCCTATGTTGCCACGTAGCAATGAAAGGTGAATTACCCTTTGCAACAGTGTCATTCAGACCCATGAGGGTCACGATGCAAAGGTAGAAAACAGAAAAAGGCCATATTTTTTCTGTGCATTGCTTTCCCTGCAAGGCCTGGGGGTCTAGGGACCCAGGAGGAGCTGTAGGTCTAGTGGCTGCACCCCAGGGTAGGGTGATCAAAGCTGAGGCAGAGTTGCCACGACCAGACTTCAAGCGCCATATTGAGAAAAAGAAAATATAAACATTTAGCTCCCTGGCTTGCAATTCACGCTGTTTATTCTTCGATGCTTTGGATTTGAACTCAGGATCTGGGTAAATCTGGAGCAATTTGGATGAAGGGGAAGATCACCATACTTGAAGATAAGAAACTCATGCCTGTTCACTAGTCCTGAATTCAAGCCCCAGCACTGGAAACATACTATTTAGATACATTGTAAAGATAGGATTTATACTTAGCTATAGATGTTCAGTCCATACATGTTTTGTGTGGTTGTTCTTGTATTTTTTGTTTTATTCATTTATTTATCATTGATTGTACTGTGATAAAACCCCTTTCATTTATTACATTGATGACATCTTATCACAGAGCATCTAGATTTATAGAAATGTTCTCCATCATACCAGGATTCTAAGGGTCAGCGAGGATATTCAGATAAACGGAAAACAAGTTTGTTGGTAGTGCTGGGATCTTAACTCAGGGATTAGTAGGACCAATTGGCCAATAAGTCAATGTGATCACACTATCCTGTGAGCAACTAATGAGCTAGGCCATTCCCAGGATCTGACATTCATCGCTAGGGTGGTCCACTATCATCATAAGTTCATAATTTAACCATACGATCTATATTGACATATATGTGTGTATAGCATCTTGTGTTCGGTGAACTTCTTCTCCTTATTTTGTATGTACTTCATGGAGGTATTGTGTATTTTACTAAGTATTTTGACAGGATTACATTGATGACAACCTGTTCCCATGGTTATAGGGTTGCCTATGAATTCCCCTTCCTAGTTGATACTCAGGACTTTCACAGGAGAGGAAAGTGTGTGCAACAACTGTCTTCTGACATCAGGATGAATCTTTTGTTAGTGCTAGGATTTGAACTCAGGTTTAGATAGCTCTTTGCACTGAGGGAGAAGGGGAAGCTCACCATCGTTGAAGACTAGAATATCAGGCCTGGTCCAGGGCCTGATTTGAAACCCCAGCACTCGACAAAATAGCAAGCCCACCTTTTTTAAACATAGGACCTCTCTTTACCTACAGGTGTGGTATGCATCTTGCATTCAGTGTAGTTATTCTTTTTATTATTTGTCTTATTCATGGATGTATTGTGTATTTTATTGTGTATGGTGACAGATATAACTGTGCTGATATGGATGACAACCTATTCCCATGGCTATAGAATTGCTTATATAGCATTTTCCATCCTCAATGAGACCCAGGACATTCACGGAACAGGAAAACATGTCCAACCCTAGGCTTTTCACATAAGAATGAATCTTTTGGCAGTGCTGGAATTTGAACTCAAGACCTAGCAGGCCCAATTGGTGAATGGGTCATGGTGAGCACACCAGCCTGTGAGCCACTAAGGAGGTAGGCCGTTCCTGGGACCTGAGATGGAGTCCTGGTGGGGGCCAATATTGTCATAAATTCATAATTAAACAAAGGATCTATATTTCCAAACAGGGGTGGGCAACATCTTGCGTTTGGTGTAGTCATACCCTCTTTATTTTGTGTCTTATTTATTGATGTATTGTGTATTTTCTGGAGTATAGGTTGACAGATATAACTGTAGTGAACTGGATGACAACCTATTCCCATAAGTATAGAGTTGCCTACAGCTTCTCTATCCTAGCTGAGACCCAGAATTTCCACAGCACATGAAAACAGGTGCAATGACTGGCTTTTCACATCAGGGTGAATTTTTGGCAGTGTTGGGATTCGAACTCAAGGCCTAGGAGGCCCAACTGCCCAATGGGTCCATGTGATCACACCAGAAAGTGAGCCAGGAAGCAGCTGGGCTGTTCCCGGGAACTGAGATCGAGCCCCAGGGAGGCCAAAATAGTCCTCAACACATCATTGAAACATGGGATGTAAATTCGCATCAGTGTGTGTACTGCATCGTACATTAAGTGAAGTTATTGTCTTTAGTTTGTATGCTATTCATGGATATTTTGTGTATTTTCTTGAGTATATGATGACAGGTATAACTCGGCTGACATGTATAACAACTTATTCCCATGACCACAGGGTGGCCCATGCATTCTCCATCCTAGCTGAGACCCAAGATTTGCACAGGAAAGGAAAACAGGGGCAATGATTTGCTTCTGACATCAAGATGAATCATTTGGCGGGTCTGGGATCTGAACTCAGGGCCTAGCAGGCCAAATAGGTGAATGAGTCCACATGAGCACACCAGCCTGTGAGCTATGGAGAAGCTAGGTGTTCCCAGTACAAAAAAATAATCTTATAAATATGTTGGAAACAATTGCAAGACAGAAAAGAAGCATTTAAATACTTATCTTGGGGTTCATTTCACCTATTATATTGATCTGGTTTAATCAATTCTCTGCCTTCACTACCAGATTATTTGAAGAAAACAAAAGATAATTGCACTGCGAAGTAATTTAGAGAATTAATTCATATGGTTTACTTTTAATTTTTGAGGTAAGTACTTGGATTCAAATTCAGAGCCTTGCATTTGCCAGGCAGGCATCTGACCACTTGAACCATGCCACATCCAGCAATTTTTGCTTTGATTGTTTTTGAGAAAGAATCTTGTATTTGTTTATTCCTAGGCTACATGGATAGTTAACTTCCTAGTTTTTTGTTCAAAATAGGTAGGATGACAGCCACACATTGGCATACCCAGCTTTTATTGATTGAGATGGAGGTCTCTTGTATGTTTTCCAGCTTGACCTTGAACGGAACTGCAACTATCGACATTTCCATTTTCAGAGTAGCTCGGATTATAGGTATAAACCACCTCATTTGACTTATTATATATGTTTATGAAAATTCGGAAAGTATGAGAAAATCCTCTAGAGTTATTAACCATATCCAGATTCTAGGTAATACACTAATGATTATTCTGTCAAAAACTTTTTGACATTATTCTGACAAACATTTAAATTTTTTTTTTTTTGCAAAATACCATACAGAGTGATTACAATTACATGGGCAATGTAATGAGTACATTTCTTATCACGCATGGTTGCCTCCTCCTGTTTCCCCTTCTCATCCCTTCCCATCTCCCCTCTCCATCCCTGCAACACCCTGCCCCTGGCAAAAGTTAAGTTTCTTATTGGACAAAATGATTTATATAGCTCATTGTTGCAATGGGTCCAATGTATCCCTATTTAAAGGTTTGTTTTTGCCCATACACTCCACAAATTATACCAACATCAAATAAAATGGAATCAGGGGTTATACCATGGGGGAGGGACATACAAAGCAACAAAGAAATAATCTTATAAATATGTTATAAACAATTGGAAGAAAGAAAAAAAACATTTCAATACTTATCTTGGGGTTCATTTCACCTAACATGAGCTTAAGTTACCTTTTCTGTTTGTCTCAAAATTATACTAGTTATTGCAAATAAAGGAAACCATGGGACCTATATTTTTGGACCTGGCTTAATTCACTTAATATTTTCCAAGTCTTTCTACTTCCTAACAAATGGGGTAATATCATTCTTTCTGATAGAGGCATAGAATTCCATTGTGTGTATCTACCACATTTTTTATATCCATTCATCTAATGAGGGGCATCTGAGTTGGTTCCATATCGTACCTATGATAAATAATGTTGCAATAAACATAGTTGTGCTGGTAACTTTAATATGGTCTTGTTTGTGATCATTTGGGAAAATGCCCAAAAGTTGGATTGCTGGGAAATAGGGGAGCTCTATGTGGAGTCTTTTGAGGAAACTCCATAATACTTTCCAAAGTGGTTGAACAAATTTACACGCCCACCATCAATGCAGTAAGATTCCCTTCTCTCCCCATGTCTTCCAGTATCTGTTGTTATTAGAGTTCTTGATTATAGACATTCTAACTGGGCTGAGATTGTACCTCAATGTTGGGTTGACTTGAATTTCTTTTATAGCTAGAGAGGTTGAGCATTTCTTCATATGTCTATTGGCCATCCTTCTTTCCTCTTCAGAGAAGATTCCCTTTAAGTTTTAGCCCACTTATTTATTGGTCAGTTGTTTCTCTGAGGATTTGTTGTTGGGACATCTAATTTTTTGAGTTCCAGGTATATTTTAGATATGAGACCCATGTCCGTTGTAAGGCTAGTTAAGATCTTCTCCCAATCCATTGGCTTTCTATCAATCTTGCTAGCTATGTTCTTTGCCTTGCAGAAGCTCTGCAATTTCATGCAATCCCATTTGTCCAACCTTTCTTTGCTATGTTGTGTTTCTGGGTCTCTATTAAGAAAATTTTGGCCTGTGCCAAGGAGTTCTAGGTTTTCTCCTATTCCATCCTGTAATGTTTTCACTGTGTCTGCTTTGACTCCGAGGTCTTTGATCAATTTGGATTGGTTTCTGGTGCAGTGTGATATATAAGGATCTAGCTTTAGTTTTCTACAATTGATTAACCAATTTTGCCAGCACCATTTACTGAAGAGACTGTCTTTCTTCCATTCTAATTATTTAGCTTCCTCATAGAAGATTAGATGGCTATATATCTGTAGGTTCAATTCTCTTCCATTGGTCCTGAGGTCTGTTCTTGTGCCATTACCAAGTTGTTTTGATTACTAGCAGAGTTTGAAGTTTTGTATTGATATTCCTCCACTTTTCTTTCTCTTAATGATCTTTTATGCTATTCAGTGTCTTTTGTTGTTCCCTATGAAATTTTGGATTGTCTCTTCTATTCCTTGAAGAATGAATTTGGGATATTGTTAGGTATTGCATTGAATTTGTAGATAGCCTTGGGAAGTATTGCCATTTTCATGTTGTTGATCCTTCCAATCCAGGAGCATGGGAGTTTTTGCCATTTTCGAAGTTCTGTTTTGATTTCCTTTTTCAGATTTTTAAAGTGTTCATCATAGAGGTCCTCCTCTTCTTTGGTTAAGTTAATTCCTATATATTTTATTTTTTTTTGTGTGTGGAGCTATTATGAATGGAGTTGCTTTCCTGATTTCAGCCACACTTTTCTTATTGTTGGCATACAGAAAAGCCATTGATTTTCAGGGCTAAATTTATGCCCTGCTACTTTGCCCAAGTTTCGAATAAGCTTGAATAATTTGGGAGTGTAGTCAGTGGGATTCTTTAAATACAATATCATGCCATATGCAAAGAGGGAGAGTTTTTCATCATCTTGCCCTATTTGGATCCATTTTATGTTTGCATCTTGTCTTATTGCTGTATCTAGGCATTCTAATACTAGATTGAAGAGAAGTGGCGAGAATGGACGTCTTTGTCTCATTCCTGATTTAAGAGGAAATGGCTTCAGTTTTTCACCATTAAGTAAAGTGCTGGCTGTAGGGTTGTCATATACAGCCTTTATTCTATTGAGGAAATGTTCCCTGGATTCCTAATTTTTCCAGAGTTTTTATTATCAATGGGTGTTGAATGTTGTCAAATGCTTTTTCTGCATCTCTTGAGACAACCATGTGTGTTGTTATCCTTGCTCTTGTTGATGTGATGAATTATATTAATTGATTTGCATATATTGACCCAGCATTGCATCCCTGAAATGAATCCTGTTCGATCGTGGTGTATGATTTTTTGGATGAATTGTTGAAGTCGATTGGCCAAAATTTTGTTAAGAATTTTGAATCAATGTTCATCAAAAAAATGGGTCTATAGCTCTCTTTCTTTGATGAGTCCCTGCCTGGTTTTGGGATAAGGGTTAGGATGTCTTCCTAGAATGAGTTCGGTAGTACACTTTCTCTTTCAATTTCATTGAAGGGCTATTGGTGAGAGTTCTGCTTGGAAGGCCTTGTAGAATTCTGCTGTAAACCTTTCTGGTACTGGCCTTTTCTTAGTTGGGACATCTCTTATTGCTGTTTCTATCTCAATTTTTGACATGTTCCTGTTAAAATGTTTTAACTCATCTTGTTTTAGTTTCGGCATGTCGATATTTGCTATGAAAAGGTCCATTTCTGGCAAGTACTCAAACATATTAGCATAGTTTTGTTAAGTATTCCCTTTTACTTTTCTTAATCTTGGTTATTGCTCTGGTGATGTTTCCATTCTCATCTCTGAGTTTATTTATTTGGGTGAGTTTTCTTCTTTTTCTGATAAGATTTGCTAAGTGTCTGTCAATTTTGTTAATTTTTTTTCTAAGAACTAACTCTTTGTTTTGTTGATGCTCTCTATGTTTCTCTTAGATCCTAATTCACTTAATTCTGATTTAATTTTAATTATTTCTTTCCATCTCCTGGATTAGGGTTTATCTTGCTGCTCTTTTTCAAGGAGGTTCAGATGTCTCATTAAATTGTTGGTTTTAGATCTCTCCAATTAGTTGATGTAGGTACTCAAAGCTATAAACTCGCCTCTGCCTACTGCCTTTGCTCTGTTCCAGAAGAACTGGTAATTTGTGTGCTCATTTTTGTTGAATATCGTGAACATTTTAGTTTCCTTTCTAATCTCTTCCCTGACTCACTGGTGATTCAACAGTCTGTTGTTCAGCCTCCATATGTTACAGGACTTTCTTTGGTTGTTTTTGGTGTTGAGGTCTAATTTTATTCCCTTGTGATGTGAGCCAATGTAAGGTATAATTTCAATGTTTCTGAATTTGGACAAGATTGCTTTGTGACCTAAAATGTGGTCTATTTTGGAAAATGTTCTATGTTTTGCAGAGAAAAACGTGTATTCTGATGCTGTTGGGTGAAATATTCAATAGGTGTCTATTAAATCTAGTTGATATATGCTGTTGTTGAGATCAGCAGTTTTAGACTTGAGCTGAAGAGCTGAGGAACAGTGCCCAGGCCCAGAGTTCAGGCCCCAAAACCGACCAAAAAAAGCCCTCTGCCACATCTGCCTTGCTTGCTTTGACTTGCCTCATGTTGGCATACTAGGAGGCCAGCATAAGATGAAGCTCCAGAAAACTTTTGGATTGAAAAAGAAACCACTGCATGGGAAGTGAGGGGAGTTTTAAAACAGATTGGGAGCTGAACACAGGCAGGAGTGCTCATGACTTCAGCCTCAGCTGTCTTTTGAATCATTGCCCAGTTACCAGCTATAAGTTTTTGCTCCAAAATCAATGTGGCAAAGTCTGCAATTCTTATTGACTCATCCACATACACACACCTAGTTAGGCTTCCAGAATGACTTAAAATGTAGATTTCCTAAATCAGAGAAATCTGTACCAGAGTAAATGGGCAGAAAGAACTTCACTTAATCAAGTTCAATTCATTTTTACTTGCTTATAATTTAACTGAGAGTACAATATCAAACTAACAAGCTTTCACAAAATCAAAATATCCAAGCAACTACATTTTACAGGAAGTAAATATTCACAGTACAAATCAGAATTTCTGAAGAGGTTGTGCTCTCAGAAAATAAGGAATTAGGGTTTAGGACACATGTCAGACACATTTCACAACAGCGTCAAAATTAAATTCATTACCACAGGTGGCAAAAGGTGCTTACTCTCAGCATGTAAGCACATTATCATTGTTTTCTGGTCCTTAGTAAAAAAGATGGAGGAGTTTGATATCCCTTCTCAATTTCAATCTTCATATTCACATTTTCTTCATCATTTATCTCACACACCTGACAATACAGACTGTGTATTTAAACCAGTGTCTTCTGGGCATCTGGCAGCAAAATAGGAAGAATGAAACAGGCTACAGGAAGCTTGATTGTTCAGGAACAAATCATGTTTGTACTTCTGCTTTTTCTTTTTAATTGTGAAAATACCATACAGAGAGGTTACAATTACCTTAGCAAGGTAATTAGTACATTTCTTATTAAGCATTGTTGCCATGGAAAGACTTGATGGCACAGCTAAGCTAATTTGGGAGTGCTTGTCCTTTCCAGCACCCAGGTGGGAAGATAGTTAGTTGGGAGGGGAGAAATGTCTTAGAGTTTCAGAAAAGCCAAAAGAATTGTGCATAGTTTTTCTTCTCAGAAAAAAACCTTTAAATAAGATACATTTTTCTCTTCACAAAAGAACTATACAGTAGTACCTTTCACTGTAATTTTCCCTTCTGTAGTTAGTTACATGTGCTAAACTGTGCTCTGAAAAGATTACATTGAAAAACATCTCATATTTTGAAAGAAACCATTTTCACATAATACCTTTTTTTTGTTTTTTGGGGGGTTCTTTTGGAGGTAAAATTTCACTGTATATCTCTTTGATTGCTTTCCTGCCTAGGCTTCTGTTTCCTGGAATTACAGGTATGCACTTACACATCCATTTCACATTACTAGATTTTTTTTACAGTATATTGTTACAATTTTTCTACTTTTATTATTTACTGTTATTATTGTCTTACTGTACCCAATTTATAAGTGAAGCTTTATTGTAGCTATATTTGTCTGGGTAAAAGCATAAAATGGTCATCTTGGTATTTACAGTGTTGCTCCCAGAACTGATTGAGTATACTAAAATCAGCATAGGCTCTAGTCCCATATAGAAAATAGCATAGTATATCATACAAAGTAAGTTACACTTTAAATCACATCAAGGTTATATATATTACCAACATACATGTAACAGTATGTAAATAGTTGCTCTACTGAATGTTTGGGGAACAAATTTTTTCCTGAATATTTTAAATTTCTGGTTGATTGAACACCTAGATGTGGAAATTCTAGATACTGAGGCTTATCTCTACAAAGTATTTCATTGATTTTAGGTATGAACATGAAATGTATATAAAGAGGCTAAACAGGAACTACTGTAAAGATCAAAATTAAACTTGAAACTCTTATTTTGCCATAATTATTCATTAAATAAAATGTGCATAAATATAATTCTGTACCTTTTCCTCCTCCTCCTCCTCCTCCTCCTCCTCCTCCTCTTCCTCCTCCTCTTCCTCCTCCTCCTCTTTCTTCTCTTCTTCTTCTTCTTCTTCTTCTTCTTCTTCTTCTTCTTCTTCTTCTTCTTCTTCTTCTTCTTCTTCTTCTTCTTCTTCTTCTTCTTCTTCTTCTTCTTTTTCTTCGTGCTGAAGTTCCAGCGCAGATCCTTGCATATGCTAGGCTTGGTCACTAACACAGTTGTATATCCCAACACTCTAGAGCTTCTAAAAAGCTAGTTTGAGAATTTCACAATGTTTAAGAATGAACACAAAATTTCCTTTTCCTTTCTAGGCTCCCTAACAGGGAAAAGTGGGGTGGGGGAATAAATGGGACAGTTACCTAGGGAAAATTTTGCTGATTATCATATTTTTTTTTCATATGGCATTTAAAAATATATCACCATATAATTGAAATCCTAGTTTTAATATTTCTTTATAGGAACAAAGACCAACTAAATTTTTTTTTCGTTTTTATGTATAAAGTTCACAATGCTGTCTCTATAAGAATCTTTTAAAACATTCTTTTGACATGACTTCTACAATCTACAAAGAAGTAAAATTGAAGTCTACATATTAAGTATTCTAATCATCATATGAAATAATTAGGAAGGGCAAATCAATAGAAACAATGAAAACTATGTCAAACACAATGAACAGGACAATTACCCATCAAACAGTTGCTTATCATCTTTGAGAACAACAGTCTGAGAATGTGCAGAATTACTGACAGGACAATGTTTGAATTCAAAGGAAAGAGGAAAACCCTTAAAATATTGAAAGAAAAACATGTACCAATATGTCATGCTTGTAATCCTAAATGTTCAGGACGCTCATTAATGGCTAAAGAAAAGCGAGAATAAACTAGATAACATCAGATGATAATCTTTCATAATTCAAAGGATACTATAACAGAAGTGAAAATATATCCAACAGATACAGGGCACATATTTGTTAATGCTACAATGATCCTCAGTCTTAAGTATTTTTATATCTTATACTTCTCTCTCCATATATATTTTTTGGGGTCCGATCATGGGGCTTGAACTCTGGGCCTGGGCGCTATCCATCAGCTCTTCAGCTCAAGGCTAGTGCTCTACCACTTGAGCCACAGCGCCACTTGTGGATTTTTTTTTCTTTTCGCTTATGTGGTGCTGAAGAATTCAACTCAGGGCCTCAAGCATGCAAGGCAAGCACTCTACCACTAAGCCACCTTCCCAGCCCCTAATTCTATATATTTCTGAATAGTTTATTTTTGTTTAATTGTGAAAATACTGTACAGAGGGCTTACAATTACATGAGCAAAGTAATGGGTACATTTTTTATCAAGCATTGTTGCCTCCTCCTCTCTCCCTTTCACAACCATTCTCATCCCCCCACCACGTGTCCCCCTATGTTCCCCTCAGGCCAAAGTTGTAAAGTTCACTTTTCAACATAACGACTTGTATAGCTCATTGTTGCGATGGGTCCATCTGTATCCCTATTTAAACTATTAGTTTTTTCCCTTCCCCTCCACAAATTATACCAACGTCAAATAGAGTAAAAACAGGGGTTATATTCTGGGGGAGGGACATACAAACCAACAAAGAAATCATCTTATGAATGTTAGAAACAATCACAAGAAAGAAAGAAAAAACATTTGAATACTTATATTGGGGTTCATTTCACCTAACATCAACTTATCTGACCGTTTCTGCTTGTCTCACAAATATACCTTATTGCAAATAAGGGAAACCATGGGACCTATGTTTCATTGGGCCTGACTTACTTCACTTAAATAAATTTTTTCCAAATATTTCCATTTCCTAATAAATGGGGCAATGTCATTCTTTCTGATAGAGACATAGAATTCCATTGTGTATATATACCACAGTTTCTTAATCCATTCATATACTGAGGGGCATCTGGGTTGCTTCCATATCTTACCTATGTTAAATAATGCTGCAATAAACATAGTCGTGCTGGTATCTTTAAAATAATCATGTTTGTATCATTAGGGTAAATGCTCAAAAGTGGGATTGCTGGGAAATAAGGGAGCTCTATGTGGAGTCTTTTGAGGAATCTCCATACTAATTTCCAAAGTGGTTTTACACTCCCACAAACAATAAACTAGGGTTCCCTTCTGTCCACATACCATACAGAATCTGGTGTTAGAGTTCTTGATTATAGCCCTACTAACTGGGGTGAGGTGGAATCTGAATGTTGTTTTGATTTGCATTTCTTTTATAGCTAGGGATGTTGAGCATTACTTTATGTATCTATTGGCCATCCTTCTTTCCTCGTCACAGAAGTTTTTCCTTAAGTCTTTAGCCCGCTTACTTATTGCCAGTTGTTTCTGTGAAGATTTGTTGTTAGGGGATTTAATTTTTTGAGTTCCAGGTATATTTTAGATATGAGACCCTTGTCCGTTGTATGGCTAGTGAAGATCTTCTCCTAATCCTTGGGCTTTCTATTCATCTTGCTAGCTTCATCCTTTGCCATGCAGAAACTCTGCAATTTCATGCAATCCCATTTGTCCAACCTTTCTTTGATTTGTTTTGTTTCTGGGTCTCTTTTAAAAAATTTTTGACCTGTACCAAGGAGACATAGAGTTTCTCTAATTCTATCCTGTAATGTTTTCAGAATGTCTGCTTGGACTCCAGGTCTTTGATCCATTTGGAGGTGATTATGGTGCAGGGTGATATATAAGGATCTAGCTTTAGTTTTCTACAAGTAGTTAACCAATTTTGCCAGCACCATTTACTGAACAGGCTGTCTTTCTTCCATTTAAATTTTTTAGCTCCCTTATGACAGATCAGATCGCTATAGGTGTTTAGGTTCATTTCTGGATTTTCAATTATATTCCATTGTTCTTGAAGTCTGTTGTTGTGTCAGTATCAAGCTGTTTGAAATTTGGTAATGATTTTCATCCAGCACTTTTCTTTCTGCTTTTGATGATTTTTGCTATTTGGGGTATTTTATTGTTACATATGAATTTTTGGATTGCCTCTTCTACTTCCTTCAAGAATGAGGTTGGAATATTGATAGGTGTCGCATTGAATTTGTAGATAGCCTTTGCAAGTATTTTCACGATGTGGATCCTTCCAATCCAGGAGCATGGGAGGTTTTTCCACTTTCTAATTTCTGTTTTGATTTCCTTTCTCAGGTTTTTAAAGTTTTCATCAGCCAGGCACTGATGGTTCGTGCCTGTAATCCTAGCTACTCAAGAGGCTGTGATCGGAGGATCATGGTTCAAAGCTCGCCAGGGCAGGAAAGTTCATGAGACCCTTATCTCCAATAAACCACTAGAAAACCTGAAGTGGTGCTGTGCCTCAAGTGATAGAGTGCTCGCTTTGAGCTGAAGAGCTGTCGGACAGCACCCAGGCCCACAGTTCAAGACCCATAACTGACAAAAAAGAAAAAAGTTTCATCATAAAGATCCTTCACTTTTTGGTTAATTCCTAGGTGTTTTATTGGGGGGAGGTTATGACAGATAGAGTTGTTTTCCTTGTTTCAGCCATACTTTTCTTATTGTTGGATTAAAGAAAACCCATTGTCTTTGAGGGTTAATTTTATACCTGGCTACTTTGCCAAAGTTTTGAATCATTATGAGTAATTTGGGAGTGGAGTCCATGGGATTCTTTAAATACAAGATCATGTCATCTGCAAAGAGGGAGAGTTTTACTTCATCTTTCCCTATTTGGATCCATTTTATGTTTGCATCTTGTCTTATTGTTGTAGCTTGGCATTCTAATACTAAATTGAAAAAAAAGTGGAGAGAGTGGACATCCTTGTCCTCTTCTTTTTTTATTGTGAAAATACCCTACAGAGGGGTTACAATTACATGGGCAAAATAATGAATACATTTCTTATCAAGCATTGTAGCATCCTCCTTTGTTTCCCCTTCCCATCTCTTCCCATCCTCCCCCCGTGTCCACCCAATCCTCCCCCCCCCCGCACCAAAGTTTTAAAGTTCGATTTTGACATAACGACTTGTACATCTCATTGTTGCAATGCAATGGGTCCACCTGTATCCTTATTTAAATTATTTGTTTTTTCCCTTCCTCTCCACTAATTATAACAACATCAAATACAGTGAAAGCAATGGTTATACTGTGGGGGAGGGACACACAAAGCAACCAAGAAATAATCTTACAAATGTGTTAGAAACAATCACATGAAAGAAAAAAAAAAAACACTTGAATACATATCTTAGGGTTTATTTCCCTAACATCAACTTATCTGACCTTTTCTGCTTGACTCAGACATACACTAGATATTGCTAATAAGGGAAACCATAGGACCTATGTTTCTTTGGGCCTGGCTTACTCACTTAATGTAATTTTTTTTCCAAGGCTTTCCATTTCCTAACAAATGGGGCAATGTCATTCTTTTTGATGGAGGCATAGAATTCCATTGTGTGTATATACCACATTTTCTTGATCCATTCATCTACTGAAAGGCATCTGGCTTGGTTCCTTATCTTACCTGTAGTAAATAATGCTGCAATAAACATAGTCGTGATGGTAGCTTTAGTGTGGACTTGTTTGTGAACATTTGGTTAAATGACGCACAGGCCGTAATTTTCTTAATAGAGACCCAGAAAGACAACAGATAAAAGAAAGGTTGGATAAATGGGATTGCATGAAATTGCAGAGCTTCTGCATGGCAAAGATCATAGATAGCAAGATCAATAGAAAGCCCACGGATTTGGAGATGATCTTCACTATCCATACAATGGACAAGGGTCTCATATCTAAAATATACCTGGAACTCCAAAAAATTAAATCTCCCAACAACAAATCCTCGAAGAAACAACTGCCCAATAAATAAGTGGGCTAAAGACTTAAAGAGAGACTTCTCTGAAGAGGAAAGAAGGATGGCCAATAGACACATGAAGAAACGCTCAGCCTCCCTAACCATAAAAAATGCAAATCAAAACAACATTGAGATACCACCTCACTCGAGTTAGAATGCCTAAAATCAAGAACTCTAATAACAACAAATGCTGGAGGGGATGTGGACAGAAGGGAGCCTTACTGCATTGTTGGTGGGAGTATAAACTTTTTCAACCACTTTGGAAAGTAGTATGGAATTTCCTCAAAAGACTCCACATAGTGCTCCCCTATGACCCAGCAATCCGTTGTCCCCTTCTTGATTTAAGAGGAAATGGCTTTAGGTTTTCACCATTAAGTATAATGCTGGCTGTAGGCTTGTCATATACAGCCTTTATTCTATTGACGAATGTTCCCTGGATTCCTAATTTTTCCAGAACCTTCATCATAAAGGGTTTGTTGGATGTTGTCAAATGCTTTTTCTCAAACAATTCATATAACAATGTGGTTCTCATCCTTGTTCTTGTTGTTGCGATGTAATATATTAATTGATTTGCGTATATTGACCCAACTTTGCATCCTTGAAATGAATCCTGTTTGACTGTGGTGTATTATTTTTTGGATGAATTCTTGAAGTCAATTGACCAAAATTTTGTTGAGAAGTTTTGCATCAATGTTTATCAAAGAAATATGTTTAAAGTTCTCTTTTTTGATGAGTACTTGCCTGGTTTGGGGATGAGTGTTTTGATGGCCTCATTGAATAAGTTCTGTAATGAACTTTCTCTTTCAATTTCATTGAAGAGTTGGAATAGTATTGGTGTGAGCTCTGTTTTCAAGGCCTTGTAGAATTCTGATGTAAATCTGTCTGGTCTTGGGCTTTTTTTAGATGGACTTCTCTTATTGCTGTTTCTATCTCAATGTTTGATATGGCCTGTTAAAATGGTTTCAATCGTCTTGCCTTAGTTTCAGTATGTCAATATTTGCTATGAAAAGGTCCATTTCTGCCACGTTCTCAAACTTACTAGCATAGTTTTGAGAAGTATTCCCTTTTAATGTTCTGAATCTTGGTTGTTTCTCTGGTGATGTTTCCATTCTCATCTCTGAGTTTATTTATTTGGGTGAGTTTTCTTCTTTTTCTGATAAGATTTGTTAAGGATCTATAATTTTGTTAATTTTTTCAAAGAACCAACTCTTTGTTTTGTTGATTCTATTTTTTGGTTCTAATTAATTTAATTATGACTTAATTTTAATTATTTCTTTCCATCTACTGGGTTGGTGTTTATCTTGCTGCTCTTTTTCAGGGAGGTTCAGATGTGTCCTTAAATTGTTGACTTCATATCTCTCCAACTTGCCTGTGAGTACTGCCTTTTCGGTGTCCCAGAGGAGCTGGTAATTTGTGTTCGTTTTGTTGAATATCATGAACACTTACACTTGAATTTCCTTTGTAATCTCTTATGCGACTTACTCGTGAATCAACAGTATATTGCTCAGCATTCATGTGTTACAGGACTTTTTTGGTGGTTTTGGCATTGAATTTTAATTTTATTTCTTGTGGTCTGAGAGAATGCAAGGTATAGTTTCAATGTTTCTGAATTTGGACTTTTGTGACCTCAAATGTGGTCAGTTTTTGAAAATATTCTATGTGCTGCTGAGACAAAGGTGTATTCTGATACTGCTGGGTGAAATATTCGTTAGATGTCTGTTAAATCTAGTTGATCCTTGCAGTTGTTTAGATCTGCAGTTTATTGAGTTTTGGCCAAGTTGATCTATGTACTGGGGATAGTGGTGTGTTAAAGTCCCCAACAATTAATGTCTTTGGATCTATGTGAGCTTTAAGGGAAGTATTGTTTCTTGGATAAATTTGTGTGCTCCGTTGTTTGGGGAATAGATATTTAGAAATGTAATATCCTCCTGAAGGAGCATTCCCTTAATTAATATGTAGCAACCTTCTTTTTCTCTTCTCACTAATTTTAATTTGAAGCCTATTTTATCTGACATTAGGATTGCAACTCCCACCTGTTTATGGGGGACATTTGTTTGGTAGATTTTGTTCCAGTCTTTCACTTTCAAAATGTGTTTGTTTTTATGGGCAAGGTGTGACTCCTGAAGGCAGCAGATAGAAGGATTTTGCTTTTTAATCCAACTAGACAGTCTATGTCGCTTAATTGGAGAGTTAAATCCTGTAATGTTGAGAGATAGGACTGAGAAGTAATTTTTAATTTTGAAAATGCCGTACAGATGGTTTAAAATTAAATGGACAAGATAATGAGTACATTACTTATCAAGCATTGTTGCCTCTTCCTTTGTTTCCCCTTTCATCCCTTCCCATACCCCCCTTACCCAACATTTCATTGTTGAAATGGTTCCACCTGTATTCTTATTTAAACGATTAGTTTTTTTCCCTTCCCCTGTACAAATTATACCAATATCAAATACAGTGAAATCTGGAGTTATTTTTTGCTATGTCGAAAAACGAACTTTATAACTTTGGCCTGGGAATAGGGGAGGGAGGGAATGGGGATCAGTGTAGGGGGAGATGAAAGGGATTTGAAGGGGAAACAAAGGAGGAGGCAACAATGATTCAAAAAATTTACTCAATGCCTTGCCCATGTAATTGTAAACCCTTGGAACGTTATTTTCACAATAAAAAAACTTCAAAAAATGTTTATCCCTTAATATAATTCAAATACCAATAAAGAGTAATTTTATATAATCATTACAAGTATAATTTTATCACTATCATAAAACAGAATAAAATACCAGTCCCAGTTATTACCTACCTATCATTACTATTAATTCCTATACATTACCTAAATATCTTAAAAAAATCTAAATAGTCATGTCTTTAACGTAGACATAAATATTCTACCCTTTTTACTTATCATTTTCTAGGGGTATATATTCATGTTTCTTTTTATTCTATTTTATTTTTTATTTTTATTTTTTGCGAACATACTGTACAAAGGGGTTACAATTACATTGGCAAAATAATGAGTACATTTCTTACCAAGCATTGCAGCCTCCTCCTTTGTTCACCCTTCACATCCTTTCCAGCCTCCCCCAGTGCCCCCACCCAATTTTCCCTCCACCCCCACCAAACTTGTAAAGTTCGTTTTCGACATGACAACTTGTACTTCTCATTGTTGCAACGGGCCCACCTGTAGTCTTAAACGACTTGTTTTTCCCCATCTCCTCCACAAATTATACCGACATCAAATATAGTGAAAGCAGGGGTTATACTGTGGGGGAGGGACATATAAAGCAACAAAGAAATAATCATATAAATGCGTTAGAAACAAATGCATGAAAGAAAAAAAAATTTAAATACATATCTAAGGGTTCATTTTCTTTGCATCACACCAAAGCTACCAGCATAACTATGTTTATTGCAGCATTATTTACCATAGCTAAGATATGGAACCAACCCAGATGCCCCTCAGTAGATGAATTGATCAAGAAAATGTGGTATATATACACAATGGAATTCTATGCCTCCATCAGAAAGAATGGTATTCCCCATTTGTAAGGAAATGGAAAGGCTTCGAAAAAATTATAATAAGTGAAGTAATCCAAGCCCAAAGAAACATAGGTCCCATGGTTTCCCTTATATGCAATATCTAGTATATGTATAAGTCAAGTAGAAAAGGTCAGATAATATATTCATGTTTCTAAGAAATGTTCACAGCAGTTAAAAAATGCTTTTGTGAAATTATGTGATGCATGCTGTTGTTGTTGTTTGCAAGGCCTGGACATTGTCCCTAAGCCTTTTTGTGCTCAAGGCCAGCACTGCACTACTTGAAGCAAAGGACTAATTGCTGTTTTTGAGTGGTTAATTAGAGATAAGAATCTGACATGAACTTCTCTGTCGGGGCTAGATGTGAAAACAACTGTTAGATCTCACCAGCCAGAGGAGCTAGAATTATAGGTGTGAGTTACTGGCACTTGGTTTGATGATTTTTTAAAATTTTAATTATGTTTTAAGATGTTTGTTTCACTGTAATGCACACAATTCTATACATATATAAATATAAATATAAATATATATATGATGACATATTCCCTCTAAAAATGTTTGAATTTCCCCTCTAAAAATGTTTGAATTTCTACACATAACATTTATACACACACACACACACACACACACACACACAAACACACACACATATTTCTGAATATATACACTCCCTCAAAAACTATTAGGCTACTATTTTTATTCCCTTTTCATTTCAAAGATATATAGTATATTTTTCCAAAATTTTCCTAGAGGAAAATGACTAATATTTCAATAGAAAGTAGAATATATTATTTCAAGGTAATTTTAGATATACACATGAACTTGTAGTAATATTTATAGTATATTACTTGAAAAAATTCTGTTCAAACCATTATATATTTGTGTGTAATGACAGGGATAGAGGAAATTAATTCATACTGGTTAGGAATGTGCAATGCTTCAAAAATCTGTTCAATAATTTCTTATAATCACATAGTCAAGCTACCTGTTATGGTTTAGAGTTTTTGTTTCTTTATTTATTCAAAAATTTAACGTGGATGCATGCACAGTATTAATATTAAAATTATTAATCAAAATACAAATAATACAAAATCATAGACACATTCCAGGCTTTCAATGATTAGCACTTATTATGCTAATAATAATTTTGTTGAAGATGATGGTGTCCAGAGTGACCCTGATAATGACAATGTTATGATTGAAAAGGAAAAAATTTTAGATATCTTTGAAGCTAGATTTCCCACATTGAATACATAATAATAAACAGTGTTGGATTATATACATTAAGAATAACAAGAGGAGAGTTTCAATATCAAGAAATACAATCATATAATCAGGTGAGACAGTAAATCCCTAATGTTGTTCTTGCAGTCTCTCTAATATATACTCACTTTTCTTGGTGGTATTGTTTGCTTATAAATAAAATCGTTTATTTCCACATGTTTATTATCCCACATAGATAAAATATAATAAGCTGAGTGCTTTGTTATCAAATGATCTTGTTTTTTCTAGCCTTGGGAACTTACGAGAAAGCTTTTCACTACCCAAATAGCCAGTGGCTTAATTATATATCCTTAGAAGGTAACAACACATACCTCAAGCATGCTTTACTCATTAGGCAGAAATCCTTGTTCAGTTTTAGTTTCTATCCACCTCACTGAAGAAAATCTATGTATAAATTTATGAGGAACACTTGGCAACACATAAAGCAATAAGAAAATTTTGATGGACTTAGATTAGTTTTCAACCTAGTGTGATTAGTTCAAGTAAATTTCTCATATAGATACTATTCAATAACGAATGTTTTCCACTGATACATTGAGTATGTTCTTCAATGCAACTGTAGACACATGACCCAATTTACATAATACCATTTACATATCTGTAGTTGCCTTAAAAGGACACAGCCCTTAGAGCCAGGAGGTAAAATTTATTTTTATTTCTGCATAAAACAATTTGTGATTTATACCAACAAACTGAATTTGACTCTTTCCTTATTTGTAAGCTAAGGTGGAAAATGTAAGGACTCTTCACTTTTCTTTTTTCTTGCTCTAGGAGTAAGCAAATGTAAGGCCAACAGTCAATGTACTGAGTAAATAATGATACTAGAATTTGTGTCTTATCTCTTCCCTCTGCATACTTACAAGGAGCAGTAATTTGTTGATGAGCAGACCAATATCAAAAGACTATGGGGAAAAACATACTTTGTAAAAGTTGTTTAAGACTAGGTGACCAGTGATGAGTACATGAAACAGACTTGTGTCAGGGGCATAAAAACGGATACATAGAAATCATATTAGTACTGTGCGCCAGTGGCTCATGCTTGTAACCCTATCTACTCAGGAGGCTGAGATATGAGGATCATGGTTCAAAGCCAGCCTGGGCAGAAAAGTCCATGAGACTCTGATCTCCAATGAAAACCACTAGAAAACCCAAAATTGGTGCTGTAGCTCAAGAGGTAGAGTGCTCACTATGAGCTGAAAAGCACAGGGACAGTACACAGGCCCAGAGTTTCAGCCCCACGACCAACAAAAACAAAAAAAAAGAAATCAAATTAGTAACAGAAACTGAGAAAATCTTGATCGTTCATCTTATATAATGGGTGAGAGTAGAAGGGTAAGAAGAAATCTAAAGGGTTCTACATCTATGGCCAGGCAAATGTGTTAGTGATATTCTTGGTGATAAGGATTACAGGTGAAAATGATGGATTTAGGGGAAAAAAACCCTCTGAGAGTTCTAAAGTTTATATTAAACAGATGCAAAAATAGATCTGTTTAGACATCATCAAAATATCCATGACCATGAATATGAAAAAGAATGATAAAATTGGGGGCATTATTAAAGGGAAGAGGAAAAGTGAAGTTATGATATAAGTGTAGCAATGTGAGCATCAGTGTGGACAAGATAGGAAGAAAGATAAGGAAACAAGAAAGTAATAAAAACAAATTTACAGAAGTGAAGAAAGGAAAAAAATTGCAGGTTGAAAAGGTCAAAACTGTTACAGAGACATTGAAGGACATATGCTATTTGGATTTGAAAACTAAAAGGACATAGACAAGTTTTTTTTTGTTTTGTTTTTTGTTTTTTAGGGGGAGGGGGTCCGGTCATGGGACCTGAACTCTGGGCCTGGGCACTGTTCCTCAGCTCTTCAGTTCAAGGCTAGCGTTCTACCACTTCAGTTACAGCACCACTTCTGGGTTTTTTTCTTTTTTGCTTCTGTGGTACTGAGGAATCGAACCCAGGGCCTCAAGCATGCAAGACAAGCACTCTACCACTGAGCCAACTTCCTAGCATGATAGACAATTTCAATAAGAACAGTGTTTTGGTGAACTGGTAGAGATGTAAGTCGTATTGATGAAATTTTAAGATATGAATATGAAGCCATAAAATTCTAGATCTATGAATTCAACAGATCCTGTGGATTTTAAATGTTGAGAACAAATGCTTTTATCCCGACCTTAGAAGTATTATACAGATGTAACTGTCATGACCTTTACTTAGATATATTTTGTAAATATTTTTGAAGACTGTTTAACCAGGAGATTATGGATTGAACTATAGCACAGACAAGCTTAATTTGCCCTACAGTTCCAATGAGTGATCCATGTATCTACATCAGTTTGGAATTTTATTGAAATATCGTTAGATATGTTTGGTTTTATCTTCTCAGGCTATTCATGATAAACCTAGGACAAGTAACACCAAGAGTAAAGGTTGAACATACAGTTTTACTGATGTTACTGAAGACTCCACAAATTGATTCTTCTTTAGAATAGAAAATGCCTCAATAGCCATTGATATATCATAACGGTCATATACTCTATTTAAATATAATTCTTGTTAGGGATATCTCCATGCTGAAATAACCCTCTCAATGAACCTGCCACAAGTTCTTATATGTAGGAAATGCTCTTATAAACTCCAAGTTTTTATTGAATGGAAGAGTTCAGTCATTACCCTCACCACAAGGAGTAAATGCCTAAAAAGATAAGACATTTTGTTTTAACGCCTTTCTTTCATTTTCTGATACACATATGCATTTAGGGAAGGATTCTGATGTAACAATAATACAATGGTGACTTGTAATAACACAACATCTAGGATCTAGTATTAATTCAGTTACTTACTAATTAGCTCAAAAGTGTGTGGATATTTATATTTCTCCTGGGTAAACTAATGAACTCCAAAAAAAGTATCCCTAAGGAGCCTTTCAATTCAGATATCACTGTTTGTCTCAAAATGCCTTAAATTCTACACCCTCTAACATGAGCATAGATTTATACTGTGGAACTTTTCTCCTCAGAGAGTGAGAACTACCCTATTGTTAACATGGACAAAGTACCTTCATACATAGACTGGGTGTTTGCAAACAAAAAGTGGTAGTTGAACAATGTTCTTAGCAGTTTGTACAGAAGAAATGGAAATAGAGCAACTGTGAAATCAAAAGGAACAGGCAAAAAGACAAAGATACAAAGTAGAATGTGCCAAGGAAATGCTGATGTACAATTTCAAATAATGTGCTCAGATGTGAGGGTGTGTTCAAAATACAGCATCAGACAATATACTTGGATACCTTGAGAAAAAAACTGCATTAAACTATTCTGGGATTATCATACAAGTAGAAACCCGTTACACTGACTCTCTAATCAGTCACAACATCATTAATTTAGGGAGTATTTTCCAAGAGCATACTGAAAAAAGATGACTCATCACAATTAGTGCTCAGGTTGAAGTAACAACAATCACATAAAGTTTCTTATAAGTCTTCATTTATTTTGGAGCATTAAAGTGGGAAAAAGCCAAGTAAATATTTTGCATGTATCTAAATTAAGTGGGACATATTATATTGGTCTCCTTTAACTTGGAAGTTATATTGTACTCTAAGTTGGGACAATGATCTGCTTTCTTCTCTTCCCCTTCTTTTGCCCTTCCACTTAAAGAGACATACTTGAGCTTGCATTTCTAAATCCTTCAAAATTATCTGATTTCTCCATACTTCTGGCAGCCTCCTATATCTTTCTCAAGGGAATATCTTCTCACTAGCATTTTTATTCCATATGATTTTGGATATCTTCCTGCCTAATTAAGTGCAAGATACACATTAGACTCATCCAGATATTTCAACACTTGTACCACCATAAAATCCTATCTTACTTAGAAATCATGATTTTAGTATGTCTGGGGAGGTGACATCTGTCATTTTTGAATGACCATAATTGATACTTACATGCAAGCATGTTTTAAACCATGCCTCTCAGAAGATGAATGAATCGGCATGTCCATTGCGGCGCTGTGGGCTGTGGCAGGGACGAGGAAGTAAAATGGTTGGCTGCCCTGGGTTATTAATCCTGGGACCCGGGGTTGGCCAGACGGAGAGTTTCCCTGCATAAGGTAAGCATTTTTATAGTAATTCCTTTATTGTCTATTTTTGAACTACACACTCTTGCCCAGTGCTTTCCATTTTACATTTAGGGCAAATTCCTGTTCCTCTCTTGTTAATATCAGTAGCCTTTTTACAATTCTTCTTTATATGTCCCATTTGACCACATCCAAAACATTTTAGATTAGAGGGTTTGGTTTGTAAAGCATGCCAAGTAGTGGGCCTAGTTTCAGCAAACAACTGAATAAGCAGGGATTCAGATGTAATGTCTTTACACGCCCTTAAATATGTATTTACATCCCCAGATTCTTTAATAGGCAATAGGGTCCGTCTACAGTCCTCATTAAGATTCTCATAAGCCAACATGCCCAGCAGTTGTTGCTGTGCAGCCTCTCCCACAACAGTACTTTCCAAGGTCAGATTCAGTCATGATAAAAATTCAACATAGGGTTTATTAGTTTTTTAATTACTTTAGTCCAGGAGCCATAATGCTCTCTTACCAGCCGAATCCTCTCCCATGCCTCAATACGTATGTCTCGTAACTACTCATGGATCTCTTCAGGAGAGTGCACTTGCATATGAGCAACTGCATATTGTTCTGTTCTACTCAACATGGGAAAGGTTATGACCAACAGGCATGGAATATTGCTCTGTGCACTTTGTCTAGTCCTTTCTGGACATAACTCAGTAAACCACATTTGCCATTGCAGGTATTCAGGATCCTTAATTAGGCTCTACAAAGCATCTTCCAATCCTCGAGAGCAAAATTATTGTGATGTCGGGCAAGCCCATTAAGCAATTCCTTAACATAATGAGACTGAGGACCATACAACATCACTGCCTTCTTAAGTTTACCAATATCATTGACAGCAACATCCTCATATCTGGCTGGTTGAGCTAAACCATTCATAGGGGGTGGTCAAATTACAGGATAAGAAAAAATATGAATTTCATCATCAAACTCACTTTCTGAGCCTTCTGTTTTGTGAGGGAGTGACACGGTAAAAATTGTTTGGGCAAGCCGAGGAGCAGAAGGCTGTTTTACTTTCACTTTCTCAGATTCTCTTTCACTCTCCTAATTTCTAACTCCATACGTTGTAATCTTGGTAAAATCAATTCCATTTGCTCAGACATTCTATTTACGCTTTTAGGTTGTTCCTTTTCAGGTTTCTTTACTTCTTGTTTTTTCTCCGTTAACTGTGATGCATCCTTATCTATTGGGTCCTTAACCTCAGAGTCCAATTGTAAATCTACAATAGAAGGGGTGGCCTCTTTTCTCATTTAAAGCTTTAAAAAGGGTATGTAAAATAGCCCAAATGGACCAAAATCTAACAGGAATCCTTTCCCCTTCTCTAACAGCTCGTTCTACATTATATTTACTCATTTCCAATTATCAACATCTAACGTCCCTTCAACGGGGAACCAAGGATTCCATTCCCTAACTACATTAATACACATTTCTATGTCAAAAGAAGAAATAGTTACACCATAAGCAGCAAGTAAATGTTTTAGCATATGTAAGTACGGAGTAGACTTAACTTGTTCCATCACCCTGTAATTAAAAGTACTTACCTGAATATTCCTTCCTGAATTCAACACTGCCAGGTCCCTGTTTGGGTGCCAGTTGTCAATGTCTAAGGCATTGGGGTCCCTGGGAAAGGGTCAAAAATCACCAGGACACAGGGGATGCAGAGTGCAAACAGCAATTGTTAGTGGGTATTTAAAACAAGCAAGTATTATCTTTGCCAAGATTTAGTCAGGAGATATTCACACAAAGAATTTCAACAGATACAATTTTGCTTAAACTATGAGACAATGTCTTTGTATATTTTTATCTGAACTATTTTGAGCAAAGTCAAACCACTTCCCCGTACTCAGGAAAATGCTTGACTAGCTGTTCGTCTATGCTTAAGTAAGCAGAAGAGCTACTTCCTCAGCTCCCAGGAGTCTGACATGAGCTTTGAGATAGGGACAGAGAACATGTTCCCTCTCTAGCCTGGCATGCCAAGAGCTTTCCACATACACAAACACAGTCCTCAGATAATCCTGAGGCCGGAGCCTGCATCATTCTGCCCCTCCAACACAGACCCTGAGGCTTCACATAGATTTTCTTACCAACTCTTCTATTACTTTAAGCAAAACAAAGCAAAGCAAAGCAAACAAAATGGAATTTATGGTTAATTAAGCTGCTATTAAAGATTCTAGGCAGAACTATACTGTTAAATGATGAGTTAGTAAATATGTTTTATAGATACTGATCTCACATGTGTCACAAAAATACCCATGGATTCATAACTAGAAACTCTTAAGTGTAAAGTATATTAATTAGGTGAGTTTCATTAGGTAGCCAATGAAGAGAACACCACATGGTATTCAGTCAGGTAAAGTAGTTTATTTACTGAACTGCTGCCCATGCCATACATGGTGGAAAGCTATGTAAAAAAAAAAAATGGGGCGACCTAACCTCAGGCAAGGAAGTACCTATGTGAAGGACCAGATGAGGTGTGGCCGTTTGAGGGAAACTCGGGTCACACTGGATCTGGATGTGACTTCAAGTTCTGGGACTCACCTCTGGTCAGATGGAAAGTGTGACCAGAGGCTGACCAGGTTGTGACTTAACAGGATGGGGAGGTGGCTGCCTCCAGGTGTGCCAGATACTAGACAACACATGAAGGATTGAAACTTAGCCAAGAAGTGGGAAGGTGATTGCATAGGGTCTGCATGACCTGGGGCAGACCTAACACCAAATACAGGTAATATTTCTGACATATGACTCTTGACTCCAAACAATTCATTCTCAATCATTTTCTTTCTTTCTTTCTTTCTTTCTTTCTTTCTTTCTTTCTTTCTTTCTTTCTTTCTTTCTTTCTTTCTTTCTTTCTTTCTTTCCTTTTTTTCCTTCTTTCTTTCTTTCTTCCTTTCTCATTCCTTCCTTCCTTTCTCATTCCTTCCTTCCTTCCTTGCTTCCTTCCTTCCTTGCTTCCTTGCTTCCTTGCTTCCTTGCTTCCTTGCTTCCTTCCTTCCTTTCTTTCTTTCTTTCTTTCTTTCTTTCTTTCTTTCTTTCTTTCTTTCTTTCTTCCTTCCTTCCTTCCTTCCTTCCTTCCTTCCTTCCTTCCTTCCTTTCTTTCTTTCTTTCTTTCTTTCTTTCTTTCTTTCTTTCTTTCTTTCTTTCCTTCTTTCTTTCTTTCGTTCTTTCTCTCTTTTGTTCTTTCTTTCTTACTTTCTTTCTTCCTTTCTCATTCCTTCCTTCCTTCCTTCTTTCCTTCCTTTCTTTTCTCCCTTCCCCTCTCTCACTTTTATTTTTTTGGTTGGTCATGGGGTTTGAACTCTGGGCTTGGGCACTGTCCGTCAGCTCTTGAGCTCAAGGCGAGCACTCTACTTCTTGAGCCACAGCACCACTTCTTGTTATTGAGTGGTTTATTGGAGATAAGGGTTTCACGGACTTTCCTGCCCAGGCTGGCTTTGAACTGCAATCCTCAGATCTCAGCCTTCTGAGTAGCTAGGATTACAGGTGTGAGCCACCAGTGCCCAGCTCTCTCTCTGTCTCTCTCTCCCATCTTTCACTCACCCTCCCTCTCTCCCCTACCTCAGTATTCTCAACTCTCAAATAATGAACACTTACTGAGTTGAATTCATAGGCTGGGAAAGCAGCTTAATTGGCATATGTGAAATTTAGTTAATGTTTCCTTACACCTCTACCACAGGTCACTGGAATCAAATAATGAATACTCAGCAGCATGGCATCTTAAGCCATTTAGAGGAGGAAAGCAAGCATGCTCACTGCATTCTGTGAGGTCCACCCTAGGAAGGTGGGGCAAACTCCTCCCTCCTCTTGCTAAATCTCAGCCCAGTTTCTGCATCAGTAGAGGTGACTGCCTCCAAAAGTCTCAGTTACCCAAGTGACACAACTACTAGGCAGAGACTTAGCCTTTTGTGGTTCTGAGATTAATGGCATAATTCAACATGATCCACTAGTTTGTTGAGATTGGGACTCTTAAATTTTTGGTTAGGCTATGTTCAAATTGTGATCTATTTATTTCTGATTGCTAACCATGATTTTAGATGTGAACCAGCACATCAGACCATTCAAAGTTCTTTATACCACATGGAAGACATGAATTTTACTTTACCAAATGACATACAAGTTGACAGACAGCAAAAGTAAGTCCTTAATTCTGGTCAAGATGTGTTATTAATGTGAAACAAAATTACTTAGCAAAATATCTGACTACTGTGTTTATACTTTCAAACTTAACCTACACTTTAATATCAAATCACCTATATTAGCCAATGATTCACTCAAATTACCTGTAATCATTTATGTCTGTCCTATCTTCTAGAAGTAGGGAGAACTAGAGCTCATACAATTAAATAAAGTGGTAGAATTTGAGAGGATCACAGTTCTAAATCAGTCTAGGAAGGAAAGTATCACCCATATAACCTACTAGGTAGGGATATTGGAATGCAATCATGATCCCTGTTTTTTGTGCTGGTTGTAAAAATTGCTACTCTATGAGTAAAGTAACTTAAACAAGAAAGGATTGGTGGAGTGACTCCAGTGTTGGAATACTTATCTGGCAAACACAACATCAAAACTCAAATCAACTTCCTAAAGGTAAAATAAGAAAAGAAAAAAAAGAACAACTCATACTGAGCATGTGTTCAGTGTAAATATTTACACTAAATTATTGTAGTTATAAATACCATCATTTCTAGGAGCACACACATTTTGTGTCAAGACTAAATGCAAAAATGATACCCTATATATAAAGCTTTGGTAAAACACGGGTCTAGCCTACAATGGTGAACAATTCAGTTTGCATGTGCAGTGCTGCTGTTGGGTTGTTAAGGGTTATTGAACTCCATGAACTTGACATGATGAAATTACCTATACATACATACATACATACATATATATATTGCACACACATGTATGTATTTATATATTAAGTGACATATAAATAAAAATGAAAATGTATAATGAATAAATTTAGTGATCAGATAACTTTTCCAAAATATTACTTTACCTGAACAACTTCATGTCTTAAAGTCTCCAATGCTATATCACATTACATGTTTGCTGATCCCCTTCAGCTTTTTTATGATATTGTTTTTTCTTTGTTTTTCAGGTGAAAAGCCTGCCAATAAATATACTTTCATGACATTCCTTTCTTTACAAAATGAAAAAACACATTGTGTTATCTGGCTCTTTATGTATCATCAAAATAATTTTTTTTATAATTTCAAGTATATATTATCTTGGATCGCACTCATTCTCTTCCAATAGTACCTATGGGAAGGAGAAAATGAAGGATTATTCTGTTACTTTGGGAGTTTCTGTTATTAATAACTGCAATAAATATGAAAATGAAACTCTGAAATTATTTAGAGAGGTAACTTGAAAGTAACCTTTCTAAACACTCATGTTACTCCCTCAACTTAAATCACAGAACTTAAAATAAGTAACATTTTTAGCTGGGTTCCAGTGGCTCATGCCTGTAATCTTATCTACTCAGGAGCTGGGATTTGAGGATAGTATTTCAAAGCTATACCTGGCAGGAAATACATGACACACTTACTTCCAATTAACCACCAGCAAACCAGAAGTGGCACTGTGGCTCAAGTTGTAACCTGCTAGCCTTGATCTGAAGAGCCCAAGGACAGTGCCCAGACCCAAAATTCAAGCCCCTTGACCAAGAAAATTAAAAAGGAAAAAAAGGGGGAAAAGTAATATTTTAAAGCTAATGTGCGTATAGACACAAAATTTGTCTAGAAATAAAACTATAACAGCTCCTGTAATGGCATAAAAGAGATTAAAGTGAAATTGCCTTCAATAATTCATTTAGACGATCTATACTGAGGGCAGGCTACTGGAACTCACATCACTAATTGAAGAGTTAGAATTTGAGAGGTTCACAGATCAGAACCAGTGCGCAAGGAAAGTAATAAGAGTTTCATATCATCCTAAAGGTTTGAAAGTTGGAATGCATTTCTGATCCCCGCTACTTGGAAGACAGAGGTGAGGAACTTAGCCTATGTTCAGCCCTCAGCAAAAGGGATAACTCATGAGCAAAGTAAGTAAATTGAAAAAAGATTATTCTAATGGTACAATACTTGTCCAGCAAACAAGTATACTCATTTCCTAAAAGAGGAAAGTAAAAGGGAAGAAAGAAAGAAAGAAAGAAAGAAATGAAGGAAGAAAGATAGAAAGAAAGAAAGAAAAAAGAAAGAAAGAAAGAAAGAAAAGAAAAGAAAGAAAGGGGAAAAGAAAAGTATAAATAAAAACCTCAGCATGTGTTACATGTTAACAATGACCCTAAATCATTTTAGCTATAAATGCCTTCATTTAATTCTGGGCAGAGTCATTTTGTATGAAGCCTGAAAAAACCATAGCATACCACTACAAAGCTTGGGTAAAATACAGGTCTGCCTTACACTGTTGGACTAATAGGAGTGTGTGTCTAGTGCTGTTGCAGGTATGTTAAGGTGTGTGGGAGTTTATCATCCTGATGATCTTGCAATGATGAAATTGACTAATTACACAACTACCTTGGCAGATCCCTGCTGAGACCTATACTAAGTTACAGTTTAACAAAGAACAATACATACAATGAAATATATTGAACAACCAGGCATGGTGACCAAAATTATTTTTACCTGATTCAGTGTATTTTTACATTCTATGTCACATGTACAAGTTTCTGTCTGTTTATGTTGTCTTTCCTTGGTTTTGTTTTGTTTTCAGAACCATGGTATAAGAGGGCATTTCTCATATTTTTGTTTTCTAGTCTTCAAAAAGTCTGCAGTTAAATATGCTTAAGTTCCTTTTATTAGAAAATTTAAAGCACATTGGGTAGGGTCTTCATCATGATTTTGTTAAGATCTCAAATATGTTTTTATTTATGGCATTCTACCTGTATAATCTCACTTCAATCTTTTCCAAAGGGCACTTTAGTGGAAGGAGGAAATTCAAAGTGGATTCTGGTAGAGAATTTCTGTTACTAAAAACTCTGGTACATAGTAATGTAAGCAAGTCCAAATTTATTCACTGGAGAGATGAGCTGAAAGTCATCTTTTTACATCTCAATAATCTTTCCTCAACCAAACTAGAGGATTTAAAATAACTGGGCTGGGAAGGTGGCTCAGTGGTAGAGCGCTTGCCTTGCATGCATGAGGCCCTGGGTTTGATTCCTCAGCACCACATAAGCAAAAGAAAAAAGCCGGAAGTGGCGCTGTGGCTCAAGGGGTAGAGTGCTAGCCTTGAGCTGAAGAGCTGAGGGACAGCACCCAGGCCCAGAGTTCAGGCCCCACTACCGCCCCCCCCCCAAATAAAATAAAATAACTAATATTTTTAAGTTAATGGACACAAATGGGCATGAACTTTCTAGAAATAAAATGATCACTCATGAAACCTTACTGATACTTCAAAGAATGCTTTCCAGTTAGAGGAATCATCTTCACACTTTTTCACACAATGTGAACTCCAAACTAGACTAAGGCATCTAATAACTATCTAATTTTTGTTGTCTTTTGACAATACTGCTTTCTTATCATATTGATTAGTATGAATTCTGTGACTATCATAAAATCACATTTTAATAAAAGTTCCTAGGTGGGAACTTCAAGGATGAGGTGGTGTGGGGTTTCTTGTGGAGCCCTGTCTGGTTCAAGGGAGGAATTGATATTGGCACAGCCTCTGTGGTGGAGCAGGGTGGGGCTTTGAGGGTGAATGCCAGTCTGTGTAGAGCTTTTAGACAGCAGGGATGGGACAGGAAAGACTAGACTTGTTAGGAGCAGGGTCTCTTGTGGAGTAGGTGGGAATTTAGGATGGAGACTGGCAGGTGGATGGTTTTTCAGTGGAAGATGGTGGGGTCACTGAGGAAGAGGCTGTTTGGGGCAGAGCTTTGAAAAGGAAGAACAAGGCTACAAAAGAGGAGGTTACTTAGAGGAGGAGTTGTGGAGTAGCACTGTGAGCCCTTGTGGGATATGTAGGGTGAGGTTTCCCATAAGGCAGGGAAGAGAATGAAGGCAAGAGACTGACAGAAGGTGGGGATTCTGGTGCAGGAATGCGGAGCTATGAGGGAGAGGATTTTCAGGGTCTGTGAGAGGGCAGAGTAGTAAGGGGCGGGATTTCTGGTGGAGAATGGCAGGCCTTTGGGAAGCCTGTTAGGGTGGAGGTGGGGTTTCTGGCAGAGCAGAATGTAGTAACAATGTATGGAGGAAATTTTCAGGACCAGAGCTTTGTGAGAGCAGGGATAGGATCCAGTGGACTAGACTAGTTAAGACAGGGTTTCTGGTGTAGCAAGTCACCACTTCGAAAAGAGCAGTAAGGCTGGGTGGGGATTTCAGTGTTGCAAGGCAGGGCATTAGACTTTGGACATGGTTTCCAGTAGGGAAAGGCAACCTTCAAAAAGGGACTATGAAGGGACAGGGATTTATAATTGAGCCTGGTGAGACTTTCAATGGGAGGCCAACTGATGCAGTGTTTTCCAGTGGCGCAACGTGGGAGTCGAGAGATGGGATAGTGTGGTGGGGGTTATCTAGTGGGGGTTTTCTAGAGCAGGTCAGGCTTGGAGCCATGGGGTTAATTGGAAGAGGGACTTTGAGAAGGAGTGGAAGGTCTACAAAGGTGTAGGGTAATTATGGGCAGGGTATCTGGTTGAGTAGGGTGTGGATCTCTGGGAGGATCCAATAAGGAGAAGATTCATCTCGGGAACAATGCAGCCATTGAGAGTGTAGATATGGGAGGTAGAGAGGCCTGTGGTGGAGCAGGGCTGTCTTTCCAGGCAGGAGATGGTCTGTGTGAGAAGCTTCTGGTCAACCAAGGCGGGGCTACAAGGGCAGTAATAGAGAGATGGAGGTCTTTTAGTGTAGCATGAAGGGCTTGGTGGGAAGAGGTAGGTTCAGGGATGGGTTTGAGACGTTAGGCCACTTAGAAGTAGACTAGTATGGATGGAGTTTCTGATGAAACCAGGAGGGGTCGAGGGAGAAGTCTGGTTTGGAGTGTGGTATGAAAGGAAAGGGAAGAACTTGGAGGTAATAGAATATGGGAGCAATGGGACTATGAGGGAATATAATAGTTAGGGACGGGGTATCTGATGGATGAAGTTAGGATTAGAGGGAGGAGCCCAATGTAGGAGGGGTTCTTGGTGAAGCAAGGCAGATCATAGGAGGAGATAGGGATGTGGCCTGGTTTCTATTGGTGCAGAGAAGGGATTCCAGGAAGGGGTTGAGTGGAAGAAGGCTTTCCCTGTAGCAGAGGAGGGCTTTCAGGAAGGATTCTGGTTGCAGTCAGGGCCTTGAAAGTTTATAGCAGGACTACCAGGGGGTAGGTTCGTTAAGGTTGGACTTTTTTAGACGAGGCTGACTGGAAGTGGGTTTCCAGTGGGTCCAGTAAAGTTTTATGGGAAGGGGAGGATAGGAAAGGGGCAAGACTTAGTGAAGAGTGGGGCTACAAAAAATAAACAATTACTCTGATAGGAACACCATTTTCAGTCAGTGTAGAATTATATTACTTTTATGTATGCAAGAGATATTGGAGAAAGCAAGCAAGTAATAACTTCTTCCTAGTGAAATTTTTCTTTATTCCAGTTGAGTGAAAATAAAACCACAGGTCAAATCAGGCTCAGAGGCCCACAGTAGACTAAGACACATGAAGCACTGGACTTGATTCCCCAGCACAACCTTTAAGGACTACAAATAAAAAATTTAAAATATCTCACTTCGTCATAATGGAAACTCTATTATCTTAAAATTGTGAATGAATAGAACTTTTACTCTGACCGATGTAGAAATCCTAAAACTAAGTAAGTGATAGTGTTTTAACTTTATACAATATTGGGAAGTATACTACAATAATTAGGAAAATATAAAATTATACACAGAATTTGTTGTCCAGCATCAATTTTAATCTAAAAGAATTTAAAGCCAGAAAATTGCCATATAGTGATATTGCAGCATGGTTTCTTTTCAGTCATCAAAATGGTGACTTAAAGAATGTGTCTTCATCATTGGATGCATCGATGTTAAAACTTATCTAAAAATGTGAAGCACTAAACAGGCCCTGAAGAAACTCAGAAGGATCCGTGAAATGAGGTTGGAATAAAATTAATGACTAATTACAGTAGGAATTGATCTTCTCTAGGCCCATAAATATTTTCCAGAAGAAAAGACTACATTGAAAAATAAACAAACCTGTCAAAAAGAAGCAGGCAGGCAGACCTTGAAGTAAACATTATCCAATGAACAACATCTATTGAAGCATGATTGCAATAATCTTTTACCTAAGTTACAGTAATGATCTATGTTCTTCCCTTATGCCAAATAAAAAAGCCATGAAAATGCAGTAATAATTTTCAAGGCATTAGACTTTACAGAAGGAATTCAATGAATGTATTTCGAGAAAGTAAAGATAGATGTCTGAGATAAAGAGTAAAGCAAATATCCCCAATTTTTAGCCCTTCTAGGTGAAAGGGGTACAAGTCGAAGCACAAGGAGAATGGACAGCAGTACAATAGTGCATAACAGTAGTTCCCAAGATGCAATGATGAATCTAACAGTGGAGAAAATTAACATGACCATCACAGGACTTAGCACTGGAGAGTAGAGAGAAGAACAGTGAAAATCAATGGAGAGTTACAAAGAATGGCCTTGCATATTTGGCAGAATTGTGCATGGCATTGAGGTCTAAAATATGAGGAGATATTATAGGAAACTATTTGTGCTCATATGGTGCATCAAGAAGTGATAAACTTATGATTTACAGGACACTGAATAATTATAAAGGTCTTGCTTCAGTAGTGCAGAGTTAAACCTTGATAAATTCTGTTTTTAAACACCTAACACCCTATAAAACCACGACAAGAAGATTCAAATTATATATAAGTGACTTGACTGCAAAAACAGAGTTCAAAAAATCAAATCACATAATTGGATGCAAAAGGATTACATTATTAAGGTAATCTTTAAACAACAAACTTTTTATGTGAATAGTCCTGATTATAAATGATTTGTTTTCCATACAGATTTTGTACAAAAACAACAAAACAAAGCAAATGACACTTGGCAATAGAGCTAGATGCCAGTATCTCATCTCATGAGGCTGATATAGCAAGATCATGGTTCACAGATGGCTGGGGTAGCAGTCCACGAGATATTTATGTTCAATTGTTCAATCAAACACAGAGTGAAACCTTGGTTAAAATAGTACAGGTTCAGTCAGTCATGTGTGAAAAAATCAAGCAGGATTTTGAGGCTCCGAGTCAAGTTTAATTACTGCACGCACGCACACACACACACACACACACACACACACACACACACACACACACACACACACACACACACGGAATGGGAGAGGAAGATGGAGAGAAAAAAGCGAATATTAAGAGTGTAAAAAAATGAACCTATCTGCCAAGACTATACTAAGCATATATTAATTAATAAAAATGAGGAAAACCATAGAGCCTATGTTTCTTTGAGTCTGGCTTCCTTCACATAATTATTTTTTTCCAAATCTTTCCATTTTCTTAAGAGAGGGGCTGTGTCATTCTTTTTGATAGAAGCATGAAATTCCATTGTGTATATATATGACATTTTCCTGATCCATTCATCTATTGAGGGGCATCTGGATTGGTTCCATATCTTAGATATGATAATAATGCTGCAAAAAACATACTTGTCCTGGTAGTTTCAGTGTTTTATTTTTTGGATTCCGGTCGTGGGGCCTGAACTCTGGGCATGGGCGCTGTCCCTCAGCTTGTTAGCTCAAGTTTAGAGCTCTACCACTTGAGCCACAGCGCCACTTCCGGCTTTTTCTTTTTGGCTTAAGAATTCTTTTTACTTAATAATCGAACCCAGGGCCTCTTGCATGCAAAGCAAACACTACCACTGAGCCACCTTCCCAGCCCGAGAGAAGATATTTTAACTTATTTTCTACAAGTAAATTAATATTAAGCAAAGCTAATTAAAATAATTACTTATTTACTCTTCAGAGAATGAGTATTGTACTCTTGAATATCTTGGAGGAAAAGACTTCAGAGTCATTACAACTGATGCCTTACATTGAAATTACAGGCTAAACTTTCTTCTTCAAAGCTTCAGTTCTTTCATATTAGAATTATAAAATCATAATACCCGCATGTTGATTTGTTTTCCTCTAATATATTCAATTCCATTCTTCATCCATTAGCAACCTAGAGATAATTTCGACAAATGCCCATGAATGGGATTGCTGGCTCCAGAGCTATGTGCATTTGACCATACAAAATTATAATCGAAATGAACTCCAAGACATGGAAACAACAAATCATTTTTTTGCAGATATCAACCTTGATGTCGGTAAGGTGGTGTATCTAGATCTTATTTTATTTCATTTGTCTTTGATTTATCCCTGGAAATCTATCTTGAATCTGGTACCTTCCATCTTGTATATACATTATTTGATTTGGAGAAGGAAAGGGAAATAACATAATGATGAAAGAAGTGACCCATTGCAACAATGATATTCACAAGACACTATACTGGTAATGAACTTTACAACTTTGGGGTGGGGGGGTAGGGGTTGGGGATGGGAAAAGATAGGAAAACAACAATGTAGTGAGTAAGAATATTCAACAAGGAATGTACCTTACTCATCTAACTGTAACCACTCTACAGTACATTTAAATAAAATAAAATTTTAAAAAAGTGAACCTTCCCCAAAAAAAATATCCTTCTCAAAATAACCCATCTGTAACAGTACTTGTGAGGGATTCTAGAGTCAAACGGTTATACCTGGAAAGGGCTATATTGGGAAGCCATCTCAAACAGCAATCAAAAGGCTGAGAGCTGTGCTCTGGAAAGATCAAACAGTTAAGGGAAGACAGGGGTATGGGTTATTACCTCAAAAGTATTTAAGTTAGAGCTGTTGGACACTACAAGTTTAAGACTTTGGAGACAAGATGGATGTCTGTGCTATGGTTGTAATGACAATTGCTCCCTCCTGCTCCCTAACAATAAGGGATTCAATTATCACTATGTATACAAACAATACCTCGGTTAATAGTTGTAACCACAAGCTAGATTGATACCTTAGTTTGTGGACGTACCTGTAGCTGCTCACTCCCCGACCCCTGTAGTAGAATGAATATAAAGCATGTTAAGCGGGATTTGGGGTTCTGGAACCTGGCAATGAGGCTTTGAGTCCTCTGGTGTCTTCTTTCCTATCACTTCCTGTGATTTTTCAGTTCTTTGGCCAGTTATCCCATCATCTTTGTTGTTCCATGGTTGTGGTTAGTCACAGTACTGATATTTTGAACACCTCAAAACAAACTATGGAAAAACACTTCCTCAAAGAAAATTCACAAATGTATACGAGCACCTGAAAAGATACCAATATCAGCAGTCACCCTGTGATCCTCTAGCAAGAAAGTATAATTCAGGAGTATCTTAACTTCTGATAATATAAGCGATGGACAATTGTCCCTTTTGTACATTTGGTATTTGGTATTGCATAAATTTTCAGAAATGCATATACATTATGAAATAATGTTATTCATTTCATAGGTCACAAACCTCGTCACTGGAGTGATGATCTTAATGTCTTATCTCAGGTGCCTGATTCAGACTTAGATGAGTGTGAATTACATAATTATGAACATTTCTCCATGAAACTTAACAACACAGAATGAAGTGTGAGGGTCAGGCCATTCCATACCTCTAAAGAGAAGAGTTTACATATATTACAGTAATACACACCTAAGCTGTTCAGCAATCACAGCACATTGGTTTGTTATAATTGTCTTCAGATCAAAATACTCTAGAGTTTAAAGTAGAATGATGGGCTGTACATTTTCAACGCAAAAGTGTTGATCACCCCCTGCAATTATTCTCAGTGGAAAATCCTTCCTATACATTTTACTGGCTTAGCTTCTACTCTGTGCTTTACCATTGTCAGGCAGGGTCACACTGTATTGAGCTACAATACAGCAGCAACCTTAGCTGCCTTTGAAATTTACCTCCAATCTTGATACCAAGGTCAACTCTGCAACTCTAATCACATAGTTAGTGGACACCTGAACTTTCCAAGCTTGGTTAAAAATTCAGCCATCATTGTTTATTGCCAGTGTAAAGATCTCACTCCATTAGATTTATTGTGTATAATCTTTTATTTCCAACATTGCCTTAGATGTTGGTTTTTGATATAGAGCTTTTAGTTTGCATTTGATTTATAGATGTGTTAGTGATGCCAGTTGAATGCATATATTATAATGTAAGTAATTTGATGTTTTGACATATGAATTTAATTTTGGCAATTGAGGAAGTCAATACACATCACTCACAAAAGTTTCTTTATATGTACTGGTATTGCTATATTGTGAACTTCTTAAAAGCCAGTCATCTCCTAATCCCATCACTTCTGTCACTGAGATGAGGCTTGAAAGTTCCCGACCACTTGGCACTTCATAGTGAGAAGGTTTCTACAATGAAGGGTGAGAGAATAGCAAAAAGAGCAAATGAATCTTCCAACTGTTTTGTTACATGTTCTTTACACTTAGCCATTAAGACACCATAATAATGTTTTTATGATTTCTTACCTACTCTTTTCCTGTTCTGAGATGTTTTATTTATGGATCTCTAAGAAATCATATAAGAATCATATAATAAATCTATAAATCATATAAGAAATCTTAACAAAATTAGTATGTTAGTGATATATAACCTAAAAGGAATAATTTCAGGAAAGTATGAAGCACATAAAATGTAATGCACACCTAAAATTGTCTCTTTATTTAAAACTTCAGCAGTTGTAGTTTATTTATTCTGATAGCAAAGATGATAAACTAAGTTACAATAGTATTGCAAATGGAACACAGAGCTAGAAACATGAAGTGTAGCACTAAAGAATGCTACTGCTACCACTAATAGGGTAAGAATAAAATTTAGGCAAAACTCCTTCACAGTAAAAGGCACAGGACAGCCCAAAATTACTTTAATTGTTTCATATGAAGAAAATACCTTTTTTTTGGAAAGACAAATTTTCACAGATATTAACATCAGTTGGGTATACATTTCTTAAGGATTTCAGGTAGGATGCTGTGACTATGTTGATGGAAGCTGACTTCTTTGGGACGTACTACACAATGTGCAGACCCCATTCCAAGCACTGCACCTGCATTAGGGTAATTTTAGTGCTCATGATAGTTCTTCCAGTTAGGAAATGAATTAAGTGTTTTATTAAAAACAGAAGTAGGCAACAAGGCCAAACAAATTTCCCAAGTACCTAATACTGATCAACTGTTGACCCATAATTCAAATCCAGGTTTCCACCAGACATATCTGAGGATATTCTGTAAGTTTCACATTCATTACCTTTCAAAATGTATGGAGCAGATGAACCCATATTATCTTCCTAATTATGGTTATAATGGCAATAACATTGCTTCATATATATATATATATATATATATATATATATATATATATATATATCTTTTAAATGAAAAAGGTGTGGGTAATGACATTGTAGGTTATCTTTATACCAAATAAAGCCTGAGCAAAAAAGTAAAGTAAGGAGATGAAAGGTGGCTCAGTGGTAGAGTGCTTGCCTTGAATGCATGAAGTCCTGGGTTCAATTCCTCAGCAACACATAAGCAAAAAGAAAAAAATAGTTGGAAGTGGTGCTGTGGCTCAAGTGGTAGAGTACTAGTCTTGAGCTGAAGAGCTGAAGAACAGCACCCATGCCCAGAGTTGAGGCCCCATGACCGGACACCACCCAGCCCATAAAAAGAAAAATAAAAGAACCTAGTTCCCAAGTTTAATTCATAGTACTAGCACTCATATACCATATATATATATATATATATATATATATATATATATATATATATATATATATATATATGGTTACTAAAATATACAGTGAGTTAATTGGTCGAAACCTGGTCATAGATTAAATATGAGGTGTCAAAATGTATGGAAGTCTGAAATATCTCCAAGTTATTTTGACAAGAGAGCTGGAAGAGTTATCACTTAATCAAATAGTAATGAAGGATTGGTTTGTTGATAGAGATCAAAGCTCACTTTGGTATCTTTTGAGTTTGCTAAAATAAGTAGCTAGGAGTTGGCAGTAGACAGGATGCTATTAAGGACTTGAATTAAAGAAAACAGAGCTGGAGAAAAATAGAGAAATAATTACTGTACTCAGTGGTAACAACCATGAGAAGGAATAATACAGAGCTTATCCCTGGGATACACAAATATGTAAAACATGACAAATGAAGAAAAACAGTAATAAGTATGTAATGCAGACTTATATTGGTAGGTATTTTTATTGTTTAAGGACTATGAAGTGATTGTGTGATGACCAAAAATTTACGAAATTGGTAAGGTCAACTATCCCTTGGGCCAACCATAGCTAAAAGTTTAAGTAAAACGGGGCCAAAATAGTGTGTACAGTGTGTCTTGATTTACCAAAGTGAAAATAGACCAATATTTTGAAAGCCACTTTTGGGACATGTCGTTGGAGTGGCAATTACTGCAGTTTATTCAAGTGTTAGTAGAAAGCTACAGGTTTAGCACAATGATAGAAATCTTTCAGTGATCTGGTAGATTTTCCCTCTGTCTTCAATTTCCCTTTTTTTCTGAGAGCTAAAATATCATTACTGGAAGCCTGTTCAAATTGTGCCTTTGGTAAGTTAACAGATAGTCAGACTATCACATGCCCAAATAAAAGAGAATGGGAACAGGTCTACATTGAGTACTCACAGTAGACGGGTCTCTGGACTTTCTTAGGAAGAGCCTTCTGCCATTGTGGGAAGGATAGGGCTGGATAATATGTAAAATAGACACCATAGATTGAAAGTATTCTGCTAAGTTGACACTTGAGATATCGGGTGTTTTATCTACATTGTATTGATTTCTATGAATCAGTTCATCAGATTCTTCATACCATATGATGTTACTAGATTAAAAATGCATGCTTATTGCATTTCCTTTGTATAACATATCATATGTTTTGAAATTTGGTATAAAACATTCGTCTTTTCATTTATTTATTTTTAATATGGATTACTCTAGTTCTCAAGAGTAGGGAAATGCCCTGGAACTTCATAATTTGATGTCATATGTAATTTTTATATTTTTATTTATTGTCTATTGCAGCACTCAGCTTTCTAATAAATATGTAATCTATTCAATTTTGAAAAGTACTGCTGTACCTTCCACTTATTTGTGGCATTTCTGAAATCCAGGTTACTCTGTGTGTCAGGGTGGTTACTTTTGCTTGTAACAGTTTTGTTATTGAATACATAACATCTGACTACTTAGGGAACAAAGGATGTGAAGCTACAGTATCCCGATAAAGAACTTCCAAGACAATACAAGGGCAACTAATATACTCTCTGTGTAGGTGAATAGGAGCATAGAAAAGAAATTCTTATACATGAAAGTGACTGAGATTGTGTGCACATAGGTGTTCACTTACTTATCTGTTGCTATAGTTTTACATATTCACTATTATTAAACGATATTTCATATATATATATATATGACATATATACATATCATATATATATGATAACAGTTTCCAAATCCAGAGAACCACATCCATGGGCATCGCTTTCCTATGTTGCTCTTTGGGTAATAAGAATGAAACCTGGTATTGTCCTGTGGTAGAGAAATAAGTCAGAGATTCAAACATTTTTCTTTCAATAGGTTGATTGCTCCTAACTCTAAAACTAGGAAGTCTGTTAATATATAATACATGTTATAATATATTTGATATATTATATAATGTATAATATATTCTATATTATAACATATATTGTATGTAATAACTGACAGTATTATATATTTATAAGGAAAAATACCACAACGTATCGATGACCATACTTTCCTAGCCATGATTAGGTTCAGTAGAATTAGGTGCATTACATCTCTACAGGATAAGTTTGCTGAAGTTCTGATGACCTTGAGCTAGATAAGGAGAATCTCTGTAAAAGGAGCCTCTGTTCAATTACGAGAAAAGATAACTTTTTCTTTTGTTTTATTTTTTTTTGTTTTTATTTAGGCCAGACAGGGGGCCTGAACTCTGGGCCTGTGCACTGTCCCTCACCTATTCAATTCAAGGCTAGTGCTCTACCACTCGAGCCATAGCAGCACTTCTGGCTTTTTCTGCTTATGTACTGCTGAAGAATGGAACCCAAGGCCTCATGCATGCAAGGCAAACACTCTAACACTGAACCACATTCCCAGCCCAAGTTTGGAAGTTTTTGAGAAGAGATATTTGGCATTTACTTTGCATCCTTGATTAGTAAAGAATAGATATGATTTTACTCCAAATTTTGCCTCCTTTTATGTTCCCTAAACAGTTACACATGATCATCATTACATCGCATATATTTAAGTCCTTCTTTTATTTCTTTTATCATTATTGTTTTCTTGTTGTTGTTTTGCTGATCCTAAAGCTTGCACTCAGGGCCTAGGCATTGTCCCTGAGATCAAGGCTCTTGTTCTACCACTTGAGCCACAGCACCACTTCTGGCTTTTTCTGCCTGGGCTTGCTTTGAATCATAATACTCAGATCTCAGCCTCCTAGTTAGCTAGGATTACAGGTGTGAGACACCATTGCTCAGCAAGTCCCTGTCTTTTAATTATTATTCTAAAAGCCTCCTATCCAAGGTCACTCCTAAGATAGTTAATTGACCTATGTCAATAGTTCCTTCATACTCTCATCTCCTGTTATGGCTATGGTGTCTTTTCCATCATATCCTGAACCTACTTCACTGCTCTCTTCCTAATACATGATTCTAGATGTATTTCTAATTATTACCTAAATCTTGTGGCAATAAACCCTAAATTACTCAACTATTAATTTCATTTAATTTTTTTTTCAATATGATTGTTGTTCTGTACAAATCTGAGCTTATATTCAACTCTTGCATCTACTTCTAGGCATAAGCAGAGCCTGGGCCAATTCTACCTTTAATACAATAGGTTAGCCGAAGAATAGCCAGCAGTATTCCTGCCTAGGAGTCAGGACAAGTAGTTGAGTGCCTGAAAGAAGCAATGTATTCCTGACATGAGAAGGGGTAAGAGAGACAACAGCCTAGAGAGCAAACTGGCAGTCACAACATTTAACAACTTCTCCTTTGGAGAAATTGACCTCCTGCAAAGTGGCAGTGAGATAACTTATCTAGTGAATTTACTTATATGAAGGAAGTTGTCATGTCTCACTACACAACTCCCTTGTAGTCAAAGAGAGGGCATTCTTTTGTTTCCTCCGTAGGCCCAGACTCAGTTTATCTCCATCTTAGACTTTGCTAAGACGATATTCCTACCAGAAGATCTCTGATGAGGAGGAAAGTGTGATCTCTTGGCTTCTGAATGGCCCTTTGGGAACTGAGGCCACTTTTAGTTTTCAACCTGTTCCTTCTGACAATGGAAAAGCTCATTCTCTGAATTGTGCCCTAGTATCAAATCTGTTCAGAGAAGGTCAAGGAAGGACAGATTCTGCCTGAGGGAGTGAGTTTCTTCATTTCCAATGAGGTCAATTAATATCTGATTCGAGGCCCAGGTGCAAGTCCTTCACCAGATCCCCAAGCTGGAGTGGATGTTAGCTCAGACTCAAAGCCATCCTCATATTTCTGCAGCTCTTTCTCATGAACCAATAGGTTACAGGAGTTTAGTTCAGAATCAAGGAGAAATTAGAGTAGCAGAAGGACGATTGGCAGGGTGAGTAATTAGAAACTTTGGGTGAAAAAAGGGCTCAGAAAATCTAGGATCACTCACATCATTTGGGAATCACATCATAAGATTAGAGAATAAACGTAATAAATTACTACCTAAATTAGTAACTCCACTATTCTACATTACATGTGTTCTGTCAAAAGTTAACTGTCCTAGCTCTATTTGGTCAGGAAAATGGAACACATTCTTTCCTCACTAAGTTCTACTGAGTATCTTTATCCATAGCCCAGGTTGTCCTTACTCTCTAATTCTCTGTTACTTTCCTTTGCTGGATTCAATCAATGACACTTGAAAGTGTTAGCATCTTCAGACATGTAATTACACTTTCTTTTAATCCATTTGTTATAAAGTAAAACAAATTATGGGGAAAAGTATATAAGTGGTACATTATCTTCCAAGGCATATTTATTTAATGTTATTAAGTATTATTTTAATAGTTTCATCGTTAAAACTTGAGGAAAATGTTTTACTATTAGCAGTAATTAGTTGCACATTTTTTGTATTTTTCCATGTCTGTGTATTTGTTAAGCTTCTAACATCGTCTTTCCCCCAACTGTTGCCTTCTTAAAATTGCTTCAAATTATAAACTACATATGATGGTATTCTATGTGTTCACTGATATATTTAAATTTTGATCTAATATCCACATAATATAGGATATCTTCAAACTATTGTAACTGGTCTGAAAATCAATATGGACATTCCTCATTAAAGCAAAAACACAATGCCACAAAACCCAGTGAAATTAAGATTAGTTATATATTTAAAATATTTAGCAATTATACAGTAGAAACATTCACCTCTCATATACCAGAACATGTTTGTAGGTATGAATAGCACATTTTCTTCATTCTCTCTTTCTGGTGCATCTAAGTTGATTACACAGCTTGGTTGCTATAGAATATTGCTGCCATGAACATGGATGTTCATGTTGATTTATATTCCTTCAATATGTATCCAGTTGCAGTAAGGTCATCAACATATCTGTCTTTTTGGTGTTGTGTAAACTTCCATTAAGATATCCCTATGGGTTGCACTAGTTTACAATGCCACAAAATCAAATATAGTTCCTTATTTATTTCAACCTATCCAGCAGTTTATTTATTTGAGTGGTAATAGCTATTCTGGTGTGTAAGATAGGATCTCAGTGACTTTCCTCTTTATTTTCCTTCGTGTTTGCTATGTGGATATGAATCTCAAATATTTTATTTATTTATTAAATATTTACATTTGTATTTCATTCCTGATCAGTGTCTTTCTTTTTTTTTTGGTATTTGATCAGTTTTTAAGATTTATTATATTTTATTTTTTCCCATTACAAATACTCACTTTAGTTAGTAAAAAGATTTTTTTTCATTACAATGGTACACAATTAACTAAAAACAACAGATTGTACATTTATATCACTGGATGTTTTTGTTTTATTTACAATCAGGAAATCGTTTTAATAAAGATGCTGAACTTCTTTCACTGATATTCTGAAAGTATAGTATCTCATATTGGCCTAAACTAATCTCTGAATTACCAGTCACAGCATGGGCCCCCACAGTCTGGGCTAAGTAAAACCACTAATACAGCACAAACTGGATTTAAAGAGAGGAAAAGGCCTCATAAAAGTTAGAAGAAAGGCATCACCTTCATGAAGCAAATGTTGAAGTTCACAAGCAGACCTTAGGAATCTGAATATCAAGAAGATCAAAGGATAAAAGTATTTAGAAGGACAACTTTAAAACTCCAGATTGGGGAGGTGGGACAAACAATATATACCAAAACTCAATGCTGAAGGGAAGGAGTGTTTTACTCCAAAGATCAAAGGATAAAAGTATTTAGAAGGACAACTTTAGAACTCCAAATTGGGGAGGTGGGACAAACAATAGATACCCAAACTCAATGCTGAAGGGAAGGAGTGTTTTACTCCAAACCTCATCTGTGTCTGACTCTCTCACACAACACACACACACACACACACACACACACACACACACACACACACACACACACACACACACACACCTAGTGAGAGGTCTTTGCCAAAGTACAGTCATTCTGGACATAGACTCCGAATAATCAGAAAGTATCCATTGTGAAGACCTTTACTGAAAGTACCCATTGTAAGTAGACTTTTACTGAAAGTTAGAACTCAGGTTCCTGGAAAAACTGTGAAATGTCACAATAATGTTCTGCAAATAACTCCCCTAGCAATAGCCATCACCAATGAAAGAATGTACATAAAGCTACAGATTTTTTTTAATTTTTCAATTTTTTTTTACTTTTTATTGTGAAAATACTGTACAGAGTGGTTACAATTATATGGGCAAGATAATGAATACATTTCTTATGAAGCATTGTAGCCTCCTCCTTTGTTTCCCACTCCTGTAACTTCCCATCCTCCCATAGTTCCCCCATCGAATTCTCTGCCCCCTACCCCCACCAAAGTTGTAAAATTCGTTTTTCTCCATAAGAAGTTGTACATCTCATTGTTGCAATGGGTCCACCTGTATCCCTATTTAACGATTTGTTTTTTTTTCCCCTTCTCCTCCACAACTTATTGCTCATTGCTTAGCCTGCACTCGCTAGCCAATAAGATTGTTATAAGATTACCCAGTTAACAGAAGGTTCGGGGATCTCAACTCTGACCCACTGCAATGGTGACAGTTGTGAGTCCAGGCTCGAGCTTGAAATAAAGGACTCTAATTTGCTCACATGAGAACTGGCTCCGTGGTGGTCTTTGGGAATCCTTATCTAAGCGAAAGACTAGTGTAAACAGAGAACCCCAGGGGCAACTGTATGTGGGACAATGATGCTTTTTTCCTCTTCTTTTTAGATAATCAAACATTATGTTGTAGTTAGCTCCACAGCTGCTCCACACCTGAGCAGGAGGCAGGAAAGGATGCCTTAGACTGCAGGGCAGCCTTGTGTACCTCTGGCTTTCTGTATAAGAATGCAGTTTGTGATCCCCTAGGGAGGGGTGGCCAAGCTGAAATGGGGGTATGCTTTGCCTGGAGGATGGCACCCTGTGAGCCCTGCATGCATGGTGAAACAGCCTGGAAAGCCCTGTAAGCATCTCCAGGATGGCCTCTCAGTGGCTTGGAGAAGTTGACTCCTGTAGTTGCACATGGCAGGAGGCAGGAGGAGAACAGGAATCCAGAAGATGGGAGAGGCACAGAAGCAAATGCACCTCTCCATTGAGACTCCTCGGCCATTCTAAGGAGGTTCACAACCCACATGTGGCGGCCACTGCACAGATCTCCAGAGGCCTTACTTCTCTGGGGAGCAGTGCCTGAGCCTGATCCAGTGCAGTAACTTCCCCAGTGGTCCTGAGCTTGGCTGGGCTGGAGCAGAGCCTACCAGCCATGCTTCCTCTGCCTTGCTATGTATAGCCTTCCAGCAGCTGCCCAGGTTCCAGCACCCACAACAGGCCAGCTCCTTGGGGCAGGGTGAGGCTGTGCTGACAAATCCTGGTGCTGGCGTCAAGGCAAGAGCGAGGCCTAACCCACAGGAGAGCTGGCCCTCACTTCCAAGGGCATCGAGAGAGGCATGACAACCACAGGCCCATCCTTGCTGCCCTCACTGGCCCTAGAGGTTACCTATAAGTCCCTGACTTCGTTCTTGAAATTCTTCAGCCACTGGTTGTCTCATTTTTCATTATCTGTTTGGGTGAGACTCGAGACTTCTTCCTCTCCTCACCAAGCAAATAGGCCCTAGCAAATCCACCCCAAATTGCACACCTCACAGACACTCTCCAAAACCCAGCTGCCTTTAGGGCTGCTGTTGCATGAGCTGTTGGCCAACTGCCTCTTCCTCCCTTCACAGCCTCCTTCAGGGCCTCCCCACCATCCTCTCCCCATCGCTCTCAGCCCCAACCAAAGCTCTGCTTACCCTGTGGCCTCCTCCCTCTCCACCCAGCCCCCATCCCCAACCCCAGCAGGGCCAGTGCTCTATGGAAATGAACTGGCGCAGCAGAATCAAAGGTGTCACAGTGTGCAGCCTGCTGAGAATTGGAGGCAGCATAGGTCTCTGATCACTGTCTTTCACTTCACTTACACATGTATTCATTATATTAATTTGGTATTTAATATTGGATCTCATAACTTTTTTTTAAGCCTTTGCAGAATAGCTGGTAGAAATATAGTCCCAAACTCGAATTGTCTCTTGTTTAATTCTTTCGAGATTCAGAGATATTTTAAGTAGATATAACCATCATAAATTCTCAATTACATAACAGAGTGTTATTCAGAAAACATTTGCTTATGCATCTGTCATCAATTATTTACAAAACTAGAAACTTTTAAAGTTTCAACTATTATAGGAAAATCTTTGATTCATGTTGAATGGATACGAGAAGGTTGAGCTGTTGCATACATTCGTGTGTGTGTGTGTGTATGTGTGTGTGTGTGTGTGTGTGTGTGTGTGTGTGTGTGTGTGCGTGCGTGCATGTGCATGTGCGTGTGTAGGGATTATATGTATCATTGAAATCAAGGACAGGAACTTTTTTCCTTTTTCTGAGATATGCATTATGGTGTTTCTTTGTTGGTGGTAGGCTCTGATTTCTTGCTTTTACCTGATGTGCACATTTCAGCTCAATTTTTCAATTAAACCTTCTTATTTAATATTGAGCATATAGTACTCTGATATTGCTTTGTCTTTAGTTTGCCATTTAGGATCTCTTTTTCCTCTTTAACTATTAATATTCAATATAGATTTTACCTCCTGACTGATTTTCCCCTACACAATTCCATGCACCTGTTATTCTAAATTCCAGGAAGAATAACATCAAGTAGACTGAGGCTAAGATCATACACAAGTATGAATTTAGTTTCTAGCTAAAAAATAATCAGGATAACAGGGCTGGGGGCATGACAAAGTGGTAAGAACACCCATTTAAGGGGCACAAAACACTCAATTCAAACTCTAATATCAGGGGTTATAAAGAAAAAAACTATGATTTTAAATAATTAGAACAATTGTAACACTTGAGTATTTGAGTGGAGAAAAATCCATGAGAGAGATAGAATGAACCTACGTTCCAATGCTTTCTACTTTAGTGATAATGTTTAATGGTACTTCAGACAAAAGAGAGTTACTTTGCAAATGAGCATGGATGTGCATTTGCGTGATGGAAATACTCTACTTACACAGGTGTAAATTAAATAGATTTTTTTCGGGTAGATTGTAATTCTTGAACTAAGAGCCTGGGTGATGTCTCTGAGCTTTTTCTCTCAAGGCTACCACTCTAATACTTTGAACCACAGTTCCAATTCTGATTTTCTGTTGGTTGTTTGGAGATAAGAGGCTCATGGACTTTCCTGCCCAGGATGGCTTCAAACCACGATCGTCAGATCTCAGCCTCCTGAGTAACCAGGATTCCAGTCATGAGCCGTCGATGTTTTTAATAATTTAGTAAATTGTATAGTTATAGAAGTTATACATTATCATTGTAACCTGTGTAATATATGTGTGTATGTATAGATTAATGCATAGATAGAAATATTTCAACATATTTTTGCATCTACAGGAGACTTATGAAATCATCATTCATTATAAAATAAAATGGAAACAAAAGTTAATAGGAGCAAAACAAAGGGAATTGTTACACGTTTCTTTTTGTTGAATGCAATATTAATTGTGAGAATCAGTTTGGGAAAACCATCTCTACTTTAGCAAAATGGATAATTGCTATTAGTTCCAATCCATCTATTGGCCCATATTGTGCATCCTCACACATGAGTGTCAAAATCAAACCACACTTTTTGACTTTGTATTTAACTTACCTGTTATAATTTAGGCGATAGATGAAGTAATCAAATAAAGATTAAAATAATAGTAAGCGAGGCTCTGAGTTAGAGCTGAAAAGGATTTTAAATATGATAATAGCTAATTAAGATGCATATTTCTTAATTTCATTCTGTTGTTATGTCTCTCATTCCCACATTAGGAAAGTACATAGAAGTTTCTCAGTAAATTATATGTACAATTATTAAAAATGTAATGAAAGAATATGGGCACAGTGTGGTTTTAGCTTATTGAGACCTATATGGGGTAGTGTGTTTTTGAGGACTTGCAAAACGTTGCGATGGAGATGATGGGAAGGATGTGCTTATTCTGGAAAACATGTTAGGGGATTGCTCCCAGAAAGATAGTGATGAATTCTTCCAAATGGTTTCAGTAAAATCACTTTCACAACCATGTTCACTATTGCACTATTCACCATAGCCAAGTTATGGAAACAGCCCAGATGCCCTTTGGCGGAGAGATGGTTGGCAAAACTGTGTCATATATACATAAGTGGATTGTACCTATCCATTATGAAGACTGTTACATTATTTACAATGAAATGGATAGATCTAAAAATATGTTAAGTAAAATAAGTCAGAGCCAGACACACAAAGGACCCATGTTCTGTCTCATATTTGGAAGCTAGAACTTTATACGTTTACACAGCAATATTAACCAAATCATGCTATTTACAGAGGAGTATTTAAATGATGTCATATTTTTGATAAAATTGAACTTTTAATACAACAAAATGAATACCAGGAAACAATCTGTTGGAAGATGTGAGGGGAAGTCAACGGGAAGGAATAAAGTGAGCTATGGAGGAAGAAAGTGAAGACATAATATTCAATGCAGATAGTATGAAACTAGAAAATATTAAAGTGTGGTGAGTTTTTGAAGGGTAGGGAAAAGTTATATAAATATCCATTATACATAAAAACATGATTTATTGAATGAAAATTCCCTTGTCCAACTAGTTAAGATAATAAAAATATAATTAAATACAATGGAGACATCTGATCTTAAACTGTGCTCTCTTAAGCCATGAAACAATATAATAGTTTCTTCCTCAGAAATTTTCTTTTCAGGTATTTTCCTTAGAGTGACAGAAAAATGATCAATGCAATGAATATCAATACATCACATTGCACATCATAAATAGACAATATAAAACCAGAGTAAAAATGTTAGAATTCATCACATGATAAAATAACAGGTAGAATTTGCCAAATGCTAATTGATTGTTTTTCCAATACTTTACCTATGTTATCTAATTTAATCCTCACAATAATTGCATAAAGTGGAACTACTTACATTTTTAATTCTCAGATGATGATATTGAAGTCTTCAGAGTTGTAATTACTACTACAACATTGCACACATGGTAAGTGTTAGCCTGAGGTCCATCTCCAAATGTATCAATTAACCTCATTCTATTTTATGACTAAAATACCAGCCCTTTGTCTACAAATTCTAGGAAAAATTCCCAGTATTGTGTACACTCATAATATTTCACTTTATCTTTCTTAGAAAATAGATAACTGTAATATGAAAACTCAAAGTTCATAATCCATACATACCTCCATTGTGAAAGGAACTGCTAAAGTATAACATTCTTGATTTCTAGGTCAAAATAGCAGAAATAATATTCTATCCCTTCACTCAACACTGCACTGCCTGGGGACCCTATCTCTGTTTAACACTGTCTTACTGAAAGAATGACCTCCCCAATTCCTGATGGAAACAGACTGCAGGTCTTATACACCAATCATTTCCACAGTGTATCTCACCTAGGTTGTTTACTATTAGAAGTTTTTTGACTGCTTTTTATACCCAACATTTTGAGAGAAAGGTATACTTTAAAATGCTATTAAACCAAGACTGATATAAAAATCATCTTTGACCCCAGATAAATATTTTACCTTTCTTGTACCCAAAAATACAGACTGACCTATCATTAATGTTAGGAATGAGAGGATAAAAATCATAGACAACAAGACCTAAGCATGAATTAAAGCCTTTCCAACTTCTGAATACAATTGGTTTAAAAAGACATAAAGGGCTGGAAGGTTTCTCAGAGGTAGAGCGCTTGCTGTGCATGCATGAGGCACTGGGTTTGATTCCTCAGCACCAGATAAGCAAAAAGAAAAAAGCTGGAAGTGACGCTTTGGCTCAAGTGGAAGAGTGCTCGCCTTGAGCTGAAGAGCTAAGGGACAGCGACCAGGCCCAGAGTTCAGGCCCCACTACCAGACTCCACTCCCTAAAAAAGACATCAATACTACTACATTTTTCAAAATTTCTTTTTTTAAGTATTTATTTATTTATTCATTCATTGTATTTTCCCAGGAAAAGAAAGGGAAGGAAAGAGTCAGGATGTGTTTAAAAAAAATGGTTAGAAAGGAGGAAAGGAAGTACTTGGGTACAGCACAAATCAATCATGAAATAAAACACCCAGGACTGGTATCATAAAAGCCCAAGGGAGCTTTAGTATGCAGGGATCAGAGAAAGGACAGACAGGTACACACTTTCCCACCCTCCCTCCCCATAAATTCAAGATTTCTCACAAAACTTTGGTTTCTCACAGTAAACATGGAGTTACATTTGTCCGTCTCCCATTAAACAATCTTGTGGCCACTTTGACATGACTTTTCTTGCACCTGTGTACAAGTTCCTGAGTGACTGGAACACACATTAATATTCCCTTTCCTGGTCTCCTGACCCCACTTTCTACAAGGAAAGCCACACTTGCTTTTCTCTAGTATTACAGAACAAACAAGTTTGGTCACAAATGTCATATTTGATGAGAATTATGTTTAAAAAACATGGACTCAGGTTGGGAACAAGGTGTGTGTGGGGGGTGTGGAGAGGTTGGAGCCCTAGCGTCTTCAGAATCTTTGCATAAGTCACATAAAAGTTGAAGAGACATTCCAAGAGTCATCTGTGTATGGGCATGTAGGTTTTCTTTTGAGGGAGAAAAGGGTAGAAGATAGGGACTTATTATTATTATTTTTACCAACGAAGATCTAGTCCAAAATGGGAAATAGAGGAAGAGAGGGAACAAAAGAAAAACTAGTTCAAGATCCTCACTTTAGAAGGTCCCCCAACTTAGCTTCAGATCCTTTTGTCTAGTGCATAACCTTCTGTCAAAGATGGTTTGGCTATTTTTCTCAATTCTAAAAGAAGTTTGTAAACAATAAAACCTCAAAAAGAACATGGAGAAAAAACCCACACATTATTATTTACGCAAACTAGGCCACCTAGCAAATGATCAACTCAGAAACTCAGTAAAGTCCTACAGAGCCTAGACAAATACAATTAACTAGATGGGCCAGCATTTGTGGGGAGACAAGACACTAGGATCAGACACACATCACCCAATGCATTCTATTGCATTTGTCCTGTTTCAACACAGTGAGGTAGGTTTGCGGTGATCTCACAGAATGTAAACGAAACTCCCTTTTTCTCCTTTAGCTAACACAACACTATGAACAATTATGCAGCAGGGCAGGACACGGGCTCCAGAGAGAGGCCTTCACTTATGGATTTCCCTGGAAGCCGAGACTGAGGATTTTGGTCCTTGCTTTTTATAGAGCCATCCCTGCATGGCTAGTACAAGGTGGACACATATCTGTGGTCTTAAAATCCAAACATATCAATTCCCATTCCTTAGAGGAAAAAAATACATATACAGTTACTTGCACAGTAATCCCAGGCTAACCTTGTAAAGGATAGATGTGGTATATGGAAAGAAAACAAGTCCCAGAGCCATAGGATTAGACAATCATTACTACTAACCTTGGCTTCCTCTTTGGGCCTCTTCTACCTTGTCTGCACCACCATTTCCTGTTTAGACTAATTTCCATTCTTCTGGCAGAAGGAGAACAAGTCATGGGGCAACCCAATTAAAAACATTTCCAAGGGTTGATGGGGTTTCAAGACGACCTTATGGCAGAAAAACCAGCTCTAATTGGCAAAAATGAAGTAGTTCAATAGGCTAGGCACTACAAATGGTTGTTCTCCATGGTGATAAAAACAACAAATTCTTCCTGCTGTGCCGACCTGGAGTTGTTGCCTACTTATCCCTGAGATTGCTCATGTACCTGAGAACACAGTGCAGGAAGGAGGGCCTTAAGATTAATATATATAAAAATACAATACCAGAATATGTATAATAAGAAAAAAAGTTAAAATGCACAAGATATATCATTCTCACATATAGTGCAGTTTTGGCATCCTGGAGAAAGTGGGGACCCAAGGTGCAGTTATCCAAGGGAACAAATAAATTACAATCACATTGGCCCAGAATTGGGGCGGGGCGGGAAGAAACACAGAGCAGCAGGTTTACAGCCATTCCCTAGTAACCCATGTTGCCTGTCATCACAACCAAATGCCTGGACAAGCTCTCCCAGCACTACGGCTCAAGATAGGGTGATGAGGAAACAAGATGTTTAGGAGAGGAGGTGGTGGAGAGACAAAAAACAAAACAAAACAAAACAACCCTACCTTGCTCCTGACGGTCCCTCCTACCCGAGGTATTACACCTTGGGGATTTGGGCCCATGGATCTGCTGGTCTGATGCTTATTTGTTTCACACCCTGGCAAGAGAAATAGGACACATCCTTCTTTAAAGGAACAACTTGCCAATCTGGGTCATTTTTAGAAGCTGGAGGCTGGGGGGGTGGGGCAGAGGGAGGGGAAGCATGTAGGACAGGTGAAGCTTATCATATAAAGTATGCAGGTTTCAAAATGGTTCCCCCAAAGCCCCTCACTTGAATTGGGATAGATCATGATGGGATTCCTATGCATCACCCCTTCCCCTCATCAAAAGACAAGATGGGGTGATGCTGGGACATTCCGGCCTGAGACATATGGCAGTGCCAGCTACTCACCAACCCATCCCATATCCCCATTTTCTCCACTTTGCCGTTTCATGCCTTCTCCTTGAAACTTCCTGCTGGCAAGGGTAGCCCCCCTTACTCTGGTGGCTCAATATTGGGCCTCGGGGAGCAGGGCAGGGCTGTGATCTCCTTCTTCTTCTTCCCTAAAGTAGGCAGGCTTTCCCTGGGAACTGGGGACCTGCTGAGCCTTCAGTGGACAGGAGGACACCATGTGGTTGATGCTTTGGCAGAAGTGGCACTTCTTGGGCTGTGGTGGCAGCTTGCATTCCTTGGTATGATGGTCTAGACCACCACAGCTGTAGCACCTGTCTCCTTTGGATCTGCGCTTCTGCATGTTCTTCAACTTTGGCCGCCTCTCACTACCAAAGAGAACACCCCACTGGGCCCAGTGAATCCAATGGATTCTACGCCTTTGGCAGACTTCTTATAGGTAAACTCCACAGCCTCTCCCACCCTCAGGCTCCAGAAGCCCTCCATGTGCAGCTTACTCTGGTGCACAAAGACGTCCACCAGGGGGTCCAGCGCGACCATGGTGCAGGCACTCATGGATAGGAAGCCGAACCCCATGATCACGTTGAACCACTTACAGATGCCGGCCCTGTGCAGCAGCTGCAGCTCCTCGGCCGCCTGAGCCGAATCCCCCGGCGCCTACTCTGGCGCCTTCTCCACTGCCTTGGCACAGCCACCTGCAAACTGCTAGTTGGACACCAAGCCCATGGTCATTTGCTGAGCCCTCGTTCCCGTGCCCCTGGTCGGGCTGCTGCTGGCCCCTGAGAAGTCCGGAGGCAAAGGGGAGGTTCGGAGAAGAGGCAGCTACATCTTACCCAGCACAATCCATTTTTTCAAAATTTCTTATGATACTGAAGATTCAATTATAAACTATTAACACTTGAAAATAACTCATTTTTAGGGGAATAGGACACAAAACACAAGATTAATCCTAATCATTTTCAAAGACTATTTATACTACAAATTCACTCTTTTTTTTTTCAAATTCACTCTTATAACTACAAAGATTCTAAAAATAACAAGCATAGTGTCACAAAGGACATAATTTAACTTGATCATGTAATTCAAAAGACTGTGCTAATAGAAAACAAAGTTATACTAATAATTAGCTCACCCAATTCACTTCCATTCTTTTATTCTATATCTTTTAGTTTCATAAAAACTGGCTTTTCATAAAATGATGCATTAAAAGCCTATATACACATTTACATTTTCAGATTTTAACAATGTTTATTTCAGAAATGTTTTTAGCTGTATAGTCAATGAACTGAAAACCATGATCCTCAGATCTCAGCCTCAATAGCTAGGATTACAGGTGTGAGCCACCAGCACCCGGCTGCTTTATTTATTTATTTATTTATTTATTTATTTATTTATTTATTTATTTTCGGTTGTGGGGCTTGAACTCTGGGCCTTAGCTTTGTCCCCAAGCTCTTTAGCTCAAGGCTAGTGTGCTGTTACTTTGAGCCAGAGTGCCACTTCTGGTTTCCTGGTGGTTAATTGGAGATAAGAGTCTCACGGCCTGGCTTTGAACTGTGATCCTCCGATCTCAGTCTCCTGAGTAGTTAGGATCATAAACTATTCAAAGGGTTTTCAGAAATTGCAAGACTTTCTCTGGGATCTTATTTATATTGGAAAAGATATTCAAAAATCCTTATTTGTTAAAGTTGTGATAGTTACTCCCACAAAAGAACAATTAATTAAGAAACATTTGTATGCACAAAACAACTTCAAATGCATCCACTATCTGGAGGTGACACATGCTTTTTGTTTGTTTTTGCAAGGTACATCTAACAAACATATCCACAATACTGATTTTCAGTAAATATGATGGGATATTCAAACCTAAAAAATATGGGGTTTATTATCTTAGTGTGAATAGATATGATCTTACAAACAAAGTTATTTTCAACAGAAATCTGGAAAGTGTTTATCCACCTTGAGTTTCACAGGAATAACCAGAGTAATACCTGTTTGGTTGAGTTGGTCAAAATCACTCTATGAGTATATCTTAAAAGTATATCCAATTTAAGATGTCAAATACATATTTTGTACTGACAGTCATCTTACAGCAATAACTCACTACCTAATTATATGTGTATCTTCTTGCCTAACATATACTAAGAACCGAAAGTGATCTCTTTTATCTAACTTAATGGTGTAAATGCTTTGATTATGAGGATGTTATTATTTGACAAATAAAATGTACAGAAGGGTGGTTCCACTGAAATGACAGGATGGAACCCTGATAATTAACAACATTTCAACACAGCTCTTTTCAGCCTCACTCTATCCACATTGGCAAGCAACATTGCAACCGCACACACACACACATACACACCCATGTGTGCACATGTACACACACACATACATGCATGCCAAACTCAGGGTTTGTTGTACAATAAAGTTCAAATAAAATATTAATGATTAAGAAAAATGATAATTTGCCTTTTTACAAAATAATACATAATCCAGTCTCCACGATTGTTATATTTTACCTGCCTCTCCACATGTGACCACTTAATTTATTTTTAGTTAATTCATTCATTCATTCATTCGTTTTGTGCTAATACTAGAGCTTGAACTCAGGGCCTGACTCTGTTCCAGAATTTGTTATTTTTTTGTTTTAGTTTTCTCAAGGCTAGCATTTTAATGCTTATACTACAGCTCCATTTCAAGCTTTTGTGGTTACTTTCAAATCAGAATCTAATGGACTTTTTTTTCTTGGTCTGGTTTCAAAGCACAATCATCCGATTTCATCTTTCTGATTAGGTAGGATTAAAGACCTGAGCCACCGATGTGGCTCCTACTTTTTCCTATACTTATCTAATGCACATACTTAGATAGTAATTTAAAGCTGAGAGCATACAACCAAGATGTACAGTGATGATATTTTCCTGTCAGAAATTCATGTTAGTAATGTAAATTTATTCTTAAGACCATATGCAAAAAATAAGAAGAAATCTGATGATGATGATGATGATGTATGTGTGTGTGTGTGTGTGTGTGTGTGTGTGTGTGCTTTTGCAATATGTTCCACATATAAGCACTGTACAGGGGTGTCCAGCCATTCACAGTTATTGCATGAATATCTGCCTTGAGCTACCAACTCATGGACAATTTCTAATTTTCCACTCTAGGCTTCCCAATGAAGAGGGGTTTACTCATCCTCATCCCTATTATTCATATGTGTTGGCCTTTTTGGAAATAGTCTCTGCTGTAGTAAGCTGCAAGGCAAGCACTCTACCACTGATCCACCATCCCAGCACAAGTTTTAAGATTCTTGTTTGTAATTTGGTCAAAGCTCTGACTCTTTATGTAGGCTACTAAAAATGTATTTACTAATTTCAAGTAAATACATATATTCTAATTCCATCTCTTTTAAAAAATAGAAGCATGGATTTTGTGGCTAGCTAGGTCATTGCACATCTCTATCTATTTTCCTCTCTCTCTTTCATGGTTCTCATAGACAATATGATTGCTCCATAATTATCCTAATTTATTTTGTTTTTATATTTTTGGTTGCATCATTTCACTTTCTGCTCTGCCATTTCCCAAATCAGCACCACATAAACAGAACCATCCAGAAGTGGTGCTGTGCCTCAAGTGGTAGAGTGCTTGCCTTGATTTGAACAGCTCAAGACAGTTCCCTGGCCCAGAGTTCAGGCCCCACAACTAATTTTTAAAAAAAGAATCTAAATACTTGATAATTCTACTAACAGATCTGACTAAAATCAGTTGAATCACACTTTTCCTGTACAATGAAGGAATAGGTTCAGGCTAGGAAAGCAGCTAGAGAAGGCAGGCAGATTGTATCTGTGACAAATCTTTGTGGATAATGGTATCGAGGATTACTTACTGGTTATTCACTTGCACTGCAAGCACGATTCTGAACGATTGCTTGCTGATTCTGAATTATTGCTTTGATCATTATATCCTCCAAGAAGAAAAAGTGAAATTTATTTGATAGAAAAGGACTACTAGTACATTTTGACTTCTCATTAAGCATCTTCAATCATCAAAATCACCTGAAGACAATAGACAGGCCTATTTTTTAGATGAAAACAAATGTCTTTAATAAAACAAGAATTTAGGTAGTCATACAAAGGACTTCTATTTTACTACTGCATTATACATTTTTTCTAATGTTGAATACCAACATTAGGAAGCTGTTAGAAAGTTCTTTAAGCCCATAAGTTGAATAGTGAGTTCTCTTACACTATAACATGGTATTTCCCAAATCATTTACATAGAAGCCATTGTTTCCTATTTTCTCATTCCTAGAATAAGCTGCACATGAAGACACCACTGGTCCTAATTTTCAGTCTGTACCTTTGAATATTGAGGAAAATCTTTCCTCTGCTCTCTATAAATTCCCTACTCTCCAGTTAGAATAATTTAGAGTAGTAAAAATGGAAAAAAGATAAAATAAATCATGGTGAATAAATATATGCAGAAAATTCACCAGATTTTTCTGACCAGTTCAATCAATGTGAACTATTGGAGAAAAACATGGACATCTCATTCCCACTGGCACTCAAAGTCTCCGGTTAAACAATTCTGACGAAGACAGGAAGTAAGATGAAAAAATGAGGAATGGTATCATTTGCAAGAAAAAAATTGAGGAAGATCCAAGCAAATTTCTTCTTTTGGATCTCGAAAACTGCATTTGATATTTCCTAAAGGATAAGTAAGTATTACTACCTCTTTGAAGTTGTGGAAGACTGTACAAATTGTTCTCCTAAGTTGTAATGGTTTGGTTGAGTTTCTTAAATTTCAAAAATGCCAGTCCATCCTTTGTTTCCCTACAATTTTTATTTTCAAAATACAAAGCAACAGCAATATCTTACTTTAAAAATTCATGGATTCCATGTATTCATCCAAGTGAATTGCCTGACTTTGATGTCAAAATACATTCAAGAGTTGTTTGTGTACATCTATAATGATTTCTGCAGAGTTTGTGATTTTTTCAAATCAGAAATAATTTTAACTTATCTTTTGAAATAAATAGTATAGAAACTAAAGATGTTCATGGTGCTTTTCTGAAAAAAGTATATCTGTTTGTATAATGTCCATAATCTATTTAATTCGCTCCTAGATATAATACTTTGAATTCTACATTGTTATATAATGTATATGTTCATTAATAAATGTGTCCTTTCAGATTGCATTGCATATAGAAAAAGTTTAAGATTCTTTTTTTCCTAGGTCCTTGTATTATTTTATTTCTTTGGGATAAAATGACAATGTTAACTAATTTCAAGTTTTGTAAAGGTTATGCTATGTAAAGGCCTTTCTCAGGTGAAGATTTAATATACTGATGTCAAACTAACCTTTAATTCTATGAATTACACGTATTGTTACACTTCTATTTTTGTAATGAACTTTTTAATAACTGTTTTTAACTGTTTTTCATTTCTTGCATCAGAAGAATGAAAAATATGGAATACTTCACAAATTTTCATATCATCCTTCGGCAAGTGCTATGTTAATCTCTGTATTGTTGTAATTTGGGTAGGCCTGCTGCTGAAAGATGTAGTATCATCTAAATTTAAGTACTTAATGATGCACTCTTATACAGGCATATATCCATGGTTGACTATTTATAACAAGGAACCCTTATTGTTCCTAAAAATTCTATTGATCTTATTTCTCTAAAATTCTGTGTATAATGGAAAAAAACATATTTCTTGGTCGATTGCTCACATTTGCAATTTTTTGTCAATGACTATTTTGTCTTTTTCATTTTAAATTTAATCATACTTTGAAGCCTTTACAGCTATGTTCAAAGGTGATTGCTTTTCAAGTATTTATCAACTGAGTTAGCTTTGTGGAGCTAATGGATTCAAAGAAAGCCTTGCTTAAGAGCTACTTCTTAACTTGTGCAACTTAAAATTTCCCAAATGAGGTCTTGCTGGGACAAATGTCTAGCTGACCCTTTACCTTTCTTCCATGTAGGAACAGACCAATCAGAATATCTTACCGTGACAGCAAAGATTGTCCACTGGAACAAAACTAACCTTAGTTACAAGAGATCATAGAGAGATGAACAGTTCAGACAGAATTGTTTAGAATGGAAGGCATTTTATCAAAATATACTTGTTTATTATACTTATCATTTCAAAAGTAGCTAAAGCCAAGAAGGTGAAAAAATTGTTCATATGCATGATTACCTACTGTCCTTGCCTGTCTATCATCCAACCAGGCAGGAACTTACACTACTGACTTTCTATAACCAAATATTTCCATAGCTCCTGGAGAAGTCCATAAGTTTCTCCTCGATATTAGGCCTTAAATTGGTAATGTTTTAATCACAGTGTTTCCTCTTGCCTCTAGGCTTTAAATCTAACTCTACCAAAAACTGAGGTAGAGATAATGGAATAATACTTTAAAACAGAGTTGCCTTTTTTTTTTTTTTTTTTTTTTTTTGGTCCATGGGGCTTGAACTCTGGGCCTGGGCACTGTCCCTCAGCTCTTCAGCTCAAGGTGAGTGCTCTACCACTTGAGCTACAGCGCCACTTCCGGTTTTCTGGTGGTTTATTGGAGATAGGAGTCTCACAGTCTCTCCTGTCCCGGGCTGGCTTTGAACCACGATCCTCAGATCTCAGCCTCCTGAGTAGCTAGGATTACAGGCGTGAGCCACCAGCGCCCGGCCAGAGTTGCCTTTTTTATATTATATATACTTATATATACTTATATATTTTATATTTATATGTGCTGATTTTAAATTTCACACAGTGAATCTTACTAGAATTGATAGTTTGACAAATATATTGACATTTATACTCATAAATAGATTGGAATATAAATAATTAGGTTTAGAATATATATTAGAATATAAAAAGTATCAATTCAATGTCTTCGGTATAAACTTGTGATACCTTCTATGTGTTCGTGGTCTTCTGAATTCATATGGTAAAATAACAGTATTGTTTTCCACTAATGTATAAGGGATTTTACTCTGATACTCTGTTTATTGTTTTAACTTGCTGGTCCCAAAGTGTTTTTCTCCATATTTCTGAAGCATTCTTACTGATTATACCCAAATTTTGCTGATATGATGTCTAAAAGCTATTATTCTTCTGCAGGACCCACGGGCCCTAGGATACCAGGTTCAAATTATCTGCAACATCAGATAACAAGGGCAAGACTTCTCACTTAGGCTCATGCAACATGCCAACAGAAAGTAATTGAAGACTAATCTCAATTTCTCATGTCCTATAATATTTCAGGTCCCCAATTCCTTACAGGAATTAGCAGTAATCAACTGTGAAATGCAAGGCAACATGAAATGAAAGATGAGATCACAAAATATGAGAGAAAGTACTGTAGTTCAAATTTTCAATTTAAAAATGACCAGCCCATATGAGTGAACAAAATCACAAATGAACAAGATTATTTTTAATACCCCTGTCCTAATGATTAATGAAAGATTTCAGTGCAGCATAAGTTGGCCAAAAATAGTTTCTGGAACGATAGATCCATAATTGGTCTACCAAGGCTAGGAAAACTTGATTTAGAGGTCAAATATAATTTAGAAAAACATTAACTAAGAAGATCCTTAGTGCTTCAAAACACCGGTACTTCAGAAAACTAGGTTGTATAGTATAAAAATTTTGTTATTCTCAAACTAATGATAACCTACCCTTAATCTCCTGAAAGTATATTCATTTTCAAATAAACGATTTAAAATCACATTTGCCAAAATAACACTTGACAAGTAGATGATAGTGACATTAAAAGGCTTTCAAGTGTAGGGAGCAAGTTAAAATAGAGTTGATTTACTTACCCAACATTAATATCAACCAAATTCGTTCATTAAAGTGTAGAAATAGTACCCCCACCATTTGTGTTGTTTAGTAGGTGCCTTCCATAAATGTGTTAAATAGATCAGCCTCCCATATTCCAAACCCAAGTATTAGCTAATAAAGTAAATTTCATCACATAAGAACGTACATTTTAAAAAGTCACTAATAGTTGCTTTATCAAGTGTTGTTTTATGTTTTCCCTATCTGTCTAATATAGTAAGAAATATGACTTTAAGTCTTGCATTTGGGTACTGATCAGAGATGTGACAAATATAAAATATGTCTTCTATTTCTATCATATTCCTCTACACTCGTAAATTTTAGTTTTCTTCTTTTTCCAAAACTTATAGGTAGTAGCAAATATTATCCTAGGTAAAATTAAATAATCACACACCATTGTACAAAGCCATTTATAAAAACTGGTAGTTAGGAATACATTCTAAGTAATTTTTAAACTTTCTTGCTGCCTAAAGATTAATCTTCCAAATGAATGAGAATAAAATCATGTCTAAGTGATTCACATCTTCAGTCTTGCAAATTGTTATTGCAGATGAATGAATTATGGAAATATAAACTGACATCAGTTCATGTATATGTGGGATTGAAACTCCATGGAATGTATATAAACCTTTCAATGTATTAACAGGCAGTTTAACAGAATGACTATCAGGAAATTGAAAACAGAGAGGAACAATAGTAAAGAAATAGAATGAATGAAAAATACAACAAGGGACAAGTACAGCTAGAATACTCAATGTACACATGTAATAAAGGAAGTGGTAAATCTGAAATAAATCTTGGAGAAAGGGTTGGTTCAGATTGATAGAAGGAGTGACTCTGATCCAGGAGCATTAGACAATTAGATGGACATATTTAATTGTAACACACTTGCACAACCAAAAATTACAACCAAACAGCAATCTCTAGACAGTATGAATATGACCTCTCAAAATTTTAAATAGTTAATGAAGGTCAGTCTTTGGAAAAGCAAACAAAGCTGCGCAAAGAGGGCAGTTTGGGGTGTGGGGAGAATTTTAAACAGATTTAAATAGATTGTCTAAGGTTATAAATCACCTATATCTACTGCAAATATTTTCTTCTGCGAATGTTCTTTGTCTGAACTGGATACTCCAGTCCTGAGGCACATTTGATAGCTTGTGAAGACAGAATGGAAGAAACAAGAACAAGAACCTATTACTCCACTGGAGAGAAAGCAGTTCTCTTTGTTTTCTCTCAATCTCTTCACTACTCTATTTTCATACTTTTAATAAAGTCAAGAGATTTGGAATTTTTTCTTTCCTTCTTTGTTGTCACAACTATGTTTATGAAGACCAACACTAATGCAAATCTTTGTCTCCAAAAAACCAGTCCAAGAACCTGTAATCACAAATATTTAGCTATATTTTTTTTTCTTTTTTCTTTTACCTTGAAATCTTCTTGTGTCTAATGTGCCCACAAAAATAAGTACTCCACCCCTTTTTGGTTCAGTCACTTTTAACCTCAAAGATATATTTTGCTAACAAAATGCTTAGAGGAAACTGAAGAATAATCCATTTTTATCTTCTCTCTTACAACTTTTATCTTCTCTCTTAAGACTTTCCTTAGATACCATATTATGAACAGTGAAATAATTCTTTGCAAAATCATTTCAATAGATTATTTTTCTCTTGGTCTTGCTTTTGCTCAACAAGATGTATGGAGAAGAATAGAGTTAAATCACCCATTCCTTGGATTACATTGTCTGTTACAAAGGACAATACTTCTATGTCCCTTCTTAGCTCTTGCCTGATTTCCAATTAATCACAGTTTCTTGGCTTCAAGTCTAGTGAAGGTGAAGGACTATACTGCATCTGCCACTGCTACATCTTCAGGTTTCTCTTTTAAAACTCTTTTATTTGGAGGTGGAATTTATTTTCATGTCTTCATTCAATTTTTTCTGCATTATACTGAGCCAAATAGGCTCTGTAAAATCACTTTAGGTAGCAAAAACATTAAGACAATCTATATCAAAAAGTTTTGGCCCCCTCCACGGCTGAAGCCAGTACCCTTAGCTAGGGCTTCTAAGAACGCATTTTCTTACCTTTGCAATTTGCTCAATTCTTTTCTGATCCCGAAACTTTTTGGCTTATGTAATAAGAGAAGACTTCACTATCTCATGTTAATGAGGATATTATATTTTTGATCTACTTAGAAATGTGAAGTATCCAATCAGATTTTTGTTCTGTGTTTCAGTGCTTCAAGTGCAAAGACACTGTGTAAACTCAATACGTTCTTTCATTTTGACGGGCACTTTCTCCGTAAATATTTTGATCAAAATTATCTTTTTAAGAAAATTACTGTTTAGTTTAAATTACACAACAACCTTGTTTCTCACAGTAAGACTGTATTTCCTGGGTAAGGACAATTCGCATGTTAACCTACAGGATTTACAGCACAGTTTGTGAGGCTTGTTTGTTTAGTGTAAAAATGAGCCATCTTACCCACATTGCTCCCTCTCAGCTAAGTCTCCATGGATTTTTTTGCATGAAAGCCTATTTTCCCAGGCAATTTTAAATTTTAATAGGCTAAGTTAAAAAGTTTGAACAATTAAAATTTACCTGTCATAATTTTAAAACTCTTTTGAAATTCCTTTATCAGAATCGCGAATTTACCAATCCTAATTCCACCTTTACCATCAAAAACAGTTAACATGTTGTTTCCATGATATATTATCCATGAAACTATTATTTTCCAGTTTCTTTATTATGCATATATATGAGCATATAAACTGATGCTGAGCAAAATAAACTCCAAGATATGGACAGAGATATTTATTTGCAGTTGTTGTTTTTAATGTACTATGTGATTTCTATTTTCCTTGGGTTTTTCCCCTATGAGTTATCTCCTATTGTGTTTGATTTTGGTACCCTGTGTATTGTTTATACATTTACCATAATTAGTAAAGGGAAGAGGAACAACAAATTGGCAAGACAAAGGACAAAGACAAACCAATGCAATAGCAATACTCATAAGACATTATGTTGGAAATGTACATTACAACTTGTGAGGGGTTTGGGGCTGAAGGACAACTGTGAGAAAAATGAGAGAGGGGATAACAAGTTTGAACAGTTATGTATTCACTGCCTTAAAATTGCTAACCCACTGCATATCACTTTCACATTAAAATTAAATTTTAAAAATAAGCTGCATGAAATAAAATTTCACTGTATTTGGTATAGTAAATATTATTCTTCATGTAGTAACTTTTTAAAAAATCCGTACTATTTGGCATCTAATTTGAATTAATTACCCCTTCTTTATCAGAGGACCATCAACTTGAATGTTATATAACTTGACAATTTTTTCACAATATAATTGCCAATATTTTCTTAAAATAATAAATTTGTACTTTCTCATACTAAAACTGAAAACTGATTAATTCTATAGAAACCCATAACTTTTAAAAGTAAATAAGTTGTGTAAGAGGACAGGATATGTGTGTTCCTCAAAATAATAACTACTAATAACTACTCACTTTCAAATTCTGAACACTCCATACCTGAGAGATTCAAAATAGTACCTATTTGCATGTTATGTAATTCTGCAATAGTTGCATTTTGCAATGGGGTGTTACACATTGAGAAGTGAACAGAAAAATAGCCACATTCTGGTATAGGATAAAACTATGAAGCTTGTTATAATTAATTCTTCAAGATTAAGCAATTGTTTATCAGATTAAGCTATTATTTCTATGACCATCAATCCCAAAATTTATGCCATAAAGTCATCCTAGACCAACAGTTTCCAACTTGTAGGGCGCACTTCAAAATTCCCTTAATTCCCATCACAAATAACTTATTTCTATTGGAAAAAATACTACACCTATGCTAATGGGATGCCCTCTGTGTTCTGAAAAGAACACCACAATAAACTGGGTTGCATCATTTTTCCTCCACTGGCATTCTTGAAAATATTATATATATTTATACTTTTTAACTATCATAGATATTCAGGATGCTAAGATCGGAAGATTACAGTTCAAAGCCCACCCAGCAGGAAAGATCCCTAGATTCTTATCTCCAATAAACTTCTCAGCAAAAGCCAGACACAAGTGGTACTGAGCTTGAAGTGGTAGGGCACAAGCCTTGAGCTTAACAGGCTCAGAGACAGTGTCCAGGCCCAGAGTTCAACCCCTAGGACAAACCAATAAAACAAAAACAAAAATAAAAACAAACTCCAAACCCAGCATTTTTCTTATTTTATACAGAGGCATTTAATTAAGGAAATTGCTTCCTGTGTTACATACAGGTAGAAAGAAGTCACACAATTATTCTCTTCATAACATGTTATACCAAAGCCTCAAAAAATTGCTGTTTTTCTAAATTTATAAATTAATATCCATTTCTTGGCAACTCGGTCTACATTATTTACATTATCATTTTATACAGGAACTATTGGAATTATCTATTAACTGAGTTCTAATTATAACTCTCTTGAAATAATATGCTAGGCAAATTGAATGCAAGAAACATTTGTAAATTTGTCAATTAAACACACTATTTAAAAAGAATTTTGTAGTATCTTATAGAATATGAAATTACAAACAACACCAAATTATTTATTTGAAGTCTGAACTCTAATTTAGAAAGATCTATCAATTCCTACATTAGATGAACTTTGCTATTCCTCAAGGCTTAAGCTTTTGTAATCCTTCATCCTTTCCTTGGAATCTAACAGAATGATGATTACTTACTTTTTCTAATTTTGCATGGGAATTATGAGCCATTTTGCATCTAGGAATGTTCTGTAATGAAGAGAGCATTTAAAAGCAGAAGTGAGGATTATATGTGAGTTGCATTTCAATAGGAAACGACTTCTCAAAACATAATGACAAAATTAGCCCAAACTTCCAACTGCGTATTCCTTTCTGGTTTGGTATCTTTTAATAATAGAAAATTATACTACCTGGTCCAGGGAAGGTATCACTATGTAATTCCAGTCTCTAATCTCCTGTCAGTCTGAGTGCTAGAATTGAAGGTTTGTATCACATTGCCCCACCGTAGTTTCTTGGTTTATTTATATGTATATATATATTTATTTATTTACTTATTTGTTTATTTATTTATTCATTTTTGAACCGGTCATGGGGCCTGAACTCTGGGACTGGGTGCTGTCCCTCAGCTCTTCAGCTCAAGTCTAGGTCTCTACCACTTGAACCACAGAGCCACTTCCGGCTTTTTTCTTTTGGCTTATGTAGTGCTGAGGAATGGAACCCAGGGCTTCATGTATGCAACGCAAGCACTCTACCACTGAGCCACCTTCCCAGGCCCAGACTAGCAATTCTGAACTTCTCCAGTTATATTATCCACTAAACTTCTCAGGCTGTTCATGTACTATTTTCGAAGATGTTCTAACATTTGACGCAGGATATGAACATTTTCAAATGCACCTGCGGGGTCTCTGATTCATTCCATGGATCTAATCCCTTTAATACTGATTACTTGAATCTCTTACTATCCCAATCCCTATCTATGTAATTTTCTCACACCATTTTGAAGAATGTTCGCTTGAGGATTTTTTAATTTTACAAATTATCACTTGATTCTAGTCTTACTCAGGACATATTTTCTATTGTTTTCTAACTTTTCTACATATTCTGAGAGTTGCTTCATATTTGTATTTGTGTGTGCACATATAAGTGTCTCTGTATATATGTGTATGATTGTATGTATGTATGCAAAAGCGTCAAAATCTTATTCAGCAATCTTGTTCATGACTGGTATTCTAATACTTGAGCCATACTTCCAATCCATCTTTTGGCTGGTTAATTATAGTTTCTCAAAGACTGTTCTGCCCAGGTGGATGCAACCTGAACTTCCCAGACTCCTTTACATTCTTAGGTTTTATTTATCCAGTGGAATCTACTTTTAAACTACAAAGATTTTTGTGAGTGTAAAGTCAAAGCTGTAGCCCAGATTTTCAACTCAAGAATTCATATAAAGATAGATGAACATACACATTACATATGCTGAGTGTACACTGTTAAAAATGTGATCCTAAGCTGGGTGGTGGTGAGATCTGAGGATTGGAGTTCAAATCCAGCCCATGTAGCAAAGTCCCAGAGACTCTTTTCTCCAATTTACTGCAAGAAAACTGGAAGCGGCACTGAGGCTCAAGTGGTAGAGCGCTAGCCTTGAGCTGAATAGCAGAGGGTCAGTGCCCAGCCTCTGAGTTCAAGTTCCAAGACCACCACGAACAAACAATATATAAGTAAAGGAAAGAAAAAATGTGATCTTATCCACCAGTTCATAGCTAGTATAATCCCTGCTCTCACAAGATGGACTTTTTTTTTTCCCAATTAAGTCTATGCTGTTATATCTCACTTGCATTGAAAAGAGAATTATTCTTCCATTCTACTTTCTACAAAGTTGTGTCATTAGCAAGCATGATTTAGAAAGGGAGTGGCCTCATACTTCCTGTTCCATGTAGGAGTAATGCTTTCTATATATCACTCTCATAAATCTACATACTGGACTTGGCTTTATTGTTTCAATGTTGTCTTATTTGTAGAGTCTTCTATAGTGTATTGAACCCTTATACTTAAACACAGAATTTCTCTTTCTGTTATTATTGCTATAGTTAACATGAGTTAACAAATTCATGTACACTTGGGAAATAATGCGCAGAACATACACTCACAAAAAAAATGATCTGAGAAACTTCTTCCCCTTTAAAATTCGCCTTAATTTACAGAGAATTTACAAAGTTTGAACTCAATATACTCATGGATAATGTATTTATAAGCAATATAAATTTCATATTTTCTCTTTACTAAGTTGTCTCTGAAACTCGTATTACTTCAGGTCCAAAGGTGTCCTTGTGTTATTTCGTTGAAGTCAGAAATCATTCACTATACCTCAAACAGCACCATAGATTGTTCCCAGAAGTAACCGTTACTGGATGTGGAAACTGATCCAAGGAGAGGAATTGAACATAGAGGATTTACAAAGTTCAAGTTAACTTGTGCTTTCCTTTTTACTGTAAAAGAAGAGAATCCGAGGTCTTGAAGAAAACTCTGTCCTTGACTTTGTCTAGTGTGTTCTTACTCATATATAATTTTTCTGTTAACTTCTATTTGAGAGAATTACAAAAAGAACTAATGTGCCATTTGATGGCCAGCATAGAACAAAAGGAAATAACGTTGTTTTAAATATGTTCTACTGCAGGGGCTGGGAAGGTGGCTCAGTGGTAGAGAACTTACTTTGCATGCCTGAGGCCCTAGGTTCGATTCCTCAGCACCACATAAGCAAAAATAAGCCAGAAGTGGTGCTGTGGCTCAAGTGGTAGAGCACTAGCCTTGAGTTGAAGACCTGAGGTAAAGCGCCTAGGCCCAGAGTTCAGGCCCGCCTGGACCCCCCAAAAAAAATTCTACTGCAAAGAAACAAAGACATGGAGGTTTTAAAGTGTTTTATGGATGGATATTTCACTCCTGACATGATTCTCTTATTGTAGGAGTCAGTTATCAATTCCTTTATTTTGGTCCTGAGTTCTCCAGAGCAATAAGGATTCCAAAAGAGCATCCAGTGCGTATGATCAGCAAAAGGAGCCATTTCTCACACCAGTAGTCCTTAAAAGAGGGTCCCAATGAAATATCTGTTTTTCTTTGTTTGCTTTTTTGTTTAGTTTATGTTGGTTCTGGGGCTTGAACCCTGAGGCTGGACCCTGTCCCTGAACAGTTTTTGTTCCTGCCCACCAGCCCCCAAATCTAGTACTCTACTGCTTGAACCAAAACTCCACTTCTTGATTTTTTGCTGTGTAATTACAGATAGGAGTTTGACAGACTCTGCTGCCTGGGTTGGCTTTAAACTAAGATAGTAAGAAAGCCAAGTGTCATCAACTGTACAGTCTTCTCTTTTCAAATGAGAAATATTAGATGAAGCTTATTGTAAAGCTAATATTTGACCATATTTTCTTTCTTTTTTTTGTGAGCATACCGTACAGAGGAGTTACAATTACATGGGCAAGATAACGAGTACAATTCTTATCAATCATTGTTGCCTCCTTTTTGTTTCCCCTTCCCATCCTTTCCTATATACCCCCCTCCCCCATCCGGTCCTCCCCCCCCACCAAAGTTGTAAAGTTCATTTTTCGACATAACGATTTGTACATCTCATTGTTACAATGGGTCCACCTGTATCCCTAGTTAAACGATTTGTTTTAGAGAATATATCCAGCAAAGAATCCATAACATAACTCAGCAAAAGTAGGTGCACTGAATCATTTTGGAATTATTTTTTTTTTTTGGTTGGGAAGATTATTGATCTTGCCGTTCCTTTGGGGGAAACTGAAAGTCATATTTCACCACTTTTTTTCTTGAGGGGCTTGAACTCTTATCCTGGGTGATTAGCTACAACACCACTCCTGGTTTCTGGTGATTAATTGAAGGTTAGGGTCTCATGGACTTTCCTGACAAAGCTGGCTTTGAACCACAATCTTCTGGTCACAACCTCCTTAGTACCTAGGATTACAGGTGTAGACCACCAGCACCTGGCTCATATTTGCATTTATGTGCACTGAATGACACTGTGTAGAAAAAGAATGGAAATTTTAACCAAATGATGACATTGCAACATTTCAGAAAAACTGAAGTAGCAAGAAATATATCCTCCTTTTCCATTTTGTTACATTAATGACTGATGAGCTTTGGGACCCTTACATTAGCATCCTCTGCCATCTGTATAGATGTATTTAGTATCAGGAAATGTTCATAGAGAAATAGAGAAAGAATGAGATTTTTAGAAATCAAAAGAGATAAGGTATGAAAAATGGCATAGAAGGAGATACATTTATGTAGAGAGCCAGGGTAAACGCCATTACAAGATGGCACCCACTCCCTTGCAGCTTTGAAGTAACCACTCCATTTCAGGCGGTGCTTGGCGGGACGGTGGGTCCTGGGCTTTGCACATGCGTGAGCCACGTAGAGTCCCCAGCCAATCCCGTGGCACCTGGTGACGGTGAATGGCAGAAGACCAATGATAGAAAGACCCGTGTTCCTATTCCCTATATAAGCGGCCATGTTTTGGGTGCACGCTCTCTCGCGCTCAAGCTCTCCCATCAACTAAAAGTCTCTCCAATAAAGCGTGATCTGAGAAGACTCCTAGTGTGGTGGTCGTTTTTTCTCGCTGGCCGAGAAGGCGTTCGCCGCAAAGTGGTGCCGAAACCCGGGACCCATGCGAGAGGCCGAACAGGAGACAGAACTCAACATGCGGAGAGGTATGCTGTTCACTGTAGATTTAGATATTTATTGGTTGCTTGCATTGCTTCTTCACTTGTGGCTTGTCTTTTTGATGGTGCGCACTTGCCTCGAGGAGGGAGGGTTTGATTTAATCCAGGAAGGATGCAAAGTACTAACACAGCATCAGGATAGTCTATCAGAGTCGGTATCCAGTAATGGGGAGGAAAATAGGCCTAAAAGAAAAAGGGAAAAAAGACAAAAGGATCCTAAAGAATTAAAGCAGGAGGGACTGCAGCCCTCACAAAAGGAGAAGGGTCTTAGGGAGGAGGGGGTCTCAAGGAGACCCCCATGCCCTTCTTTAAAAGCAAACCGGTTCTCAGCCCTACATGTGGAAGGGCGGGACCAAGAATGCAGTGAACTTGTGAGTGACTCAGAGGAAGAAATGTTAGAGGAGGAGGGAGAGCAGCTCGATCCAGCTGATAGTGAAGACTTAGAAGAGGCTGCGGCAGAGTATGAGGCAGACAGATATGGGGGGTGGCGCCCCCTAAGTGTGGGAGTACCACAGCAGCCAGGAAGAGGAAACGGAGCTGGCCCTCACCCATCGGCCCCCCGGGCGTGCCCGCCTGCGGGGCGGAGTCACTTTATAAAAGGAAGCACCTGGTCGCGGCTGGCGGCTGCCTTTCCAGTTTTTGAAAATCCAATTACTAATGAAAGAAATTTTGAGCCGGTTTCCTACTTCCAGCTTAAGGATTTAGTTGAGGCAGTCCAGACTTATGGAGTGACAGCTAATTATACCACTGCCCTGCTCCGAAGACTGACTGTCAATGCTATGACGCCCACGGACTGGTTTGTGGTAGCCCGTACCTGCCTCAATCATGGGCAGTTCCTCGATTTCCGGTCTATTGTTCAAGACAAGGCTCAAGCCCAATACAGACAAAATGTCCGTGACGGGCACCTGGACTGGACCGTAGATATGCTTCTCGGGCAGGGACTGTAGTGACCACCTACTCGACCAGCGAGGAAAACGACCACCACACCAGGAGTCTTCTCAGATCACGCTTTATTGGAGAGCCTTTTAGTTGTAGGAGAGCTTGGGCGCGAGAGAGCGTGCACCCGAAACACAGCCGCTTATATAGGGAATTCGAACACGGGTCTTTTCTATTGTTAGTCGCCTGCCTTTTACCGTCACCAGGTGTCATGGGATTGGCTGGGGACACTACCGGGCTCGAGCACGCGCACAGCCCAGGCGTCCCGCCAAGCACCGTCTGGAGTGGTAATCCTCAAAACTGCAAGGGAGTGGGCGGAGTCTCGCCTCGGCTCCCTACAGTTCCCCCTTCTTTGTTTTATGGCAACAGGTAAGAGTAGAGGTTGGGCCTCTGTCTAAGACATTAATGAGAGGACCTTGCACTGGCCTTCGCCTGAGGGGCGCCTTCCCCAGTGATGACCAGGCCAGTCCGATGCCTTTTTTGCAGAGGTGGGATCTTGGGCATCAACCCACTTGCTACCCAGAATGCTCTTCTTGAGGAGATGAGAACCATCTCCTCAAGTGCAGTGCACTTGCCTTGCACCCTGTCCCAAATTGCAAATTGCATACCTGTCCCGGTGCAATGGGATCCCCTGATCCCTCGGGGTGCTAAGGCTATGCAGAATGGTAAGGCTTAACTGCCTCTTAGGGCCAACAGCCAGATCTGGGGTGAGGATCCACTCTCCAAAGTGGCTAATGCTTGCGAGATAACAACTTTGTCCCTTCTGGTTTGGGCTCGAAGGCGACAGACCAACCATAGGCAGACCACGCATCCTCCCAAGCAGCAGGCTAAAAACATTCCGACTCCCACCCGCTCTTTGACAAAGGACACCACAGAGGCAATCCAGTCAGTAAATTGTAACAGCCCACAGCATCATTGGTTTAGCTATCACAGGGATTGCTATTAGCACTGTTGCTAACAGCAAGAAGATCAGCTGCATCTTCAAGAGGGGGTTTTTCTGCAGTCTCCACCGGCCTGGTCAGTCTCGTTGGCACCCAGTGAGGTACTTCTTGACTCTGTGGAAAAACACAAACAGCTCCCCTGGATCTCGTTATTACCGGATCCGGTCCATACCATTTATTATTAATAACATCCTTCCACATGACCATGTCATTAGTATCCATGGAGTCTCTTGCCCGATCTGCGGCAGACTGATCGTTGTCATTTAGAATTAAAAAATTAAGAGTAAAGAGCGCAAGAGAAAGTCTTTCCCTGGGGGATGCGGACTCAGCAACTCCCCCTTTTTGTTTTTGAAGCATTTCTTTTATGCTTCTATTAGCTCTTTCCACTATACCTTGTCCTTGAGGATTGTAGGGCAGTCCGGTGGTGTGGGCAACCTGCATTTGTGCACAAAAGGCGCGAAAACCATGGGAAGTATAAGCAGGGCCATTATCCGTCTTAAGTCTAAGGGGCTTTCCCCAAGCTGCCCAAGCTTCTAAGCAGTGTATTCTGACGTGAGACACCTTTTCTCCTGCCAGAGGTGTGGCATGAATGACACCAGAAAAGGTGTCCACAGACACATGTAAATATTTCAACTTACCAAATTCCGTCAGATGAGTAACATCCATTTGCCATAGGGCGTTTGGTCTCAACCCCCTGGGGTTTACCCCCACATGGGGAGGATGAAGAAAGGTAACACAAGATTTACAGGCTTTAACAATATCTCTTGTCACATGCCTGGACAAATTATATCTTTTCCTAAGGGTATTAGCAGGTACATGATACAATCTATGAAAGTCTTTTGCCAATTCTACAGGATCAGCAGCGACCAGAGCCACAGCCCGAGTTGCCTGGTCCACCAAATCATTACACTTTGCCATCGGGCCCGGCAACATAGAGTGGGCATGAATATGTCCAATATAAAAAGGATGTTTTCTGTTTAAGATAAGGGATTGAATCTGTAACAAAACATTAGAAATTGTAATGAATCAGAAAATAAGTTAAAAGGTTGATCAAATCTTTTAAAAACTTCAAGCACAATTAAACATTCAACAGCCTGTGGGACATTCGGCCGAAAATTAAAAACTACCGGCTTTGTGTCCTTGAACAAAAAAGGCACCTTGTCCAGATTTTGATCCATCCGTAAAGATGGTCAGAGCATCAACCAAGGGCTCCTTTGAAGTGACAACAGGAAAATACACTAAATTTTTGTTAACTATGGCAAGCAGAGGATGCTTAGGATAATGAGTCACTTTATAATGAGTCACTTTATAAAAGGCGGCCGCTAATGGCGACCAGGTGCTGCCTTTTATAAAGTGACTCTTCCCTGCTGGCGGGCACGGCGGGGGGGGGCCGACGGGTGAGGGCCATCTCCTTTTCCTCTTCCTAACTGCTGCGGTACTCCCACCCCTAGGGGGCGCCACCCTCCATATCTGTCTGCCACGTGCTCCGCCGCAGCCTCTTCTAACTCTTCACTATCAGCTGGATCGAGCTGCTCTCCCTCCTCCTCTAACATTTCTTCCTCTGAGTCACTCACAAGATTACTATAGTCTTGGTCCCGCCCTTCCACATGTAGGGCTGAGAACCGGTTTGCTTTTAAAGAAGGGCATGGAGGTCTCCTTGAGACCCCCTCCCTAAAACCCTTCTCCTTTTGTGAGGGCTGCAGCCCCTCTTGCTTTAATTATTTAGGATCCTTTTCTCTTTTTTCCCTTTTTCTTTTAGGCCTATTTTCCTCCCCCTTACTGTATGCTGACTCTGATAGACTATCCTGATGCCGCGTTAGTACTTTGCATCCTTCCTGGATTAAATCAAACCCTCCCTCCTCGAGGCAAGTGCGCACCATCAAAAAGACAAGCCACAAGGGAAGAAGCAATGCAAGCAACCAATAAATATCTAAATCTACAGTGAACAGCATACCGGGGGATATTTACCGACGTCTCCTCTCCGCGTGTTGAGTTCTGGCTCCGATTCAGCCTCTCGCGCGGGTCCCGTCCCAGGTTCGTTCCTGGGTTTCGGCACCAGTTGTAGTGACCCCCTACTCGACCAGCGAGGAAAACGACCACCACACCAGGAGTCTTCTCAGATCACGCTTTATTGGAGAGCCTTTTAGTTGTAGGAGAGCTTGGGCGCGAGAGAGCGTGCACCCGAAACACAGCCGCTTATATAGGGAATTCGAACACGGGTCTTTTCTATTGTTGGTCGCCTGCCTTTTACCGTCACCAGGTGTCATGGGATTGGCTGGGGACACTACCAGGCTCGCGCACGCGCACAGCCCAGGCGTCCCGCCAAGCACCGTCTGGAGTGGTAATCCTCAAAACTGCAAGGGAGTGGGCGGAGTCTCGCCTCGGCTCCCTACAAGGGACCCTACACGGTAGACCAGACAGGATATCCTTTTGAAGTATACTGCCAGGTAAACGAGATCTTTTACAAGTCCTGGTGGGCCCTCCCAAACAAGGGAGAGATGGCTGGCAAACTAACAAAAATCATGCAGGCCCCTAATGAGCCATTTTCTGATTTTGTTGCCCGTATGCTAGAGACAGCTGAGCGGGTGTTAGGAAATCTGGAAACAGCCATGCCATTTGTACAGCAAATCATTTTTGAACAAAGCACCAAGGAATGTCAGAGGGCAATTACCCCAGTAAGAACTCAAAGCCTAGAAGCTTGGTTAAAAGCCTGCAGAGAAGTAGGTGGCCCCCTGACCAATGCGGGGCTGGCGGCTGCTGTCTTGTCGGCTGCCGGGGCCGCAAAAGATAGTAAAGGGAAAGGGTGTTTCCGGTGTGGTCAGTTGGGACATTTTAGACAACAGTGCCCACAAAATGGTGGTCCTGCGCAAAACGTACCCAGGCCACCAAGGACTCCAGGAGTGTGTCCTCGTTGTAAAAAGGGAAAGCATTGGGTCAACGAGTGCAGGTCAGTTAGAGACATCAATGGACATTTTATCCCCCAAATTACTCCAAACGCTGATTCAGAACCAGAGCCAAAAAACGGGAAGGAGGGCCCTCGTCCCCAGGGCCCAAAAATTTACGGGGCATTTCAGACTCTCGCTCCCGGACAGCACCCGCAACAACCCCCAGCGAAAGAGAGCAACCTCAGGCTCCGCAGGGTTGGACCTCTGTGCCACCTCCGGACGGGTATTAACACAGCAGATGGGTGTCCAGATTGTGGAGACAGACATGACAGGACCCCTAGATGAAGTTACTGTAGGAATAGTTTTAGGACGCTCCTCCTCCACAATGAGAGGATTAATAATTTTCCCGGGAGTGATTGACCCTGACTATACGGGGACTATCAAGGTCCTCTGCCATGTCCCCCATGGAGAGGTGTCCATTTCTCCCGGGGATAGAATTGCACAGCTCCTGCTTTTGCCTTCTCTTCATGGCAACTTCCCTGCTAAGGAGATAGAGAGAGGAGATAAAGGGCTAGGCTCCACTGGAGTCGACCTTACATGCCTGTCCATAACTTTAGACCAAAGACCCATGCTAACTGTCCAAGTGGAAGGGAAAAGATTTGAGGGACTGGTGGATACAGGGGCAGATGGAAGCATCATCCAAAGAGGGGAGTGGCCAAAGCAATGGCCAACTCAGAAATCCTCCCAGACCTTACAAGGGCTGGGCTATGCCGATGCCCCACAGTTAAGTGCAAAAGAATTGACTTGGAGAACAGACGAAGGCCAAGTTGGAAAAATGCAGCCATTTGTGGTAGACGTCCCTGTCAATCTTTGGGGAAGAGATGTGCAGCAACAGCTAAAGCTAACTTTAACTAATGATTATTCTGAGGCCAGTCAGAATATGATGAAACAGCAAGGATTTGTGCCAGCCTTGGGGCTTGGTCGGCGTCTCCAAGGATGCAAGGAACCGATAGATCCACTTCCTAAACAGGACAGGAAGGGTTTGGGTTTTTCTTAGGGTCTTCTGAAAACAAAGCTTCCACTGAAGGTGCGGTACCCATACCTTGGTAAACACAAAAGGCGGTGTGGGTTCCTCAGTGGCCCCTCTCTCGAGAAAAATTGGAAGCGGCTCAAACTCTTGTCCAGGAACAGCTGCAGCTGGGGCATGTTGAGCTTTCAGTGTCATCTTGGAATACCCCAATTTTTGTGATTAAAAAGGCCTCCGGAAAATGGAGATTATTACATGATCTTAGAGCAGTAAATGCCCAGATGCAAATTATGGGACCCATCCAAAGGGGACTTCCATGGCTCTCTGCGTTACCTCGAGAGTGGCCTATTTTAGCTTTAGATATTAAGGATTGCTTTTTTTCCATACCTCTTTATGAAAAGGATAGGGAGCGCTTTGCCTTTACTTTGCCCTCTGTTAATCATGAAAGCCCGGATGCTCGCTATCAGTGGAAAGTTCTCCCCCAAGGGATGGCTAATAGCCCGACAATTTGTCAATTGTTCGTAGGGGCTGCATTAACCCCTGTTAGGAAAAAATTTCCAAAAGTACGGATTGCCCATTATATGGATGATATCTTGTTGGCTGCTCCCTCGATAGAGACTCCTCATAAAGTGTTTGGGCAGGTAACGGAGACCTTAGCTGATAAAGGACTGATTATTGCCCCTGAGAAGGTGCAACAGACTAGTGTTGTTCAATTTCTGGGAACCATAGTTTCTCCTACTGAGATTAAACCACAAAAACTTTCCATTCGAACTGGTCATCTCAAAACACTTAATGATTTTCAGCAATTGGCAGGAGATATTAATTGGATAAGGGGGTTTCTTAATCTCCCTCGGTCAGAGTTGTTACCTTTATTTGCCATTTTGGAGGGCGACCCTGAAGTCACCTCCTCTAGATCCCTGACACCTTTAGCACTAAATTCCCTACAAAAGGTTGAGGCAGCTTTGTCTAGGGCTCAACTTTCACGGGTTGATTTAAAATTACCTATCGATTTATGTATATTAAAAACAAAAAATTATCCCACGGGGGTTCTTTGGCAAAATGGCCCCTTATGGTGGCTCCACGGCAATTCTGTGGGAGCAAAAACTGTTCAATATTTTCCTGAATTAGTGGCTAAGCAGGCAATTTTGGGTATAAAGTATTGTTTGATGCAATTTGCAAAAATTCCAGATAAATTAATTATTCCATACACCCGTGAGCAAGTTGAAATTTTAGCAGCCACAGTGGATATGTGGGCAATTCTTGTTTGCTCATTTCCAAATGTAGTTGATAACCATTATCCTAAGCATCCTCTGCTTGCCATAGTTAACAAAAATTTAGTGTATTTTCCTGTTGTCACTTCAAAGGAGCCCTTGGTTGATGCTCTGACCATCTTTACGGATGGATCAAAATCTGGACAAGGTGCCTTTTTTGTTCAAGGACACAAACAGCCGGTAGTCTTTAATTTTCAGCCGAATGTCCCACAGGCTGTTGAATGTTTAATTGTGCTTGAAGTTTTTAAAAGATTTGATCAACCTTTTAATTTATTTTCTGATTCATTATATATTGTAAATGCCGTTGCTTCCCTTGAAGTTGCTGCTTCAATTAAGCAGGCCAGTACAATTTCTAATGTTTTGTTACAGATTCAGTCCCTTATCTTAAACAGAAAACACTCTTTCTATATTGGACATATTCGCGCCCACTCTAAGTTGCCGGGCCCGATGGCAAGGTGTAATGATTTGGTGGACCAGGCAACTCGGGCTGTGGCTCTGGTCGCTGCTGATCCTGTAGAATTGGCAAAAGACTTTCATAGATTGTATCATGTACCTGCTAATACCCTTAGGAAAAGATATAATTTGTCCAGGCATGTGGCAAGAGATATTGTTAAAGCCTGTAAATCATGTGTTACCTTTCTTCATCCTCCCCATGTGGGGGTAAACCCCAGGGTGTTGAGACCAAACACCCTATGGGAAATGGATGTTACTCATCTGACAGAATTTGGTAAGTTAAAATATTTACATGTGTCTGTGGACACCTTTTCTGGTGTCATTCATGCCACACCTTTGGCAGGAGAAAAGGTGTCTCACATCAAAATACACTGCTTAGAAGCTTGGGCAGCTTGGGGAAAGCCCCTTAGACTCAAGACGGATAATGGCCCTGCTTATACTTCCCATGGTTTTCGCGCCTTTTGTGCACAAATGCAGGTTGCCCACACCACCGGACTGCCCTACAATCCTCAAGGACAAGGTATAGTGGAAAGAGCTAATAGAAGCATAAAAGAAATGCTTCAAAAACAAAAAGGGGGAATTGCTGAGTCAGCGTCTCCCAGGTAAAGACTTTCTCTTGCGCTCTTTACCCTTAATTTTTTAATTCTAAATGACAACGATCAGTCTGCCGCAGATCGGCATATGACAAGAGACCCCATGGATACTAAAGACATGGTTATGTGGAAGGATGTTATTAATAATAAATGGTATGGACTGGATCCGGTAATAACGAGATCCAGGGGAGCTGTTTGTGTTTTTCCACAGAGTCAAGAAGTACCTCACTGGGTGCCAACGAGACTGACCAGGCTGTTGGAGAATGCAGAAGAACCCCCTCTTGAAGATGCCATCCACTCGTCTCCTGATGCTGCTGATCTTCCTGCTGTTAGCAACAGTGCTAATAGCAATCCCTGTGATAGCTAAACCGATGATGTTGTGGGCTGTTACAATTTACTGACTGGGCCTCTGCGGTATCCTTTTTCAAAGAGTGGGTGGGAGTCGGAATGTTTTTAGCCTGCTGCCTGGGAGGATGCGTGGTCTGCCTATGGTTGGTCTGTCGCCTTCGAGCCCAAACCAGAAGGGACAAGGTTGTTATCTTGCAAGCATTAGCCGCTTTGGAGAGTGGATCCTCACCCCAGATCTGGCTGTCGGCCCTGAGAGGCAATTAAGCCTTACCATCCTGCATAGCCTTAGCACCCCGAGGGATTAGGGGATCCCATTGCACCGGGACAGGTATGCAACTTGCAATTTGGGACAGGGTGCAAGGCAAGTGCACTGCACTTGAGGAGGACCATCTCCTCAAGAAGAGCATGCTGGGTTGCAAGTGGGTTGATGCCCAAGATCCCACCTCTGCAAAAAAGGCATCGGAAGGGACTGGTCATCACTGGGAAGGCGCCCCTCAGGCGAAGGCCAGTGCAATGTCCTAATGTTTTAGACAGAGGCCCAACCTCTACTCTTACCTGTTGCCAAAAAACAAAAAAGGGGGAACTGTAGGGAGCCAGGGTAAACGCCATGACAAGATGGCGCCCACTCCCTTGCAGCTTTGAGGTAACCACTCCATTTCAGGCGGTGCTTGGCGGGATGGTGGGTCCTGGGCTTTGCGCATGCGCGAGCCACGTAGAGTCCCCAGCCAATCCCGTGGCACCTGGTGACGGTGAATGGCAGAAGACCAATGATAGAAAGACCCGTGTTCCTATTCCCTATATAAGCGGCCATGTTTTGGGTGCACGCTCTCTCGCGCTCAAGCTCTCCCATCAACTAAAAGGCTCTCCAATAAAGCGTGATCTGAGAAGACTCCTGGTGTGGTGGTCGTTTTTTCTCGCTGGCCGAGAAGGCGTTCGCCGCACATTTATCACACAGAGACTAAGAGCTAGCCTAAGAGATTTAGAATGCTAAAGGCAAAGAGGAAAAGCCTAGTTGGCAACAAGTTCTACAATAACCAAAAATGGTTCTCTAGAACAGTTTCTGGTATGCCTTAATTACTATCATTTATTCCTTCTATCTGGATTTATTCTTTATTTTCTTTCACAACTATTAATTAGCCTCTGCCTTTTTGGTGCCATACCTCACCAAAAAGATTTCAAAACCACACTTAGCGTACCCTTCTCTTTGTGATTAGCAGTGACGACACATATCCTGGAATCATTGAATTTCCAGAATTAAACTTTACCTGACATCTAAGCACATTCCTGGCATTAATAACTGTGACTTATTGAACAAAACTTTTTTAACACTGTATCCTAACATAACTAAAGTACATAAATTAGGGACTGTTGTCAGGTGTCAGTATGGAAGAAGCAATTATATATTCCAAGTATGGGGTCTTTATTTTGCATTTACTAACTAAATGTTTTTTGTTTCGTTTTGTTTTTGTTCTTTTTGCCAGTCGAAGGGCTTAAACTCAGGGATAGGGAATTTTCCTGAGCTTTTTTTCTAGCTCAAGGCTAGCACTCTACCCCTTGAGGCACAGCACCACTTCCAGTTTTTTTTTTTAATGTGTTACTAAGGAATGAACCCAAAGTTTCATGGCTGCTAGGCAATCACCGTACCATGAAGCCAAATTCCTAGAGCCCTAAATAACTTTCTTAAGATGGCATTACATTTTCATTCCGTAACTATATATCATAATTTTTTTTTTGGTTGGTCGTGGGGCTTGAACTCTGGGCCTGGGCGCTGTCCCTCAGCTCTTCAGCTCAAGGCGAGCGCTCTACCACTTGAGCTACAGCGCCACTTCCGGTTTTCTGGTGGTTTATTGGAGATAGGAGTCTCACAGTCTCTCCTGCCCGGGCTGGCTTTGAACTGCAATCCTCAGATCTCAGCCTCCTGAGTAGCTAGGATTACAGGCGTGAGCCACCAGCACCCGGCTATATATCATAATTTTGACGAGGTTTTAGAAAATGATGTAGAAAGCAATATAATACAATAAGTCTACTAAGGCTGGATGGACAATGAATAACTGTCAAGGTCTAGACAGGGAACAGAAGGGCTTATCTCATGAATCTGTTTCAACAAGCTAGCGAGACAGCTACAGACCCACAACCCATCTCCAGAATGAGAGGGCCACCTTGGGTTCCAACCACATGGGGATGCTGGGCCGCCCCTTCTAGCTTCTATTCAACCAGGTCTTGGGAAAGAGAGAGAAAAAAAGTCAGAATTACAATTAAGTTGGGTGTGGTAACTCAGAATTCTAATCCTAACTACACAGGAGGCTGAGATATGAGGATCATGGTTCATAACCAGCCCAGGCAGGAACGTCTGTGAGACTCTTATCTCCAAAGAACCACCAGAAAATCAGAAGTAGTGCTGTGGACTCAAGTGGTAGAGCACTAGCCTTTTGCTGAGGCTCTCGGCAACAGCGCCCAGGCCTAGAGTTCCAGCCCCAAGACTGACAACAAGTGAACTTCCTAACAGAAGAAGTGGACTGAATAGCACCCATTGTCCTAGGGAGCATGGTAGCTAAGTCAGGCAGAGCTTCCTGTGAAACTGAAGTCATAAGTAGGTCACCTGGCTTCTCTGTGCCTTGGTTTCGCCAGCTACAAAACTCAACACAGTGAAGAATCCTCTTCCTCATGGGGATAGGGTAATGATGAAAGAGAGCCATGTTTTGTTTGATAATCCCACATCTGTTGCACGATTAATAACAGGGCCAACCTGAGCCCTTTCCGGGTATCTTCCTGTCATTTGCTCACAGAATTGCGAGAACCTTCTCTGAAAGCTGCTCCCTCTGTGCCTAGACATGCTCCAAAGATCCCTCTGTATAAATCCCTTGTTTCCTCACAACTTTCCTGTGAGGAGAATGAGGTTCGATGGGTGGGACCCTACCCAGAGCTTCCCCTGTGGTCAAGAATCATCTGCTGTGATTTTTCTGCCTGCTCAAACTGACTTAAGAAACCATTCAAGCCACAGGAAAATAAAAAACCTCAAGCAGACCAGAGACTCCAAAAAGAGACAGGTTAAGGACACAGGGAGATACAGGATCTTCCCATCCCCCCACCCAAAAACATCTAAGAACTCTTTTTTTGTACCTTTTATAAAAAAAAAATATTGTTTTAATTTTTAATTTTTAACTTTTAATTTTTTTGTTTTCTATTAACTTTTTGTCTTCCTATTATAATTTTTATTTTAGGGGTATATATGTGTGTACTTGTTTTTCTTTTAAAAATTTTTTTGTTTAGCTCTACTGACCCTTTGATCCTTTTTCCTTTCCTTCTCATTCTTTTTAATTTTTCTTCTTTTTCATTCTTCTTTGCATGACATAATTTGTTATGCCAACAGTTGATTGTTAGACCTTACCCCCATTGTGTACATGCTTAATCCAGAAATTTATTACTTAATTTAAAAACTATTAGACTTAAATTCCTTAATAGCAGTACTACCTCTTTATACCTATATAATATTTTAAGCATTTTTATTTTTAAGTTTTTCACATGTCTTTTATATCCATCTGCTTCTCTTATTCTATCCATGTTCTTTTCTGAATATTACGTTTTAAAATTTGCATAATTTTTAAGTGTTGCTTTTCTTAATTTTTAATTTTTGTTTTTCTATTTTTTCTTGTCTTTTTTCTTTCTCTTCCTTCTTATTTTCTGTCTCTCTACTATCATTCTATCCAACTTATTTACCGCTTTGAGATTACGATTGAGTTAAGTTAAATCTCCCACAGCCTTTCCACATACCTATATGCTTATTTTTACCCATATCTCTCCTTAACTTAATAATTTCAGTTTGCCAAATTCTTCTTTGCAGTTCGTAGCCCATTAATACATAGTTGTTCGGTGTTGAATAGGTATGTCTGTTGAACTAGATTTTTGCTGATTTTTGACTTTGCAACTACAGACTTTCGTTCATGCTTGCCTAAAAATACTGTGCTAGCACAAAACTGGTGTTACTTTCATCTCAAATGATCAGAGCAACTGGGAAAAACACAAGAAAAACAGCTACTCCGGGTATCACAAATCCCACTCATGATAATCAGGGGACAGAAAAGATAATGAATAATCCAGAGGAGAGTTCCCAAAAAGCTCTACAAACACTACTGGTAAACATGGTAAATGAAAATATTGAAAACCTGCAAAGGACCCTGAATGAGAGTGATAGGGAGAGAGAGGAGGCAAAACAAAGGTTAATACAAGAATATCATGAGCGTGAGGAAGCTACTCAACGATTGATACAGGAATTGCATGAGCAGCTTGAGAACACTCAATGAGAAATAAAGGAATGTTGTGAGAAGACTGAGATCAATCAATGATAACTACAGGAACTGCATGAATGTCAAGAAGCTAAGAAAATGGTAATACAGGAATTGAGAGAGCTGGATTAGAATGCAGAAAGATCACTAAAGGCATTCATGGAATCCATAAACAGAGAACTGAAAGAAGTCAGGGAGACCACAAAGGGAATGCTGGATGGAACCCAACAGAAGGAATGGGAATAACCAATCAACTAAGTGATTTGAGAATAAACACTGAAAAACAAATTAAGGAATTAACGAAGTTCATACAAGATATAAAACAATGCTCCAACAAAGAATTTGAAGCCATGAAAGCCTACCAACTAGAAGAAAAAGAAATAAAAACAAAGTATAAAATCTTGATAGTAGGTTACACCATGCAGAATATCGAATCTCAGGGATTGAAGACAGCCTAGATATTATAGAGAAAGAAAATACATCCATCCAAGACAAATCCAAGAAATATGATAGATCTATTCAACAGTTGGAAGACACCATCAGAAGGGCTGATCTGAGGATAATGACTGTAGAGGAGAACCCAGAGACAGAAGTTAATGGTCTATGAAATTTGTTTAACAGGATCATAGCAGAGAACTTCCCAAACATGTAAAAAGATAGGCCTATTCGGATACAAGAAGCTATTTGAACTCCAAGTAGACCGGACCAGAATAGGACATCCTACTGTCACATTAAAATCCACACAGGATAAATTCAGACCAAGGAAAAGTTCCTTAAAGCTGTCAAGGAGAAAAGATCAATCGCCTCTAAAGGGAAACCAATGAGAATGACCTCAGATTTCTCAGCGGAGACAATCATAGCAAAAAGAGCCTAGAATGATGTATGCCATGCCTTAAAGCAAACAACGATCAACCAAGAATTCTGTACCCAGATAACCTCTCCATAACTGAAGGTCAAATAAAAACCTCCATAGGAAAGAAAACTTGAAACACTATATCTCCACCAAACCAGACCTACAAAACATTCTTAAAGGCGTCCTACACATAGAAAACCAACAAGACCCCAATAAAGGCCAAGAAATTGCCCACAAACTGAGAATCCAATAACCTCAGGAAGAACCCAGTTACCTCAGCCCCCAAGGTGGATAACATGGCAGGAACTCCCAAATACCTCTCAGTCCTATCTCTCAACATTAATGGACTTAACTCTACAATTAAGCGACATAGACTATCTAGTTGGATTAAAAAGCAAGATCCTTCTATCTGTTGCCTTCAGGAGTCACATCTTGCCCATAAAAACAAACATTGTCAATGTGAAAGGCTAGAACAAAATCTACCAAGCAAACTGCCCCTGTAAACAGGCGGGAATTGCAATCCTAATATCAGATAAAATAGACTTCAAATTAAAATTCTTGAGAAGAGGTAAAGAAGGTCGTTCCATACTAATTAAGGAATCTCTCAATCAGGAGGATATTACAATTCTAAATATCTATTCGCCAAATAAGGGAGGACCCACATTAATCCAAGAAACACTACTTTCCGTCAAATCCCACAGAGATCCAAAGACATTAATTGTTGGGGCATTTAACACACCATTTTCCCCACTAGATAGATCAACTAGACAAAATCTCAACAGAGAAAGCACAGATCTAAACAACTGCATAGCTCATCAAGATTTCACAGACATCTACCAAATATTTCAGCCATTAGCATCAAAATACATGTTCTTGTCAGCAGCACATGGAATGTTTTCTGAAATAGACCACAGTATTGGTCACATAGCAAACTTGTCCAAATTCAGAAACATTGAAGTTATACCTTGCATTCACTCAGACCACAAGGGAATAAAATTAGATCTCAACACCAAAAGCCATCAAAGAATGTCATGTAACTCATGGAGGAAATTCAAAGGTTCATGATATTCAACAAAAATGAACAAAGGAATTACCCGCTCCTCTGGGAAACAGCAAAGCCAGTACTCAGGGGGAAGTTTATAGCACTGAGTTCCCACCTCTACAAATTAGAGAGGTCTGAAACCAACTATTTGATAAGACATCTGAGCCTCATTGAAAAAGAGCAGCAAGATAATCCTCAATCCAGTAGATGGTAAGAAGTAATTAAAATTAAATCAGAATTAAAAGAATTATAATCCAAAAAATATATAGAAAGAATCAACAAAACAAAGAGTTGTTACTTCGAAAAAAATAACAAAATGGACAATCTTAGCAAATCTTATCAGAAAAAGAAGAGAACAAACCCAAATAAATAAACTGAGAGATGAGAATGGAAACATCACCACAGAAACATCCAAGATTCAAAACATTATAAGGAAATACTTCTCAAAACTTTATGCTAATAAGTTTGAGAACTTGGCAGAAATGTACCTTTTCCAAGCAAATATTGACATGATGAAACTAAACCAGGATGAGTTAAACCATCTTAACAGGCCCATATCAAGCATTGAAATAGAAACAGCAATAACACACCTCCCATCTAAGAAAAGCCGAGGACCAGAAGGCTTTACAGCAGAATTCTATAAGGCCCTCAAAACACAGCTCACACCAATACTACTTCAACTCTTCAATTAAATTAAAAGAGAAAGTTCACTACCGAATTCATTCTATGAAGCCATAATAACCCTCATCCCCAAACCAGACATGGACTCATCACAGAAAGAGAACTATAGACCCATTTCTTTGATGAACATTGATACAAAACTTCTCAACAAAATTTTGGCCAATTGACTTCAACAATTCATTCAAACAATTCATCATCTAACAGGATACATTTCAGGGATGCAAAGCTGATTCAATATACGCAAATCAATTAATATTATTTATCACATCAACAGGAGCAAGGATAAGAACCACATGGTTATCTCAATAGATGGCAAAAAGGCATGTGACAAGATACAACGCCCCTTTATGATGAAGGTTCTGGAAAAATTAGGAATCCATGGAACATTCCAACCTACAGCCAGCATTATACTTAATATTGAAAAACAAAAGCCATTTCCTCTTAACTCAGGAATGAGACATGAATTTCCAAGCTCTTTACTTCTCTTCAATCTAGTATTAGAATGCCTAGCTACAGGAATAAGACAAGATGCAAACCTAAAGGGGATCCAAATAGGGAAAGATGAAATAAAACTCTCCCTCTTTGCAGATTTCATGATCTTGTAGTTAGACAATCCCATAGACTCCACTCCCGAGTTACTCAAGGTGATTCAAAACTTTGACAAAGTAGCAGGGTATAAAATTAACCCTCAAAAATCAATGGCTTTTCTGTATGCCAACAATGAGAAAAGTGTGGCTGAAATTAGGAAAACAATTCCATTCGTAATATCCCTACAAAAAATAAAATAACCAAAAAACTGAAGGACCTCTTTGATGAAAACTTTAAAAACATGAAAAATGAAATCAAAACAGATCTTAGAAAATGGCAAAAACTCCCATCTTCCTGGAATGGAAAAATCAACATCTTGACAATGGCAATACTTCCCAAGGCTATCTACAAATTCAATGCGATACCTATCAATATTCCAACCTCATTCAAGAAAATAGAAAAAGCAATCCAATAATTCATAGGGAACAATAAATACCCCAAATAGCAAAAACAATCCTCAATAGAAGGAACAGTGCTGGAGGAATATCAATGCCAAATTTCAAATGCTACTACAAAGCAATAGTAATCAAAATAGCACAAGAACAGACCTCAGGACCAATGGAACAGAATTGAAAACCCAGAAATGAAACTACAGACCTATAGCCTTCTAATATTCGATAAGGGAGCTAACAAAATACATTGGAAGAAAGACAGCTTCTTCAGTAAATGGTGCTGGCAAAACTGGTTAACTACTTGTAGAAAAATAAAGCTAGATCCTTATATACCACACTGAACCTGAATCAACTCCAAATGGATCAAAGACCTGGATGACAAAGCAGACAATCTGAAAACATTACAGGATGGAATAGGAGAAATCCTAGGTCTCTTTGGCACCGGCTGAAATTTTCTTAATAGAGACCTAGAAACACAACAAATCAAAGAAAGTTTGGACAAATGTCATTGCATGAAATTGCAGAGATTCTGTATGGTAAAGGACCTAGTTAGCCAGATCAATAGAAAGCCCACGGATTGGGAGAAAATCTTCATTAGCCATACAACAGACAAGGTTCTCATATCTACAATATACCTGGAACTCAAAAAAATTAAATCCCCCAACAACAAATCTTCAAAGAAACAACTGCCCAATAAATAAGTGAGCTAAAATCTTAAAGAGAATCTTCTCTAAAGAGGAAAGAAGGATGGCCAATAGACACATGAAGATATGGTCAACCTCTCTAGCCATAAAAGAAATGGAAATCAAAACAACATTGATATACCACCTCACTCCAGTTAGAATGGCTATACTCAAGAACTCTAATAACAGCAGATTCTGGAGGGGATGTGGACAGAAGGGAACCTTACTGAATTGTTGGTGGGAGTGTAAACTTGTTCAAACACTTTGGAAAGTAGTATAGAGGTTTCTCAAAAGACTCCACGTAGAACTCCCTTATGACCTAGCAATCCGACTATTGGACATTTACCCAAATGTTCACAAACAAGACCACACTAAAGCTACCAGTACAACTATGTTTATTGTAGCCTTATTAACATAGCTAAGATATGGAACCAACCCAGATGCCCCTCAGTAGATGAATGGATCAAGAAAATTACGTATATATACACAATGGAATTCTATTCCTCCATCAGAAAGAATGACATTGCTCCATTTCTTAGGAAATGGAAAGACTTGGAAAAAATTATATTAAGTGAAGTAAGCCAGTCCCAAAGAAACATAGGTCCCATGATTTACTATTTTCAATAACTAGTATATGTCTGACTCAAACAGAAAAGCTCAGATAAGTTAGGGAAATGAACCCTGAGATATGTATTCAAACATTTTTACTTTCATTCCATTTTTTCTAGTACATTTATAAGTTTATTACTTTGTTGTTTTTTATGTCCCTCCCCCATGGTATAATCCCTGCTTTCACTGTATTTTATATTGTTATAATTTATGGAGGGGAAGGGAAAGAAAATCATTTAGGGATTACAGGTGGAACCATTGCAACAATGAGATGTACAAGTCCTATGTTGAAAATGAACTTTACAACTTTGTTAGGGGGAGGTGGAGGGTCGGGTATGGGATGGGGAGAGGATGGGATGGGAAGGGGAATCAAAGAAGGAGGCTACAATGCTTGATAAGATATGTACTCATTATCTTGCCCATGTAATTTTAACCCCTCTGTACAGTATTTTCACTATAAAAAATATGAAGAAAAACGAATCAGCTGCTGTGGACTAAAAGTTTACGGTAATCCATCTAAATCGTTGACTGCGCATGAAGTTACATTTCTACCATCCCAACTCCAGAGGACCAGGTCTGGTGAAGCATACCTGTCATAGATAGGAGGACCTCGATCCAGCCTAGCCAGAGCATATCTTGAGTCTCTGTTTCAGAAATGCCCAAGACAGAAAGGTGGCTCCTCAGACTCAGGGAGAGGACACAAGTGGGGGGTCATGGTGTCCCCAGAGGGGTGTCTGACCTGGGGTAGGTGTGGTTTGGGGGCAGCCACTCACTTGGGCTTCTGGGAGAACTTACTGTAGGCTGCTCCAGGTGGGGCGAGCAGCGATGGCAATGGCATTGCAGACACATGGCCTCAGAGCAAAGAACCAGGTCCAGGGAGCACGTTGGGGCTTTATGCGGCCTGGCAGGGTACCATTGCCGGATGTTTGAAATTCCGAGCCTTGGGAAGGAGGGAAGGAAGCCAGGGTGTGTGCAGGCATCTCAATTTCCTTCTATATTCCAAAGTTGCCTGGAGTCTCTTCCTCACCACTCAGCCATCTCTACCTTCCTCAATTGCTCATAGTGGTGTAAACTAACAGAGGGAATCCTGGTGCTACCAGGCAGCATGGAATGTGGGTGTGGCCACCATTCTTGTATATCATTGGTCAGAAAGAACTATGAATGAATGGGGGTGTGGCCAGAATCCTGTGATGCAAGCAGCATGGGCGGAGTCAAGAAGAGAGCTGCCCCCAGCCCTTTTTCCAGGGAACAATGGGTCCAATTCTGTTGGAAACAAGGGGGTGACCTCATTTAGGTGGATGGCTTCACAGATTGTTCTGTATGTCTGTTTGTTCCCAGTCCCAGACCTTGTACTCAGGATATGAGCACAGTCTGTGAGCTGCTTTTGATCAAGGCTGGCCTTCCACACTAGACCCACAGGGGTTCTGGCTTTGTTGGCACTGAACTTGGACTTTCTTGCCTAGGGTGACTTCGACCATGATCCTCCCATCACAGCCTTGTAAGTATCAAGGAGGACTGCTGAGAGCCAATCGTGCCTGCCTAATCATTGGTCTTGTTGATGTTCTTGGACAGACTGGTGTGTTCCCTATGCTCGGGTTTAAGTGGTGGGAGCTGTAGCCAAAAGTTGGAATCTTGGTCCTGCCACCTCCAAATGGAAGGAGATCCTAAGAAACATATTCCTGTCCATATGATTACCAATGGAATATGATGTATGTCATGATTGAAAGAGCAGTTCTTGAATGATTCTGGGATAAAATTATAAACAATTATGTTATAGGACACTGATCGTTGTTAGTTAATATTTTATAAGGCATTTAAACAATCACATTAATAAAATGGAGGTATAATGAAATACCTTAGAATTACTATACTATTACATACTATAATGGTGCCATTTTTTCTGCCAAGACTGGGATTGGAACCCGTGGTCTTGGTAACTCTGTTGCACTGTGTGGGAAGGGGAAACTGGCCTCCTAGAAGTCAAGAAATGCATGTCTATTCCTTAGGCCTGAAATAGATCCCCACCACTAGAAAACATCCTATTCATGTACAATTTACATATATGATTTATATTTATATACATATGTTGACTCCATATTGCATTCAGTGCAGTTATTTTATTTTTTGTTTTATTCATGTATTGACCAATTATTTTGACTATTATGGCACATAAAACATTGATTACATTGATTACATAAGATAGAGGTCTCCATATGTATTCTACTTCATACCTGACACCCAGGACTTTCATAGAAAAGAAAAACATGTGTCACCATCAACTTCTTACTCCACAATTCATTTTTGGGGAGTACTGGCATCTGAACTCACGGCCTACAAGCCTACAAGGCCCAATTCATGAATGGGTGAATGTCAGCACGCCATCCTGGGGCAAACTGAGCTGACAGGCTGTTCCCAGGACCTGAGCTCAAGCCCCAGTGGTTAACAAAATAAGAAAATATTGACATTCAGATGGAAGTATGTTAATAAATATGTGCTTTTACAAAGTATCAGAGATGTCTATATATTATTCAGTTATATAGACTACAATCCTACTAATTCCTGGGTATTAATTATGTGTCCATGTAATTAATATTATTGTTTTCATCCTTATACTATTAATAAAATCAATCAGTGTCCTGAAATTATTCTGTTCCTGTAAGTAATAATATTCTTTTTATGCTTCATAAATATTAAATAAAATCAATTAGCTTCCTGAAATACTTCTAATTTTATAGGAGCATCATTCATGATCAACTCATTGAACCTTGACATTGATAATATTCCATTGTTCTTCCTATGGATGGGTACCATTTTTTTAGTCTCTCCTGCCATTGGTTGGTGTTAGGAGGGGGATTCGAAATCAGGGCCTATGTTGCCATGTGGGCCTATGGCTTCCCAGATAGTCTGCCAGCCTTCAGCATTGCAAGGTGAAGTACCCTTTGCAACAGTGTCATTCAGACCCATGAGGGTCACCGAGCGAAGGAAGAAAATATAAAAAGGCCACATTTTTTCTGTGCATTGCTTTCCCTACAAGACCTGTGGGTCTAGGATGCCAGAAGCAGCTGTAGATCTACAGTCTGCACCCCGGCCTAGGGTGATTGAAGCTGAGGCAGAGTTGCCACAACCTGATTTCAAGCCCCGTACTGAGATAAAAAAAAATAAAAAATTTAGCTCCCTGGCTTACAATTCACACAGTTTATTCTTACTGGCTTTGGATTTGAACTCAGGATCTGGGTAAATCTGCAGCAATGTGGATGAAGGGGAAGATCACTGTACTTGAAGATAAGAAAGGCAGGCCTGTTCACTAGCCCTGAATTCAAGCCCCAGCCCTGGAAACATAGTATTTATATATATTGTAAAGATAGGATTTATATTTACCTATAGATGTTCAGTCCATACATGTTTGGTGTGGGTGTTCCTTGAATTTTTTCTTTTATTTGTTTATTTACCATTGATTGTACTATGATGAAAACCATTCCGTTTATTACATTGATGACATCCTATCACAGAGCATCTAGATTTGTAGAAATGTTCTCCACCATGCCAGGATTCTCAGGATCACCCAGGATATTCAGAGAGAAGGAAAACAAGTTTCACACTTGGCTTCTTACTCTACAACCCACTTGTTGGTAGTGCTGGGATCTGAACTCAGGGTCTAGTAGGACCAATTGTCCAATAAGTCAAGGTGAACACACCAACCTGTGAACTAAGGAGCTAGGCCATTCCCAGGATCTGACATTGATCCCCAAGGTGGTCCACTATAGTCATGAATTTATAATTTAAACATACAATCTATATTGACATTCATGTATCCACAGCATCTTGTGTTTAGTGAACTTCTCCTTATTTTTTCTCTTTTTCATGGAGGTATTGTGTATTTTACTAAATATGGTGACAGGTATAACTTTGCTGACATGGATGACGACCTGTTCCTATGGTTATAGGGTTGCCTATGAATTCCCCTTCTTGGTTGAGAATCAGGACTTTCACAGGAGAGGAAAACATGTGCAACAACTGGCTTCTGACATCAGGATGAATTTTTTGTCAGTGCTGGGATTTGAATTCAAGGCTGAGTATCTCTGTTGCACTGTGGGGGAAGGGGAAGCTCACCATCCTTGAAGACTAGAATTTCCGGCCTGGTCTAGGACCTGATTTGAAGCCCCAACACTGGACAAAATCGCATGCCCACCTTTATTAAACATAGGATCTTCCTTTACCTACAGGAGTGGTATGCATATTACATTCAGTGTAGTTACTCTTTTTATTTTGTGTCTTGTTCATTGATGTATTGTGCATTTTATTGAATATGGTGACAGATATAACTGTGCTGACATGGATGACAACCTATTCCCATGGCTATAGATTTGCTTATATAGCATTATCCATACTCGATGAGACCCAGGATATTCACAGAACAGGAAAACATATGCAACCTTGGTTTTCTCACATCAGAATGAATCTTTTGGCAGTGCTGGAATTTGAACTCAAGGCCTATCAGGCCCAATTGGTAAATGGGTCATGTTAAGCACAGCAGCCTGTGAGCCTCTAAGGAGCCAGGGCATTCCTGGGACCTGAGATTGAGCCCTGGTGTGAGGCCAATATAGTCATAAATTCATAATTAAACAAAGGATCTATATTTCCAAACATGGGTGGGCTGCATCTTGCGTTTGGTGTACTCATCCTGGCTGAGACCCAGAAGTTGTACAGCAAAGGACAACATGTACAATGCCTGGCTCCTCTCATCAGGGTGAATTTTGTGCTGGGATTCGAACTTTGGCCCTAGGTGGCCCAACTGCCCAATCGGTCCACATGATTAAACCAGGCTGTGAGCCACTAAGGAGATGGGCTCTTCCCAGGAACTGAGATAAAGCCACAGGGAGGCCAAAATAGTGCTCAATGCATCATTGAAACATGGGATGTATATTCACATCCCTGTGTGGACTGCATCGTGCATTGAGTGTACTTATTGTTTTTATTTTGTATGCTATTCATGGATGTGTTATGTATTTTCTTATGTATATGATGAGAGGTATAACTGGACTGACATGGATAACAACTTATTCCCATGACTACAGGGTGGCCCATGCATTCTGCATCCTACCTGAGACTCAAGACTTGCACAGGAAAGGAAAATAGATTCAACAATTGACTTCTGAAACCAAGATGAATCTTTTGACAGAGGTGGGATCTGAACTCGTGGCCTAGCATGCAAAATTGGTGAATGGGTCCACATGAGCACACCAGCCTGTGAGCGACAAAGGAGGTAGGCGTTCCCAGTACCTGAATTTGAGCCTCCTGGGGGGAGAGTGGGGAGCACAATAGTCATCCATTCATAAGCTGAAGGCAGAATACAAATAAGTACATATTTGTATAGAGTAGGATTGTGGTGACCTGTGATGGAATCCAATCTGTGAGTACCTATATTTGGATCTTTTCTGATGCCTCCATTTCATGTATATGATGATTATTGTCATGCTTCATCAACTCTTCTTTACAAATAATCTATACCCCATGAGTCTTATGTATCATTTCCTACTCACATCATGCACGAAATACTCATTCAAGGCTAAGATCTTTCGCATGCTATGGCTCTTCCTAGGTCCAGAAACGAGTATTTCAGGATTTCGTTTTATTCATTTATTTACCATTTATTTTATCGACTCTGATGACACCTCTACAATTTATTACATTGTTTACATCCTATCACCTAGAATCTAGATTTTAGATGTGTTCTCCATCATGCGTGGCAATGTGAGGATCTGAACTCAGTGCCTAGCAGGCCCAATTCATGAATGGGTGAGTTTGAGCATGGGAGCCTCTAGCCAATGAAGCTGTCAAGTGGTTCCCAGGCACTGAGATCGACCCCCATGTTTGGCCAAAACAGCGATACATGGATAGGCAGACAGTGGTATACAAATAAATATATATTTTTAAAGAGTGCCAGAGCCGTCTATCTATGATTAAATGACACCTACTACATTCCTACCAACTCTTAGGTATTTATTATACCACCATTGAAGGAATATTATTCTTTTCATGCTTAATAAATTATACATTAAGATCAATCAGCATTCTAGGGCTATTGCATCCAAATTTAGACGAGACGGATGCATGAACTACTCATTCAATTGGTATTCCCATGCATAGGAATGAGTCTCTTGTGATCTCCTGCCATTGGTGCCAGGACTGGAATTTGCACCCAGTGCTTATGTTGACAGATTGGCCTATGGCTTCACTGATAGCTCACCAGAATCATCAATGGCAAGTCAGGTCCACTTTGCAGCCATATCATTCAGACCAGGATGGTCACCATGCCCCCCAAAATCATAAAATGCCAGCCCTCTGCAGCTCACCACTTTTTGTGCTTTCCAGCTTTATTTTTTCTTCCTGCAAGCCCTCTGGACTAGGATCTTAGGATCGGCTATGGGTCTGGAGACTGCACCCCAGCCTAGGGAGATTCAAGCTGAGGAAGTGTTTCCACGACCTGAGTTCAAGTCCCATAGATGGCTAATAACTAACTAAATAAATAAAAATATTAATTATTTAACTAAATAAAAAAATAAAGCTCCCCGGTTTGGAATTTCTGCCAGTTTTCTTTCCTAGCCTGGGATTTGAACTCAGAGTGTTGGTAAATTTGTAGCAATGGGAGGGAAGAGTTGCCACTACTTGAGTTCAAACCCCGTGCCAACCACAAAAGAAAAACTAAGTCACTGACCTCAGCAGGGTGAAGTAGTTGTGGAGATGGGAGGGAAGGGATGATAGGGGGAAAACAAAGAAGGAGTCAACAATGCTCAATAGGAAATGTACTCATTACCTTCCTCCCGTAACTGTAACCCCTCTGTAAAACACTTTTGCAATAAAATAGTACAAAATAAGAGAAACACTGTCATTCTCAGAGATGCACTTTAGAGGCAAGGAAAAGATATCTGAATAGCTGTACAAATTCCACGCTGCTTTTTTTAATGTTCAGTATGGAACTGAGTAAACATAACTGCTTCCATAAAAATAGAAGTCACTGTCTTGGAACTTGGGCCACTATTTCTGCCATTGCTAGGATTTTAGATGACTGTCCAGGTGTTCTCCTTGACTTGAAGGTCTAAAGGACAGTGCCCAGGCTTGAGTTCAAGACACACAATTGGGAAAAAAATGAGGGTTCATCAAGGTACTTTTCCTATTTGCTAATTATGAGAACATCCTTTGGAAAATGAACACTGATGTATACCTGAATTGGAGTCAGGGCTTAAGAATCAAGTGTAACACATCCATATGCCCAGCCTCTCAGACTCTAGCATTGTAATCTTGTGTCCTACAGGATTCTTAAAGGTCCAATGTTGAAAGGCTTAATATGCTCCCCAAGCCCTTTGTGATAAGCAGTTGACTTGTATTGTCAAGGTCATAACAGTTCTGAACCTAGCAGAACACCAGTAGTTCAGGCCCGTCATCCTACCTCAGGAGCCTGAGGTCTGAAGATCACAGGATGAAGCCAACCAGGGCAGAAAAGTCTATGACACTCTGACTTCCACTTGTGAAAGTTCAGATGTTCAAGAGCTTCCTGTTTTTCCCTTGGTGATGAGAAGTACTTGCACTCTAAATGTTCTTAGAGTTCTTGAGCTATAGAAGCAAGAATGAAACATGATTGACCCATACTTTAGGTTTGTTCAGCCCTATACTTCAGGTTTTTTCGTTTGTTTCTTTCTTTTTTTTTTTTATTATTGTAGGAGTTGATGTCTGGGCCTGCGTGCTGTTCTTGAGCTCTTCAGCTCAAGTCTTGTGCTCTACCACTTGAGCCAAAAGCCACTTCAGCTTTTCTGGTTGTCCATTGGAGCTAAGTGTCTCAAGGACTTTCCTGTCCAGGCTGGCTTTGAACTATGATCTTCAGATCTCATCCTTCTGAGTAGCTAGGAAGACAGGAATGAGTGACAAGCACCTAGCTTCCACTTCAGGTTTCTTAGAAGTGAATTGGAGATAATAGGCTAAGGGGACCTTTTGTGTCTGGGATAATTTGGAACCCAGATCCTCAGATCTCAGCTTCCTGAGAAGGCAGGATGAGAGACCTCAGCTACAGACCAGTAGGCTGTAGCCTTTGCTGAAAGGGGGTCCATGGCTCCACGCGGTGGAGTGCTAGTCATGAGCCCAAGAGGTAACGGTGAGAGCTTAGGCCCCTAGTTCAAGGTTCATGACTGAGAAAAAACAAAAGAAACAATTGTCTGTAGTAGACAACTCACTAGTCTTCAGTAATACATAATTTTTTCCCTGCCATGGAGACATATCTGAACCTCAATATTCTTGTCTGCATAATCATCTCAGTGGGGAGACCTTACAAGGACCCAATGAAAGAATGCACCTGGTGAAGGACACAGCACATGGCACTCTTTGCATTATTCAGCACACAGCATCCAGTGAAAGACTCAGAACCCAGCACCAATGCAGGACTCAGCACAGTGCACCCTGTGAAGGACTCGGCACAAAGCACCATGTGCAGGACTCAGCGCAGAGTACCCTATGGAGGACTCATCACATAGCTCTGTTCCACAAGCTGTCATTAGATGTAGGGTGCTCTAATCAATATCTCCATTCTTTGAGGAACATTTCACAAACCACAAAAGTTCACACCTAAGTGTTTAGTGGGATGTTTTATTTGGGGGGGCAGAGTTAGTCATGGAGCTTGAGCTTAAAGCTTAGGGATCTTATTGTTCTAACCACATTTGCACAAGGCTAGAACTCTACCACTTTGAGCCATATTTCAAAGAGTCTCACAGACTTCCCGCCAGGTTTTAAAGCCCCAGAGTGGCCAGGATATCGGGGGTATGCCAGGGTAAGCCAGGATGATGGGGGTACCCATGGAGCTGGGTTGCAGCAGTTTATATCTAGCTAAGTCAGGTTAGGTGGCAGCTGTCAGTACCCGACTCCTAACTTGCTCTGTCATGTGGTATTTGAAGTACTGTCCTTATATAGTTGCAGTTAGAACATAGTACCTCTTTTTGGCGGCAGTCTTGTGGCTTGAGTAAGGGCTTTGACACTGTCCCTAAGCATTTGTGCTCAAGGGTAGAACTCAATTGATTGAAAGACAGCACACCTTCTTGGTTTTCGGTTTATGTATCACTGAAGAATCGAACTCTGGGCTTCATGCTCACTAGGTGAGCACTTAACCACCAAGCCCCAGTAGTGAACGAGGTATAAATAGATAGAGATTGATATATATAAGCATTATATACAGAGAAAGATGTCTGTATATTATTATTTTATAGATATTACTACCAATTATTACTTATTAAATCATGTCTCCATTTAATGATGTGTCCCAGTTAACAATTATTCAAGCATTAACTAAATTACTCAATATCCTGTTATTGTTTATCATATATGTACATACATCCATACACATAATTTCATATTTTATAGAATGAGACAGATGTCTATATATTATTAAATTATGCATCATGTGTTACTACCAATTATTAGGTATTTATGTTTCCCATGACATTTTTATTCTGGTAATACTTAATAAAATATTAAACTTAATCCACATCCCATAGTTTTTGTTTCTACTTTTATCCTAAAATGATTCACTACTAATTCAATCTGTATTTTATTTATGGTAGTGACAACTCTTCCACCTATGACATTTCTTACATTTATGACATCCTATTACATAACATATAGATTTGCATCTGAATTATACATCTTACCTGTCACCGAGCACTTTCAAAGAAAAAGAAAACATGTGTCACGCTCGGCTTCTCACTCCAAGATTACATTTTTTGGCAGTGGTGGGATCTAACTCAGGGCCTAGAAGGCTCGATTCATGCATGGCTGACTTTCAGCACAGCAGCCGCTAGCCAATTCAGCTGCCAGGCACTTCCCAGTTCCTCAAATCGAACACCATATGATGACCCCATATTGTGCTTAGTGTACCTATTCATTTTATTTTTTGTTTTATTCATTTATTTACCATTTATTTTATTGACTGTTATTACACATGAACTATTTATTACATTTATTACATAGGATATAGATTTGCCTATGTATGAAACTTCACACCAGATTCCCAGGACTTTCACAGAAAAGGAAAACATTTGTCGCCATGGGCTTCTTACTGCATGATTCAATTTTTGTGAGTGCTGGCATCTGAAGTCACAGCCAACAAGGCCCAATTCATGAATGGATAAGTGTCAGCATGCCAGCCTGATGCATATTGAGCTGACAAGCATTTCCAGAACTTGAGATCCAGCTCTAGGAGTTGACAAATTTAGAACAGATTGACATGGAGATGATAGTACAAAAATAATTATTGATTTTTATAGAGTGCCAGAGATGTCTATACATATTGAGGTTACATTCCTATCAATTCTTGGGTATTTAGTCTACCTCCATGTAATTAATATTGTTTTCATCCTTAATTATTGATGAAATCAACCACTGTCCCGAAACTATTGTGTCCATGTAATTAATAGTATTCTTTGAATGTGTCAAAAATATTCATTAAAATCCATTGGCTTCCTAAAATCACTCTATTTATATAGTAGTATTCAGAAAAATCTACTTCAACCTTGCCATTCATAATCTTCCATTGGTATTCCTATGAATGGAAACGAGACACTTAGGATCTCCCTCCATAGGCCCTTCAAACACAGAGCCTACATTGCCATGTTGGCCTATGGCTTCCCTGGTAGTCCGCCAGCCTTCAGCAATGCCAAGTTACCAACATTCTTCAACCAGGTCATTCAGACACAGGATCTCACCTAGCAAATAAAACAACTGTAAAACTGGTAGCCATCTGCAAGTTGCCAGTTTTTTCTGTGTGGCATTAATTACTTTTTGTCTTGTCAGCCTCTGGTTCCCAGGAACCCAGGTTGGGCTGTGGGTCCTGTGGCTTCACCCCAGCCTACAGTGATCAAAGCTGAGGCAGAATTGCCATGAAATGAGTTCAAGCCCTGTGCTTGACAAAAGAAAAATACCTACCTACCTACCTACCTACCTACTTACATACATACATACATACATACATACATACATACATACATATATACATACATATATGCATGCATACATACATTAAAATATTTTAAAAATTATGAGGCTCCTTGGTTTGGAATTCATGCCATTTTTTCTGCCAAGCCTGGGATTTGAACTGAGGGTCTGGGTAAATCTGCACCACTGTGAGGATTGGGAAGATCACCATTCCGGAAAAAAGAAAGTAAGACCTGTTTCTAGGGCCTGAATTCAAGTCCTAGAACTCGAAAAAATAATATTCGTATATATTTTAAGTACATGAATTTTATTGACCTACACATTTTTACTGCATATTGCAGTTAGTGTATTCATTTTATTTTGTGTTTTATTTGTTTCTTATTTATTTTAGTGAATATGATTGCACATATAATAGTTTTTGTATCCTATTACATAAGACATAGATTTGCCTATGCATTCTACATCATTCCTGAGTCCCAGGAATTTCACCAATAAAGAAATCAAGTGGGACAATTGGCTTTCCACCAGGATTAAGTTTTTGGCAGTTCTGTGAATTGAAGTCAGGAACTAGCAGGCCCACTTCATGAGTGGGTAAATGTTAGCACACCAGTCTGATGCAAGAGAAGTTGGCGGGCAAATTTGAGGACATGAGATCAAGCCCTAGGAATGGCCAATATATAAACAGATAGATGATTAGACTGCAGTGTGTGTGTGTGTGTGTGTGTGTGTGTGTGTGTGTGTGTGTGTGTGTGTGTGTGTGTGTGAGTGTGTGTGTGTGTGTGTGTGTGTGTGTGTGTGTGTGTGTGTGTGTGTTGTGAGATGCTTTTAATCAGGGCTATCCCTCTACCACTGGAGCTACACAGATCTACTTCTGGCTTTGTTGGCACTGAAGTAGGACAGGGATCTCAAGGAATTTCCTGCCTAGTGTGAATATGACTATGATCCTCTTATCACAGCCTTGTAAACGTCAATAAGGACTTCTGAGAGCCATTGGTGCCTGCCTAATCCTTGGTCTTGCAATTCTTGGACAGACCAGTGAGTTCCCTATCCTCAAGTTAAAATGGTGAGAGCTGGAGCCCACAGTTCGAATCCTGGTCCTAGCACCTCCAAATGGAAAGAGATACTTAGAAACATATTCCAATCTATATGAATACCAATGGAGCATGATGTATGTTATGATTGAATGGGCAGCTTTAAAAAATTGTACGATAAAATTATACACAATTATATTATAGGACACTGATTGATTTTAATAAATACTTTATGAAGCATTTAAACAATCATGTTCATTAAATGGAGGCACAATGAAATACCTAAGAATTGGGCGTCACATAGTATAAAGCTGCCACTTTTTCTGCTAGGACTGGGATTGGACCTCATAGTCTGGGTAACTCTGTTGCACTGTTTTGAAAGGGGTAGCTAGCCTTCTTGAAGCCAAGAAATTCATGTCTGTTCCTTAGGTCTGAAACCTATCCCCAGTACTAGAATATGTCCTACTTGTGTACATTTTAAATATATGATTTATATTTACATACATAGGTTGACTCCATATTGCATTCAGTGTAGTTATTCATTTTATTTTTGTTTTATTCATGTGTTTGTGGGGCACATGGGCAGCAATGATGGTGCTGAGAGGAAGTTGAGTGGGCACAGCCCAATTGTTTACCTTAAAATCTGATTGGATAAAGCTTAGGTACATGATAGAGTGTGACCTTTACAGTGATTGGTTGGTTCCTTTCCCTCCCCTTCCATGCCTTGCAGTTTTTCTCTTTAAAAGGTGTTTGCTCTGAGGTAATAAATGAGTTCTTGCTTGACTTGACTCCCCACTGTGTCTGAATGTCTCCTGGGCTAAGGGAGACTGGGGAATGGGCGAGTGGCACACTTACCTTTACTTGGGCCCCATCCATCTTTCGGGGGTAAACAAAGACCAAACATGTATTGACTGTTTATTTTAATGACTAATATGGCACATAGAACATAGGTTACATTGATTAAATAGGATATAGATCTGCATATGTATTCCACTTATACCTGACACCCAGGACTTTCACAGAGAAAGAAAACATGTGTCACCATCAGTTTCTTACTCCATGATTCATTGTTTGGGCATGATGGCATCTGAACTCAAGGCCTACAGGGCAAAATCATGAATTCGTGTGTGGCAGCATGCCATCCTGGAACAAATTTAATTGATAGGCAGTTCTCAGGATCTGAGATCGAGCACCGGGGGTTGACAAAATAAGAACAGATTGACACACAGGTTGTAGTACATTAATAAATACATATATCTTTACAGAGTGCCAGACATGTCTATCCATGGTTCACTTATATATATATACTACATTCCTACCAATTCTTGGATATTTATTATGTTTCCATGTAATTAATATTTTTTATTTTTTTATTTTTTATTGTGAAAATAATGTACAGAGGGATTACAATTACATGAGCAAGATAATGAGTACATTTTTTATCAAGCATTGTAGCCCCCTCCTTTTTTTCCACTTCCCATCCCTTCCCATCCTCCTCTGTGCCCCCCACCCAATTCTCCCTGCTCCCTCACCACCACCACCCCCCTCGCACCAAAGTTGTAAAGTTCGTTTTTGACATCATGACTTGTATATCTCTTTGTTGCAATGGGTACACCTGTATTCCTATTTAAAAGATTTGTTTTTCTCCCCCTCCACAAATTATACTGACATCAAGTACAGTGAAAACAGGGGTTATACAGTGGGGAAGGGACATACAAAGCAACAAAGAAACATTCTTATGAATTTGTTAGAAACAATTGCATGAAAGAAAAAAAAATTGAGTAGATATCTTAGGGTTCATTTTCCTAACATCACCTTATCTGACCTTTTCTGCTTTACTTAGACATATACTAGTTATTGCAAATAAGGGAAACCATGGGATGGGACACTAGCCTTGAGCTGAAGAGCACCCAGGCCCAGAGTTCAGGCCCCAGGATCCACAAAAATAAATAAATAAATGTTATTATTTTTATATTTAATAAAGTATTAAGTAAATCAGTGTCCTGAAATTATTGCGTCCCTGTGAGAAATAATATTCTTTTAATGTTTCATAAGATATTAAATAAAATCAATCAGCCGACTGAAATCATGAAGTCTAATTGTGTACAAGTATCATTCATGAGCACGTCATTCAACTATGACATTGATAATATTCCATCATTATTCCTGTGAATGGGAATGAATTTCTTAGGCTCTCCCACCATCTGGAAGTGGCATGACTGTATTCGAACTGTAGGCCTATGTTGCTTTGTGGGACGATAGCTTCTCCAATAGCCCTCTATTAAAAAAAATATATATTTAGCTCCCTGGTTTGCAATTCATGACATTTTTTTTTTTTTGGCCAGGCCTGGGATTTGAACTCAAGGTTTGGGTAAATATGCAGCATGGTGACGGAAGGGAATCTGAACATGCTTGAAGACAAAAGTCAGGCCTGTTCCCGAGGCCTGAATTCAAGCCTCAGGGCTGGAAAACATACTCCTTATATCCATTTTAAAGATAGGATTTATACTTCCATACAGCTAGTCAGACCATATTTTGTTGGGTGTGGTTATTCATATTATTTCTTGTTTTATTCATTTATTTACCATTTATTTCATTGACTCTGATGACCCCTCTACCATGTATTACAATGTTTATATCCTATCACAGCATCCAGATTTGTAAATATGTTTTCCATCATGCTTGACACCCAGACTCTCACAGAAAAGGAAAACATGTGTCACACGTGGCTTCTTACTCCAACATTAAATTTTTGGCAGTGCTGGGATGTGAACTCAGGGTTTAGCAAGCCCAATTCATGAATGGATGAGTGTGAGCATGGCAGCCTCTAGCCAACGAAGCTGTCAGGTGGTTTCCAGGTGCTGAGATCCAGCTCCAGGTTTGGCCAAAACAGTGATACAAATAAACATATATTCATAAGGAGTGCCAGAGCCATCTATCTATGATTGAATGACACCTAAGACATTCCTACCAACTCTTAGGCATTTATTATACAGCCATTGAAGAAATATTATTCTTTTCATACATAATAACCTATTCATTAAATCAATCAGCGTCCTAGGAATATTGCATCCAATTTTAGACTAGACCGAAACATGAACTACTCTTTCAATTGGTATTCCTATGCATAGGAATGAGTCTCTTGTGATCTCCTGCCATTGGTATGTGTCAGTACTGGGATTTGAACACCGGGCCTATGTTCACAGGTTGGCCTATGGATTCCCTGATAGCCTGTCAGCCTTCAGATATGGCAGGTAAGGTCCACTTTGCAGCCATGTTATTCAGACCCAGGATGGCCACTGTGCAAAGAAAAAAAAGGAAAACCCTCAGCCCTTTGCAGCTTGCCCCTTTTTGTACTATGCTACGTTTTTTTTTTTTTCTTCCTGAAAGCCCTCTGGGCCTAGGAACCCTAGATTGACTATGGGTCCGAGGGTGCCCCACCCTAGGGCGATTGAAGCTGAGGCAGAGTTTCCATGAGCTGAGTTCAAGCCCCATGTTGGCAAAATACAGAATAAATAAAAATATTAATTAATTAGTTAACTAAAGTAAAAAAAGGAATAAAGCTCCCTTGTTTTGATTTTCTACCAGTTTTCTTTCCTAGCCTGGGATTTGAACTCAGGGTCTTAGTAAATATGTAACAATGTGAGGAAAAGTGCAGATTTGGCACTACTTGAGTTCAAACCCCATGCAAATGCAAAAATAAAAATTAAGTCACTGAGCTTGGCAGGGAGAATAGTTGTGGAAATGGGAAGGAAGGAATGGTAGGGGGAAAACAAAGAGAAGGCAACAATGTTCAATAGGAAATGTACTCATTACCATGTTCATTTAACTGTAACCCCTCTGTTCAACATTTTTACAATAAAAAAATGAAAAATGTAGTGCTCAGACAAGCATTCTGGCGTTAAGAGAAAGGTGTCTGATAGATGTACAAAATTCTACACTGCTTTTTTTTTAATTGTCAATACGTAACTGAATAAACAAAACTACTTCCATTAAAAAAATTAAGTCACTGTCTTGGAACTGGGGCCAGTATTTCCATCATTGCTGGGATTTGATCTCACCATCCAGGTAACTCTTTTGCACCATGGATGAAGGCAAAGCTCACTGTCCTTGAGGAAAAGAAATTCAGGCTAGTGTTGACAGCGTCTGAATGAAGGCCCTGCAATAGAAAAAAATTCTATATATGTGTAATATATGATATATATTTACTTATGTATGTTTATTACATATTATAATTTTTATGATTGATTTTGTATTTATTTTATTTTTTACTTTTCATGTACTTATTGTTTATTGTATTTAGTATTATTATACACATAATATTTAGTACATGTTGCACATCTATTATAAATTTATACACAATAATTTAGGACATTGACTCGTTTTTATTCATATTTTATTAAGTGTTGAAACATGATACATAAGTAAATGGAAGCATTTGTCACAGTCTTCACAGGTTTAGGGTCTCTCCTAAATATGAACTTTGTCTTCTTTATCTTTAGAACCTTCCTATAGGAATTTCTTTAGATGATTTTTACTTAGAAGCCTTTTCTTGGGGATAGGTAAGTTGAGGGATAAAATTTTAAGGGTGGGGCTAGAAATGTGGCTTAGTGGTAGAGAGCTGGCTCAGCATGCATGAATCGTAAGGTTTGAATCCTCAGTGCCACATACTCAGAAAAAGCCAGAAGCTGTGGAGTGGCTCATGTGGTACAGTGCTAGGCTTGAGAAAAAGGAGCTCAGAGACAGTATCCAGGCCCTTAGTTCAATCCCCAGCTCTGGAAAAAACAACAGGCCACATGCCTGTGGCTCACAGCAGGAACCCTGCTTCTCAGGAGGCTAAGATCTGAAGATCACAGTTCAAAGACAGCCTAGGCAAGGAAAACCTGTTAGACTCTTACCTCGAATGAACCACAAAAAGACCACATGTGGTGCTGTGGGTCAAGTGGTAGAGTGTTCGCCTTGAGCTGAAGGGCTCAGCGACTGTGCCCAGGCTTGAGTTTGAGACACAAAACTGGAAATAAAGTGAGGGTTAAGCAAATAACCTTTCCTATTTGTTAATTAGGAGAACATTCTCTGGAAAAATGAATGTTCATGTACTCCAGAATTGGAGTTAGAGCTCAAGGTTCAAGTGTAGCCCATCCATATGCATAGCCTCTCAGACTCTAGCATTATAACCTTGTGTCTGAAAGGTCCAATGCTGAAAGAACTAATATGCTGCCCAAGCCCTTTGTGATAAGCAGTTTACTTGTAATGCCAATGTTATTACATTTCTGAACCTAGCAGAGCACCAGTAGCTCATGCCCATTACGCTAGCTCAGGAGGCTGAAGTCTGAGGATCACAGGATGAAGCCAGCCAGGGCTGGAACGTCTATGACACTCTGACTTCTATTGCTGACAGGTCAGATGTTCAAGAGCTTTCTGTGTTTCCCTTGGTAATGAGAAGTTACTTGCACGCTAAAAGTTCTTAGAGTTCTTGAATTATAAAAGCAGGCAAGACACATCATTGACCAATCCTGGGTTCACATGAAGTTCTCAGCTTCTAACCCCTAGCCCTGTTAGCAGGAAGAACTCCAGTGTAACAAGATTTGAAGGCAGAAAACAGTTTCAAAAGCCAGACTAGGTGAAGAGACCTAGGCCTACAGGATTAGGAGGCAGAATGTACACACTCAACAGGTCAGTGAGCTGCAAAACCACTTCATTCATTCCAGACACTGCCACCAATGAGGGGTAACCTGAAACATTTGTCAGAGTGGCTTTTCTCAGCCTCTTCAAACAATGACTAATTAACCTTCCTCCCCCAGGTGAAGGGAACCCCAGGCTATCTTTAGGTTAACAATAGACAGCCTTGCTGTTTGGTCTTAGGGAGTGGGTTTTTTTTTATTGGAAAAATACTGTACAGAGGGGTTACAATTACATGGGCAAGATATTGAGTGCATTTCTTATGAAGCATTGTAGCCTCCTCCTTTGTTTACCTTCCCATACATTCCCATCCTCCCTGCTCCCCCACCCAATCCTCCCCCCCCAAATTGTAAAGTTCGTTTTCAGCATGACAAATTGTACTTCTCATTGTTGCAAAAGGTCCACCTGTATCCTTATTTAAACGACTTGTTTTTCCCCTTCCCCTCCACAAATTATACCGACATCAAACACAGTGAAAGCAGGGGTTGTACTGTGGGGGAGGGATATACACAGCAACAAAGAAATAATCTTATAATTGCATTAGAAACAAATGCATGAAAGAAACAAAAGATTGAAAATACATATCTTAGGGTTCATTTTCCTAACATCACCTTATCTGACCATTTCTGCCTGACTCATACATATACTAGATATTGTAAATAAGGGAAATCATGGGACCTGTGTTTGTTTGGGCCTGGCTTACTTCACTTAATATAATTTTTTCCAAGTCTTTCCATTTTCTAACAAATGTGGCAGTATCATTCTTTCTGCTGGAGGGATAGAATTCAATTGTGTATATATACCCCATTTTCCTGATCCATTCATCGACTAAGGGGCATCTGGGTTGGTTCCAGATCTTAGCTATGGTAAATAATGCTGCTATATGCTCACATAAAGGGTATACAAATAGGGAAAGAAGAAATAAAACTCTCCCTCTTTGCAGATGACATGATCTTGTATTTAAAGAACACCATAGACGCAACTCCGAAATTACTCAAGCTTTTTCAAAACTTTGGCAAAGTAGCAGGGTATAAAATTAGCCCCCCCCCAAATCAATGGCTTTTCTGAATACCAACAATGAGAAAAATTGGGCTGAAATTACAAAAGCAACTCCATTTGTAATAGCTCCAGAAAAAATAAAATACCTAGGAATTAACTTAACCAAAAAACTGAAGGACCTCTATGATAAATACTTAAAAAGGATATCAAAACAGAACTTAGAAAATGGCAAAAACACCCCATGCTCCTGGATTAGAAAGATTAATATCGTGAAAATGGCAATACTTCCCAAGGTTATCTACAAATTCAATGCGATACCTATCAAAATTCAAAACTCATTCTTCAAGGAAATAGAAGAGGCAATCCAAAAATTCATATGGAACAATAAATGACCCCGAATAGCAAAAATGCGCCTCAACGGAAAGATCACTGCTGGAGGAATATCAATACCAAATTTCAAACTCTACTATAAAGCCATAGTAATAAATACAGCTTGGTCCTGGCACAAGAACAGACCTCAGGACCAATGGAATAGAAATGAAAACCCAGAAATGAACCTACAGACCTATAGCCATCTAATCTTTGATAAGAGAGCTAAAAAAATAGAATGGAAGAAAGACAGCCTCCTCAGTAAATGGTGCTGGCAAAATTGGTTATCTACTTGTAGAAAACTAAAGCTAGATACTTATATATCACCCTGCACCAGAATTAACTGCAAAATGGATCAAAGACCTCGGAGTCAAAGCAGACACTCTGAAAATATTACAAGATTGAATAGGAGAAACCGTAGATCTCCTTGGCACAGGCCGAAATTTTCTTAATAGAGATCCAGAAACACAACAAATCAAAGAAAGGTTGGACAAATGGGATTGTATGAAGTTGCAGAGCTTCTGCATGGCAAAGGACATAGTTAGCAAGATCAATAGAAAGCCCACGGATTGGGAGAAGATCTTCACTAGCCATACAACAGACAAGAGTCTCATATATAAAATATACTTGGAACTCAAAAAATCAAATCCCCCAAAAGAAATACTCAAAGAAACAACTGCTCAATAAATAAGTGGGCTAATGAATTAAAGAGAAACTTCTCTGAAGAAGAAAGTAGGATGGCCAATAGACATATGAAGAAATGCTCAACCTCCCTAGCCATAAAAGAAATGCAAATCAAAACAACAGTGCGATACCACCTCACACCAATTAGAAGGGCAAAAATCAAGAACTCTAATAACAACAGATGCTGGAGGGGATGTGGACAGAAGGGAACCTTACTTCATTGTTGGTGGGAGTGTAAACTTGTTCAACCACTTTGGAAAGTAGTATGGAGGTTCCTCAAATGACTCCACATAGAGCTCCCCTATGACCCAGCAGTCCCACTTTTGGGCATTTATCCAAATGTTTACAAACAAGACCACACTAAAGCTACCAGCACAACTATGTTTATTGCAGCATTATTTACCATAGCTAAGATTGGGAGTGGGTTTTTCACTCTCCATCTGTCAGATTTGAAGGCCCTTCTCCTACCTTTGCCAGTCCATTATCCTTCCTTCATTCTCCACATCATTAATGAAAATCCCCAGTCCAAGTAGAGGTAGAGCCCTTTCTCTTCTGGCTCCAAGCACCTGAGTTAGAACCTGCCTCTGCCCTCTTGACTCTGGGGCCCTCGGCTGCCTGAGAAGTGTGAAAGATACAGTCTTCCTGTTCTGTGGTTGTGTGAAGACCATGTTGGTGTCCTGACACACTGCACAAGGCCTCATGACTGGGAAGTGTTCCCTTCTTTCCTCCTGACATCCAAGTCCAATTCTGGCTTTTTCTTGAATGTGCTACTGAGGAATCAAACCCAGGGTTTTTTGCATGCTAGACAATCACTCTCTCACTAATCCACATTCCCAGCGCCCTCATCTTTTTCTTAATGGTAGTTTTTACATAATTATGCTTCCATTTTATGTCCCCAATTTTAATTTACTGAATACTGGTTACTTCTAAGAAACCTGATCTTCTCGTTCCCTCCCTGGTTTGTGAGTGTTCCTGCATTGACCTCATAATAAAATGTAAATAAAGCCTGCTGAGGGTGACATGCTTTAGGCAGATGGCTACACAGATTGTTGTGTATGTCTGTTTGTTGCCACTCCTGGACCTTGAACTCAGGATCTGGGTACAGTCCATGAGCTGCTTTACTTAAGGCTAGCCCTCCAACACTGGAGTCATATGGCTAACCTTCTGGCTTTGTTGGCCCTGAAGTTGGACAGGGCTCTCAAGGACTTTTCTGCCTAGGGTGACTTTGACCATGATCCTCCTATCACAACCTTGTAAGTATCAAGAAGGACTTCTGAGAGCCACTGGTGCCTGCCTAATCATTGGTCTTGTAATTCTTGAACACACCAGTGAGTTTCCTATCCTCAGGTGGGAGCTGGAGCCCACAGTTCGAATCCTGGTCCTGCCACCTCCAAGTGGCAGGAGATCCTAAGAAACTTATTCCTATCCATATGAATACCAATGGAATGTGATGTATGTCATGAATGAATGGGAAGTTCTTAAATGATTCTAGGACAAAATTGTAAATAATTAGATTATAATACACTGATCAATTTAATTAGTACTTTATGAAATATTTAAACAATCACATTCATTAAATGGAGGCATAATGAAATACCTCAGTATTGGGTGTCACATAGTATAGAGGTGACATTTTTTCTGCCAGGACTTTCTTTAGTTAATTTTCATATCCCATTTTCTGAATGTAATTTGGTATATGAAACTAGGATATATTATATATCAATTATTCAAACAGTTTTTATCAGAAATGTTTATAGCAAAATAAAGAGACAAATCCAAATTATATATATTTTGAAGACAGTTCTTGGTTAGTCCTCTTCTCATATTCCTCATTCCCTTCATGAGAATAATACACATTGTAATGTAATGCTTAGAATGTTTCTGTGAGATAGGTTGACTTTAAACCAGTGAGTTACTCTATGCTGCATTTTGTTTACTATATACCCAGAAAAGCAAAATTCTTACTTTATCGTTTTCCTTATGCTTTATACTCAGATTTAATCTCTGGTGGGTGACAAAGAAAGATATAAACATTTTTTAACAGTGGCAAAATTTAGGCTGGGGAATCTAGGTACAATGTAATTCATGCAGATAGGCCTTATAAGTAATGAGACGCTGGTATCAAAATGTTAACCAATGCTTACTGGTGTCATGCTTATGAGATTTTGTGTATTATAAACAGCTGTTATTAGAATGTTTTTGGAATCAAAATCCTTTCATGGGTTAGGAAAAGAAGAGAGCCATTACACACAGAACAAAATTTAAGGAGGAATTCAAAATTAGTTACCAAGATATACATCATGTAACACAATATTTTGAAAATGCAAACTAAAGGAAATAATTTATGAGAAACATCAACATGTACAATAAGCACAGAATCACTATGACTGATTTTTCTCTTATCCCAGTTGCAATACGGATTACATAATGACTTTTCTCATGATAGGTTTAGTTAAGTCTTGATATTTAGTTGGAGAAGTTATGTTCTTTCATATATTCATTTGTCAGATCAAAGAGGAAATGAATTCCATGCCAGAGTCAACATCCATAATAATGTTACAGATGTATCCTGCTACTTTGCCAAAGTTTCAAATCAGCTTGAGTAACTGGGGTCTTTTTTTGGATCTAAATAAATAGGTATGCAATTTTGTCAGTACTAGAACGATTTTGACCACCATTTGTTAAGCTATTATTTTCCAAAAACTATTTCTCTCTTTTCATGAGATTTTTAATTTCATTTATATCATGTGTTGATGTTCTCCTTTAGATTACCCACATTCAATCTTCTACAAAGTGTAATTTGGAATAGTTTGAAGTATATTCACTCTTGTACACTGCTCAGATTCTATTAGTTGCATATTTTTTTCTTGTTAAATCAGTAGGAAATAGTTCTCAATATGGATAATATTGTTCTTATTCATTGCTTTTCTGAATTCCCTACACAGAGGGAAGAGATGGTAATTTAAGGGTTCCATAGCTCATGAGGCATTAATGAAACAAAATGGAAAAAGAGGACATATTTATTGCTACCTCAATTATTCTGAAAAGCTGCAATGTCACATCATTTGATTCAGATTTCCATTATTTGTATACTTAGTGTCATTAAGTGACTAAATGCAAAATGAGCCAGGTGCTGGTGGATTATGCCTGTAATCCTGGCTATTCAGGAGGTTGAGACTAGAGGATTGTGGTTCAAAGCCAGCCTGGTCAGGAAAGTCCATGAAACCCTTATCTTCAATTAACCACAAGAAACCTGGAAATGGTGCTTTAGCTAAAGTAGAGCGCTCAACTTGAGCTGAAGAGCTGAGGGACAGTGCCCAGGATCAGAATTCAAGCCCTAAGACCAAGAAAAAGTGCAAATATGACTTTAAGTGTCCCCAAAAGGAATGATGAAGTCAATAGTAATCTTGCCAAGCAGAGAAAATAATTTTAAAATGATTCAGTGCACCTATATTTACTGAGTTATTTAACTTATGGATCCTTTGCTGAATATATTTTCTTCTTTTACAAATTGTCAATTATTAACCTAATAATAAACTTCATCTAGTATTTCTTGGTTCAAAAGAGAAGTCCATAAAGTTGATGTCACATAACTTTCTTACTGTCTTAGTTCAACGCCAAACCAGACAGGAGAGTATGTCAAATTCTTATCTGTAATTAAAAACCAAAAAAGCCAGAAGTGCAGTTTTGGTTCAAACAGTAGAGTACTAGCTTTGGGGGGAGGTGGGCAGGGACACTGTACAGGGACAGGGTCCAACACAAACTAAACAAACAAAACAAACACCAGGTATTTCTTTGGGAGCCTCCTTAAAAGGAGTACTGGTCTGAGAAGAGGCTGCTTTTGCTGATCATAGTCACTGGATACTGCTTTTTTGGAATCCTTATTGCTATGGAAAACTCCGGACCAGACTAAAGGAATTGATAACTGAGTCCTGCAACAAGAAAATCATCTCAGGAGTGAAACATCCATGCATAAGACACTTTAAAACATCCATGTCTTTGTTTCTTTGCAGCAGAACACTTTTAAAACAAATATTTCCTTTTGTTCTATGCCAGCCTTCAAATGGCATATTGTTTCCTTTTGTAATACTCTCAATCATAAGTTTACAGACAAGTTTTATATGACTAAAGAACACACTCCAAAAGTCTTTAGCCCCCTTATTAATAGGGCAGTTGTTTCTTTGTAGATTTGTTGTTGGGGAATTTAATTTTTTAAGTTCCAGGTATATTTTAGATATGAGACGCTTGTCCGTTGTATGGCTAGTGAAGATCTTCTCCCAATCCGTGGGCTTTCTATTGATCTTGCTAGCTTTGTCCTTTGCCACCCATAAACTCTGCAATTTCATGCAATCCCATTTGTCCAAACGTTCACTGATTTGTTGTGTTTCTGGATCTCCATTAAGAACATTTCAGCTTGTGCCAAGGAGACATATGTTTTCTCCTATTCCATCCTGTAATGTTTTCAGAGTGTCTGCTTTGACTCCAAGATCTTTGATGCATTTGGAGTTGATTCTGGTGCATGGTAATATATAAGGATCTAGCTATAGTTTTCTACAAGTAGTTAACCAATTTTGCCAGCACCATTTACTGAGGAGGTTGTCTTTCTTCCATTCTAATTTTTAACTCCCTTTCCAAAAATTAGATGGTTATAGTTCTTTATGTTCATTTCTGGGTTGTCAATTCTATTCCCTTGGCCTTGGAGTCTGTTCTTCTTCTAGGACCAAGCTGTTTTTTTTTTTTTTTTATTGTGAAAATACAGTACAGAGTGGTTAAATAACATAGGTAAGATAATGAGTACATTTCTTATCAAGCATTGTAGCCTCCTATTTGTTTCCCCTTCCCATCCCTTTCAATCCTCCCCAGGTCACCCCAGCGAATCCCCCTTATCCACCTGCCCCCTCACACCAAAGTTGTAAAGTTAGTTTTTCGATTTAAGGACTTGTATATCTCATTGTTGCAATGGGTCCACCTGTATCCCTGATTTAACGATTTGATTTTTCCCTTCCCCTTCTCAAATTACACAAACATCATATACAGTGAAAGCAGGGCTTATATCATGGGGGACAGACATACAAAGGAACCAATAAATAATCTTCTAAATATTTTAGAAATAATCTCATGAAAGTTAAAAAAAACATTTGAATACATATCTTAGGGTTCAGTTCCCTAACATCAACTTATCTGACCTTTTCTGCTTAACTCAGATATATACTAGTTGTTGCAAATAAGGAAAGCCATGGGACCTATGTATCTTTAGGCCTGCCTTACTTCAGTTAATATAATTTTTCCAAGTCTTTCCATTTCCTAACAAATGGGGCAATGTCATTCTTTCTGATGGAGGCACAAAATTCCATTGTGTACATATATGACATTTTCTTGATCATTCATCTACTGTGGGGCATGTGGGTTGGTTCCAGATCTTAGCTATGGTAAATAATGTTGCAATAAACATAGTTGTGCTGGTAGCTTTAGCTTGGTCTTGTTTGTGATCATTTGGGTAAATGCCCAAAAGTGGAATTGCTGGTACGTAGTGGAGCTCTATGTGGAGTCTTTGGAGGAACCTCCATAGTGCTTTCCAAAGTGGTTGAACAAGTTTACACACCCACCAACAATGTCCACATCCCCTCCAACATCTGTCGTTATTAGAGTTCTTGATTATAGCCATTCTAACTGGGATGAGGTGGTATCTCAATGGTGTTTTGATTTGCATTTCTTTTATGGCTAGAGATGTTGGGAATTTCTTCATGTGTCCATTGGCCATCCTTCTTTCCTCTTCAGAGGAGTTCCTCTTTAAGTTTTTAGCCTACTTATTAATTGGGCAGTTGTTTCTTTGAAGATTTGATGTTGGGGGATTTAATTTTTTGATTTCCATGTATATTTTAGATATGAGACCCTTGTCCGTTCTATGACTAGTGAAGATCTCCCAATCCTTGGGCTTTCTTTTGATCTTGCTAGCTATGTCCTTTGCCATGCAGAAGCTCTGCAATTTCACGCAATAGTATTTGTCCAACCTATTTTTTTAGCTCCCTTGTCGAATCTTAGATGGCTATATGTCTGTAGTTTCATTTCTGGGTTTTCAATTCTATTCCATTGGTCCTGAGGTCTGTTCTTGTACCAGTACCAAGCTGTTTTGATTACTATGGCTTTGTAGTAGAGCTTGAAATTTGGTATTGATATGTCTCCAGCACTGTTCTTTCTCTTAAGGTCGTTTTTGCTATTCGAGGTTTTTTATGTTCCATATGAATTTTTGGATTGCCTCTTCTATTTCCTTCAAGAAGGAGGTAGGAATATTGATAGGTATCGCATTGAATTTGTAGATAGCCTTGGGAAGTATTGCCATTTTCACGATGTTAATCTTTCCAATCCAGGAGCATGGGAGGTTTTCCCCTTTTCTAAGTTCTGTTTTGATTTCCTTTTTTAAGATTTTAAAGTTTTCATCATAGAGGTCCTTCACTTCTTTGGCTAAGTTAATTCCTAGGTATTTTATTTTTTGAAGGGCTATTACAAATGGAGTTGCTTTCCTATTTTCAGCCACACTATTCTCATTGTTGACATACAGAAAAGCCATTGATTTTTGAGGGTTAATTTTATACCCAGGTACTTTGCCAAAAGTTTTGGATCACTTTGAATAATTTGGGAGTGGAGTCTGTGGGATTCTTTAAATACAAGATCATGTCGTCTGAAAAGAGGGAGAGTTTTACTTCTTCTTTCCCTATTTCAATTCCCTTTATGTTTGCATTTTGTCTTATTGGTGTACCTAGGCATTCTAATAATAGATTGAAGAGCAGTGGAGAGAATGGACATCCTTAACTCGTTCATGATTTTAGAGGAAATGGCTTTATTTTTTCACCTTTGAGAATAATACTGGCTGTAAGTTTCTCATATACAGCATTTATTGTATTGAGGAAGGTTCCATAGATACCTAATTTTTCCAGAACATTAATCATAAAGGGGTCTTAGATTATGTCAATTTTTTTCTGAATCTATTGAGATAACCATGTGGTTCTTATCCTTGCTCGTGTTGATGTGATGAACTGTATTAATTGATTTGCATATATTGAACCAGCTTTGGATCCCTGAAATGAACCTTGTTTGATCGTGGTGTATGATTTTTTGGATGAAGTGTTGAGGTCGATTGGCCAAAATTTTGTTGAGAAATTTTGCATCAATATTCATCAAAGAAATGGGTCTATAGTTCTCTTTCTTTGGTGAGTCCATGCCTGGTTTTGTGATGATGGTTATTATAGCTTCATAGAATGAATTCAGTAGTGAATTTTCTCTTTCAATTTCATTGAAGAGTTGAAGCAATATTGGTGTGAGTTTTCATTTGAAGGCCTTGTAGAATTCTGCTGTAAAACCATCTGGTCCTTTTCTTAGATGGGAGCCCGCTTATTGCTGTTTCTATTTCAATGCTTGATATTGGCCTGTTACTATGGCTTAACTCATCTTGGTTTAGTTTCCCCATAATGCTATTTGCTATAAAAAGGTCCATTTCTGCCAAGTTCTCAAACTTATGAGCATAAACGTTTGAGAAGTATTCCCATATAATGTACTGAATCTTGGTTGTTTTTGTGGTAATGTTTCCATTCTCATCTCTGAGTTTATTTATTTGGGTGCGTTCTCATCTTTTTCTGATAAGATTTGCTAAGGGTCTGTTTATTTTGTTAATTTTTTCCAAGAACCATCTGTTTGTTTTGTTGATTCTTTCTATGGTCTTATTGGATTCTAAATAATTTAAATTCTGATTTAATTTTAATTATTTCTTTCCATCTACTAGATTGGGGTTTATCTTGCTGCTCTTTTTCAAGGAGGTTCAGATGTCTCATTAAATTTTTGGTTTCAGATCTCTCCATTTTGTTGATGTAGGAACTCAGACCTATACCTTGCCTCTGAGTACTGCCTTTGCTATATCGCAGAGGAGCTGGTAATTTGTGTGTACATTTTTGTTGAATAGCATGAATGCTTGAATTTCATGTCTATTCACTTCCATGACCCACTGGTGGTCCAACAGTGTTGTTGAGCCTCCATGTGTTACAAGACTTTCTTTGGTGGATTTTGGTTTTGAGTTCTAATTTTCTTCCTCTGTGGTCTGAGAGAATGCAAGGTATAATTTCAGTGTTCCTGAATTTGGACAAGTTTGCTTTGTGACCTAAAATGTGGTCTATTTTGGGAAATGTTCCATGTGCTGCTGAGAAAAACGTGTATTCTGATGCTGCCTGTTGAAATATTCAGTAGATGTCTGTTAAATCTAGTTGATCTATGCAGTTTTTTAGGTTTCTCTGTTGAGTTTTTGCCGAGGTGATTTATCTACTGGGGAGAGTGGTGTGTTAAATTCCCCAACAATTAATGTCTTTGGATCTATGTGGATTTGAGGGAAAGTAGTTTTTCTTGGATAAATTTGGGTGCTCTGTTGTTTGGAAAATAGATAGAATTATTAGAATTAGAATTATAATATCCTCCTGAAGGAGGGATCCCTTATTAGTATATAGCGAGCTTCCTTATCTCTTCTCATTGATTTTAATTTGAAGTCTTTTTTATCTGATATGAGGATTGCAACACCTGCCTTTTTTATGGTGGCCTTTTGCTTGGTAGATTTTGTTCCAGCTTTTAACATTCAAAATGTGTTTGTTTTTATGTCCAGGATGTGACTCCTGAAGGCAACAGATAGTAGGATTTTGCTTTTTAATCCAACTAGGCAGTCTATGTTGCTTGATTGGAGAGTTAATTACGTTAATGTTGAGAGGTAGAACTGAGAGGGATTTGGAAGTTCCTGCCATTTTATCCGCCTTCTTGGGATTGTGGCAACTGGGTTCTTCCTATGGTTCTTGGATTCTCAGTTTGGGTGCAGTTTCTTGGCCTTTATTGTGGTCTTGTTGGTTTGCTATGTGTAGGATATCTTTGAGTATCTTTTGTAGGCCTGGCTTGGGAGAGATATATTGTTTCCATTTTTCTTTGCTATGGAAGGTTTTTATTTGACCTTCAGTTATGAAGTCGAGTTTAGCTGGATATAGGATTCTTGGCTGATAGTTGTTTCTCTTTACAGCATTGCATACACCATCCCAAGCTCTTCTTGCTTTAGTTGTCTCTGCTGAGAAATCTGAGGTGATTCTAATCGGTTTCCCTTTATTGGTGATTGATCTTTTCACCTTGACAGCTTTGAGGATCTTTTCCTTGGTCTGAATTGATCCTTTGCAGATTATATTGTGTTGGTGAGATGTCCTGTTCCGGTCTGGTCTAGTTGGAGTTCCAAAAGCTTCTTGTATCTGAATTGGCCTATCTTTTTGCATGTTTGGGAAGTTCTCTGCTAGTATTCTGTTAATCAAATTTCCTAGACCATTAACTTCTCTCTCTAGGTGTTTCTCTATACACATTATCCTCAGATTAGGCCTTCTGATGATGCCTTCCAAATGTTGAATAGAGCTGTCATATTTCTTGGATTTGTCTTGGATGGTTGTATGTTCTTTCTCTATAATACCTGGGCTGTGTTCAATCCTTGAGATTTGATCTTCTGCATGGTCTAACCTATTGTCAAGACTTTCTACGTTGTTTTTTATTTCTTTTCCTTCTATTAGGTCCGTTTTGATGGCTTCAAATTCTGTGTCGGAGCTTTTCTTAGATCTTCTAATAACTTCTTTACTTCCTTAATTTGGTGTTTAGTGTATATTCTCAAATCACTTAGTTGATTGGTTATGCTTTCCTTGGTCTGCCATTCCTTCTGTTGGGCTCCATTCAGCATTCATTTTGTGGTCTTCCTGACTTCTTTCAGCTCTCTGTTTATGGATTCCATGAATGCCTCTATCGATCTTAGTCTATTCTCATCCCGATCTCTCACTTCCTATATTTCTCTTTGATTAGCTTCCTCACGTTCACGCAATTCTTGTAGTTCTCTTTGAGTGTTCTCAGTCTGCTCATGCCATTCCTGACTTTCTCTTCGTCTGTTCTCAGCCAGCTCACACAATTCCTATCTCTTTGACTGATCTCAACCTTCTCACGCAATTCCTGTCTATCTCTTTGATCTCAACCTGCTCAGGCAATTCCTATTTTTTCTCTTTAAGTATTCTCAATCTGCTTATGAAATTCCTGTATCAATCTTTGAGTAGCTTCCTCAGGCTCATGACACTCATGTATTGATCTTTTTTGCCTTCTCTCTATCCTTGTCATGCTCACACTGAGACCTTTGCATGTTTTCACTCTATTCATTTACCCTGTTTACCTAAAATGTTTGTAGAGCTTTTTGGGAACTCACCCCTCTGGATTATTTATTATCTGTTCTGTCCCCTGATTGTCATGAGTGGGAGTTGACATCCCCAGACTTGCCATTTTTCTTGTGTTTTTCCGGTTTGTTCTGCCCATTTGGCATGAAAGTAACACCAGTTTTGTGCTAGAACACTGTTGTAAGGTAAGCATCAACCAAAATCTGTAGTTGCACAGTCAAAAGTCTGCAGAGACAATCTAGTTCAAGAGATACAATCTATTCAACATCAAACAACTATGTCTTAATTGCCTAAGAACAGCAAAGAAGAATTTTACAACCAAAAATGATTAGGCTTATCGAGAACGTGGGGGGAAAAGGATTAGAGGGATGTGAGAATGTGAGGGAGAATGGACTTAACCAAGTTCTGATCTCAAAGAGGGAAATGGATTGGACAGAATGATAGCAGAGAGAGAAAAAAAGAAAAAGAAAAGAAAGAATAAAGAAATAAAGAAGAAAAAGAAAAAAAGAGACAAGAAAAAATGGAAAACCTAAAATTTAAAATTAAAAAGTGGAACCCTTAAAAACTGAAAGTTTGAAGAAATAGTATTCACAGAAGAAAGGGGATGGGATACGAGAAGGGGAGGGATAGAAAGGAGACATGAAAAACTAGAAAAATAAAAATGTTTTAAAATATTTTATGGGTATAAAGAGGTAATACTGCTATTAAGGATTTTACCTCTAAGATTATGAATTGAGTAATAAATTTCTGGATTAAGTGTGTACACGTTGGGGGATAAGATCTAATAATTGACGACTTCTAGATCTGAGAATGAGCAGAACAGCAATTAAGTCACGCAGAAAAGAATAAAATAGAAGTGAAAAGAATGAGAAAAGAAAGGAAGAAAGAGGGCTGGGAAGGTGGCTCAGTAGTAGAGCACTTGCCTTGCATGCATGAGGCCCTGGGTTCGATTCCTCAGCACCAGATAATCAAAAAGAAAAAAGCTGGAAGTGGTGCTGTGGCTCAAGTGGTAGAGCGCTAGCCTTAAGCTGAAGAGCTGAGGGACAATACCCAGGCCCAGAGTTCAGGCCCCACGACCGTACCTAAAAAAAAAAAAAGAAAAGAAAGGAAGAACGAAATAGGATCAAAAGATCAGTAGAGATAAACACACACACACACACACATATACACCTAAAATAAAAATTATATGAGAATGAAAAGAAAAAATAATAGAAAACATAATTTAAAAACAATTAAAAATTAAAAAAAATTTAAAATAAGGTACAAAAAATTTCTTTTTGGGGGCGGGGATGGGAAGATTCTGTATCTCCCTTGTGTTAGTAACCAGTCTCTAGGTGGAGTCTCTGGTCTGCCTGTGGTATTTAGTTTTTCTGTGGCTTGATTGGTAACTTAGGTTAGTTTGGGCAAGCAGAAAAATGTGCTGCTTTACCCAGGATTTTGTGATCCTCCTCCCAGGCTAGTTTAGTAGGAGGAGATCTGTTTGGGTATTGCAAAAGAGGGAGATGGCTGTTTATTCTAGTTTGGAGATGCTGTGCTGAGGCTAAGTTCTGGGTAGAGTTGAGGCCTTTCAGCAAACAGTAGCTTTTCCATGAGGGGCTAGCTTGAGACACTCACAGAGCCCAGCCTGGAGCCATTCTCAGGGTTTATGTTTACAGAATTTCAATTGATTGTCTAGGCTGCTGTAGGGAGGGGCAGTGTCTGGCTCTGTTTACCCAGTGAAGAAAGCCACTCCTGAGGGTGAATTTTTCTCTGCCTGCCGTGGGTGACTTTTTCCTGGGTGGAGTTGAGCCTGGCAAGTCTGGGCAGGTTCCGGTGACCAGCTAAATGACTGTTTTGTTTTCTCCCAAAGCCTGAGTTCGTGCTAGCAGCTCAGCCAGGCCTTTGCCAATATCAAAGAGGGAGATCTCTGGTAGTAAGGTAGGGAATGGGTGGCCTTCCCTCCTGTGCTCTCTGAGAAGGAGTGAGGATGTCAGGCTTCTACTCATACTGCCAGAGTGTTGGTTCCTGGGTCGTCTCTGGTCTGCGATCTGCAGGGTGAAGATATCTGCTCCTTCTCAGTTTTTGCTGGTGTTGAGTAGAATCCACTTGCCCGCTGCATCTGACACTTCTGTCCCAGACCCTCAGTGTTGCAGGTATGGTGGCTACAACCAATGCCACAGCATCCGCCACTGTCGCGGCTGCTGGCAAGTGCTCAGATCTTTCTCCTTGCTTGGATTTTCCCCCTTTAGCCAAACTTTCTGTATTGTGATGGCACATTTGGTGTAATTCTCTGGCCTAGGACTGTTCACTGGAACACTAAAATTTCTTTCTATGTGAGAGCTTGTTTAGCCTCCAGCTTCACCAGGACATCTTAGTGCTTCACATTCTTACATATGTTTTAACATCGATGCATCCAATGACAATGACACATTGCTTCAGTCACCCTTTTGATGACTGAAAAGAAACCATGCTGCAATCTCATTCTATGGAAAATTTGTGCTTTTAAATTCTTTTAGATTAAAAATTGATGTGGGAGAATGAACATTCTGCATACAATTTTATATTTTCCTAATTATTTTAATATACTTTCCAATATTATATAAGCTTAAAACATTACTACTTATTTAGTTTTAGGATTTCTAAAATGGCCAGAGTAAAAGTTCTATTCATTCACAATTTTAAGACAATAGTGTCCATTATGACCAAGTGAGAAATTTTACACTTTTTATTTGTCGTCCTTAAAGGTTGTGCTGGGGAATCAAGTCCAGTGCTTCATGTGTCTTAGTCTACTCATGCCTCTGAGGCTGATGTGACCTGTGCTTTTATTTTAACTCAATTGGAATAAAGAAAAATTTCACTAGGAAGGTAATTACTTGGTTATTTTCTCCAATATCTTTTGCATACATAAGTAATATAATTCTACACTGACAGAAAATGGTGTTCCTATTAGCAGTAACTGTTTATTTATTTTTTTTTAATTGTATTTTATTTTATTTGAGAACATACTGTACAGAGGGGTTACAATTACATGGGCAGGATAATGCATACATTTCTTACCAAGCATTGCAGCCTCCTCCTTTGTTTACCCTTCACTTCCCTTCCCCGCCTCCCCCCTCCCCCCACCCAATTTTACCCCCCTCCCCCCACCCAATTATACCCCCCTCCCCCCCCACACCGAAATTGTAAAGCTGGTTTTGACATGATTATTTGCAATATCTAGTATAGGTATGAGTCAAGCGGAAAAGGCCAGATATTGTGATGTTAGGAAAATGAACCCTTAAATATGTATTTTACTGTTTATTTTTTGTATCCCCACTCTTCAGTAAGTCTTGCCCCTTTCCTATTCTCCTGTCCCATAAAACTTGATTAGATCCACTGGAAACCCTCTTCCAGTCAGCCTCCTTCTAAAAAAGTCCAAATTTAACTAACATACCACCTGGTAGTCCTGCTATAAATTTTCAAATCCTGACTGCCACCAGACTCCTTCCTAAAAGCCCTCCTTTGCTACAGGAACAGCCTTCTTCTGCTCCACCCCTTCCTGGAATCCCTGCTCTGCACCCCAGAAACCAGGCCACATCCATATCTTCTCTCTCTATGTCCTGCTTTGATGCACCAAGAACCCCACCTAAATCAGGTTCCTCCCTTGAATCCTCACTTCATCCACCAGATACCCCGCCCATAACTACTCTAGTCCCTCATAGTCCCATTGCTCCCATATTCTAGTACCTCCAAGCTCCTACTTCCCTTTCATACCCCACCCCCCAACAGACTGCTCCCTCAAGCCCCTCCTGGTTTCATCAGAAACTCCACCCATAACTAGCCTACTTTTAAGTGGGCTAACCACTCAAAGTCAGCCCTGAACCTACCTCTTCCCACAAAGCCCATCATGCTACACAAAAAACCCTCCACCTTCGTTTAACTGCCCTTGAAGCCCCACCTAGCGTGGCCAGAAGCTTCTTACACAGCCCATCTCCTGCCTGTAAAGCCAGCCCTGCCCCACCCCAAGCCCCTCCACCTCCCAAATCTACTCTCTCAATGCCCTACATTGTTCCCCAGATAAACCCAGCCCCTATTGGATCCTCCCTCAGATCCACACCCTACTCCACCAGATTCCCTGCCCATAATTACCCTACAACTTTGTAGACCTTCCACTCTTTCTCAAAGCACCTCCTCCAATTAGCCCCATGGCTCTAAGACCTGACCTGCTCCAGAAAACCCCCACCACACTATCCCATCTCTCGACACCCAAATTGCTCTACTGGAAAACACTGCACCAGTTAGCCTCACTCTGGAAGCCTCACCAGGCTCAACTGCAAATCCCTGTCCCTCCAAAGTCCTTTTTTGAAGCTTGCCTTGCCCTACTGGAAACCCTGTCCAAAGTCCTTGTCCTGCCTTGCAATACGGAAATCCTTACCCAACATTACTCTTCTTTTCGAAGTGGTGCCTGGCTATACCAGAAACCCTGTCCTAACTAGTGTAGTCCACTGGATCCTATCAGTGCTCTCACAAAGCCCTGGTCCTGAAGAACTCCTCTATACATCACGACTACATCTTGCTCTGCCAGAAACCCCACCTCCACCCTAACACACTTCCAAAAGACCTGCCATTCTCCACCAGAAACCCTGCCCCTTATTAGCCCACTTCTTCCTAGCACCTCCCTGCACTCTCAAGGCCAGACCCCAAAAAGCCTCTCCCTCATAGCTCCGCATTCCTGCACCAGAAACCCCACCTTCTGTCAGCCTCTTGCCTCCATTTCTCGCCCTGCCTTGTGGGAAATCCCACCCTACATATCCAACAAGGGCTCAAAGTGCTCCGCCAGAACCCCTCCTCTAAGTAATCTCTTCTTTGTAGCCTTGTTCTTTTCAAAGCTCTGCCCCAAACAGCCTCCTCTCCAGTGACCCCAACTTCTTCAACTGAAAACCCATCACCTGCCAGTCTCCATCCTAAAATCCCACCTACTCCACAAGAGACACAGTCCCTAATAAGTCTAGTCCTTCCAGTCCCTTCCCTGCTGTCTCAAAGCCCTACACAGACTGGCCTTCAACATCAAAGCCCTTCCCTGCTCCACCACAGAGGATGTGCCACAACCAACAGCTCCTTTGTACCAGACAGGGCTCCACCAGAAACCCCACACCACCTCATCCATGAAGGTCCCACCTAGTAACTTTTAGTACAAATGTGATTTTATACTAGTCATAGAATTCATACTAATCAATTTGATAAGAAAGCATCATTAAATAAAGACAACAAAAATTAGATAGCTATTAGATGCCTTAGTCTACTTTGGGGTTCTGTTACCAGGCAGATACACATTGTGCAAAAATGTGTGAAGATGATTCCTCTAACTGGAAAGTATTCATTGAAGTATCAGTAAGGTTTCATGGGTGATCATTTTATTTCTAGAAAATTCGTGAACATTGGTGCTCATTAACTTCAAAAATATTAGTTATTATAAATCCTCTGGTTATGTTGAGGAAAGAGTATTAGTATGTAAAATGATGACTTTCAAATCATCTCTCTAATGAATAATTTTGGAGTTGCTCACCTTACTATGTACCAGAGTTTTTAGTAACAGAAATTGTCTATCAGAATCAACTTTGATTTTCTTCCTTCCACTAAAGTGCCCTTTGGAAAAGATTGAAGTGTGATTACACAGGTAAAATGCCAGAAATAAAAACATGTTTGAGATTATAACAAAATTATGATGAAGATCCCACTCAATGTGCTTTAAATTTTCTAACAAAAGTAACTTAAGCATATTTAACTGCAGACTTTGTGAAGACTAGAAGACAAAATTACAAGAAATGTTATGTTATACCATGGTTCTGAAAACAGAACAAAACCAGGAAAGACAACATAATGAGACAGAAGGGAGTGAGGAATGTGTACAAGTGATATAGAATGTAAAACATACACTGAATCAGGTAAAAATAATTTTGGTCATGAGGCCTGGTCGTTCAATATATTTCATTGTAAATATTGTTCTTTGTTAACCTGTGACTTAATATAGATCTCAGCAGGGATCTGTCCAAGTAATTGTGTAATTAGTCAATTTCATCATTGCAAGATCGTCAGGATGGTAAACTCCCACACACCTTAACATACCTGCAACAGCACTAGACATACACTCCTATTGGTCCAACAGAGTAAGCCATACCTGTAGTTTACCAAAGCTTTGTTTGTGGTATGCTATAGATTATTCAGGCTTGATGAAAATTGTCTCTGCCCAGAATTAAATGATGACATTTATAGCTAAAATAATTTAGGGTCATTATTAAAATCTAAAACATGCTGAGTTTTTTTATTTATACCTCTCCTTTTCCCTTTCTTTTTTCCTCCCTTCTTTCTTTTCTTTCTCTTTCTTTCTTTCTTTTTTTTGGGGGGAGTCCGGTTGTGGGGTCTGAACTCTGGGCCTGGGTGCTGTCCCTCAGCTCTTCAACTAAAGGCTAGTGCTCTACCACTTGAGCCACAGTGCCACTTCCGGCTTTTTTTCTTTTTGTTTATGTGGTGCTGAGGAATCGAACCCAGGGCCTCATGCATGCAACACAAACACACTAGCACTGAGCCACCTTCCCAGCCCCTTTTTATTTCTATTTTCTTCCTTGTTTGCTTTCTTTCTTTCTCTCTTTCTTACTTCCTTCCTTCAATTCTTTCTTTCTCTGTCTCTTTCTCTCTCTTCCTTTCTCTCTCTCTCTCTCTCTCTCTCTCTCTCTCTGTCTCTCTCTCTGTCTCTCTCTCTGTCTCTCTGTCTCTCTGTCTCTCTGTCTCTCTCTGTCTCTCTCTGTCTCTCTGTCTCTCTCTCTCTCTCTCTCTCTCTCTCTCTCTCTCTCTCTCTCTCTCTCTCTCTTTCCTCTTCTAGGAAATGTATGAATTTAGATATTTTGTTTGTTGAACAAGTATCCTACCATTAGAACATCCTTTTTCAATTTAGTTACTTTGCTCATTGGTTATCAATTTTGCTGAGGGCTGAACAGAGGCTAAGTTACTCACTTCAGTCTGCCAAGTAGCTGGGATCACAAATGCATTCCAACATGCCAAGTTTTAGGATGATATGAGACTCTTATTACTTTCCTTGCACATTGGTTCTGAACTGTGATCTTCTCAAATTTTACCTCTTCAATTAGTGATGTGTGTTCCAGTAGCCTGCTCTCGGTATAGAGTGTCTAAATGAAGTATTGAAGGCAATTTCACATTAATCTCTTTTTCTTTGCCAGTCCAGGGACTGTTATAGTTTTATTTCTATACATTTTTTGTGTATATGTGCACATTAGCTTAAAAATGTTACATTTTTCCCCTTTGTTTCTTTTTTCTTCTTCTTGGTCATGGGGCTTGAATTCTGGGTCTGGGCATTTTCCTAGGGCTCTTCAGATTAAGGCTAGCACTTTACCACTTGTGCTATAGTAAAACTTACGGTTTTCTGGTGGTTAACTGAAGATAAGTTAACTGAAGGTAAGATTGTCAAAGATTTCCTCCAGGACTAGCTTTTAACCACCATCCTCAGACCTCAACTCCTGAGTAGCTAGGATTAGAGGCATGAGCCACTGGCACACAGCTAAATTGTGACTTATTTTAAGTTCTAAGATGATTTATTTGAGGGAGTAGCATGAGTGTGTAAAAAGTTAACTTTCAAGTCATCTCTCTAAATAATTTCAGAGTTTCATTTTCATAATATTTATTGCAGTGATTAATGACAGAAGCTCCCGAGGTAACAGATTGATCCTTCATATTCTCTTTCCCATAGGTACTATTAGAAGAGAATGAGTGAGATCTAAGTCTAAGAGAATATGTACTTGAAATTATAAAAAAAAATTTTGATGATACATAAAGAGCCAGATAACAAAATGTGCTTTTCATTTTCTAAAGAAAGGAATGTCATACAAATATATTTATTGTCAGGCTTTTTTATCTGAAAAACAAAGAAAAAACAATACCTTAAAAAAGTTGAAAACCATGTAAGTGTGATATAGCATTGGAGACTTTAACACATGAATTGGTTCAGGTAAATAATTCTTTGGGAAAGATACCTGTTCACTAAATTTATTCATTGTAAATTTTTTATTTTTATATATTATGTTACTTAATATATATATATGTGTGTGTGTGTGTGTGTGTGTGTGTGTGTGTGTGTGTGTGTGTTTGTGTGTGTGTGTGTGTCTGTGTGTGTATCTGTCTGGTGAACTGTATGGTTAGGTAATTTCATCATGTCAAGTTCATCAAAAGGATGCACTTCCATAAGCCTTAACAAACTTGCAACAACACTGCACATGCATACTTATGTGTTCATCATTGTAAGCTAGACCTGTGTTTTACCAAAGCTTTATATATAGTGTGTTATTTTTTCATTTAGGCTTGACACAAAATGTGTTTACCCCTAAAAATAGATGATGGCATTTATAATCACAATAATTTAGTGTAAATCTTTACATTGAACACATGCTCAGTATGAGTGGTTCTTTCTTTCCTTTTCCTATTTTATCTTTAGGAAGTTGATTTGAGTTTTGATGTTTTGTTTGCCAGACAGGTATTCCACCACTGGAGTCACTCCACCAATCCTTTCTTGTTTAAGTTACTTTACTCATAGAGTAATAATTTTTGCACCCACCCCAAAAAACAGGAATCATGATTGCATTCCAATATCCCTATCTAGTAGGTTGATACGGGAGATACTTTCCTTCCTAGACTGATTCAGAACTGTGATCCTCTCAAATTCTACCTCTTTAGTTAATGGTGTGAACTCCAGTTCTGCCTACCTCTAGAAGATATGACAGAAATAAATGATTACAGGTAATTCGAGTTAATCATTGTTTAATATAGGTGATTTGATATTAAAATGTAAGATAAGTTGAAAAGAAAGAAAGGAAGAAAGGAAGAAAGAAAGAAAGAAAGAAAGAAAGAAAGAAAGAAAGAAAGAAAGAAAGAAAGAAAGAAAGAAAGAAAGAAAGAAAGAAAGAAAGAAAGAAGAAAGAAAGAAAGGAAGGAAGAAAGAAAGAAAGAAAGAAAGGAAGGAAGGGAGGAAGGAAGGAAGGAAGGAAGGAAGGAAGGAAGAAAGAAAGGAAAAAAGAAAGGAAGGAAGGAAGGAAGGAAGGAAGGAAGGAAGGAAGGAAGGAAGGAAGGAAGGAAGGAAGAGAAAGAAAATGATTGAAAATGAATTTTTTGAATTCAGGAATCACATGACAGAGGTAATTCCTGTATTTTGTATTAGGTCTGCCCCCAGGCCATGCAGACCCTTTGCAGACACCTTCCCACTTCATGACTAAGTTTTCACCCTTTAAGTGTTACCTTTGTATTTGGCACATCTGGAGGCAGCCACCGTCCCCTCCTGCTAAGTCACAACCTGGTCAGCCTGGTCACATTTTCCATCTAACCATAGGTGAGTCCCAGGCCTTAAAGTCACATCAAGATCCAGTGTGGCCAGAGTTTTCCCCCACCTGGCCACACCTCGTCCCATACTTCACCTGGATACGTCCTCGCCCGAGGTTAAGTCGCCCCATTTTTTGTACATGCCTTTCTACCATATATGGCATGGGCAGCAGTTCAGTAAATAAACTACTTACCTGACTGAATACAGTATGTTGTTCTCTTCATTGACTACCCATGAAACTCACCTAATTAATATGCTTTACTCTTAAGGGTTTCTAGCTATGAATCCATGGATACTTTTGTGACACATGTGAATTAAGTATCTACAAAAGATATGTACTGACTCATCATTTAACAATATAATTCTGCCTGGAATCTTTTTTTTGGGGGGAGGTCAAGTCATGGGGCCTGAACTCTGGCCTAGGCACTGTCCCTCAGCTCTTCAGCTCAAGGTAAGTGCTCTACCACTTTTGCCATAGTGCCACTCCCGTTTTTTTTTTTTTTTTCATTTTGCTATGTGGTGCTGAGGAATCGAACCCAGGGCCTCATGCATGCAAGGAAAGCACTCTACCACTGAGGCACCTACCCAGCCCCTGCCTTGAATATTTAATAGCAGTTTAATTAACCATAAAGTATATTTTGTTTGCTTTTCTTTTTTTTTGTTTAAAGTAATAAAGGAGTTGGAGGGACAATCTGAAAGGATCTCTGGCTTCATATTTTCACATCACTCTGGGCTACAATCTGTGTGCTACCAGCTCTGATTGTGGGATTTGAAATTTTGGAAAGAAAATGAACATCATAAGGACCCATGTCTTCGGGATTTCTCAGATTCTTTTTATAAATGTAATTGTTACTAAGGTATATACAGTGAGGTTACCATTTCACAAGAAATTCAGACATTTAGATGTTTATTTATATTTTTGTTGGTTGTGGGCTTGAATTCAGGGCCTGGGGACTGTCCTTGAGACTCTGTGCTCAAGTTAGGTAGCATTCTACCAATTGAGCCACAGAGCCATTCTGGCTTTTGAGCTGTTAAATGGAGATAAGAGTCTTAGGGGGACTTTTCTTCCTGGGCTGGCTTTGAACTGCAATCCTCAGATCTCAGCAACATGAGTAGCTGGGATTACAGGCATGACCAACTGGCACCTGCCTTGATATTGTCTTTTTGTGTGTGTGTGAAAATAGCGTAGAGAGGGTTTACAATTATATGGGCAAGGTAATGAGCACATTTCTTACCAAGAATTGTTGCCCACTCTTTTGTTTCCCCTTCTCATCCCTTCTTCTCTCCCTGCCACACACCTCCCCTACCCCCCATTCCCCACTCCCCACCCCCCACCACCGGGCAAAGTTGTAAAGTTCATTTTCCGACATAAAGTCTTGTACATCTCATTGTTGCAGTCGGTCCACCTGTATCCCTAATTTAATAAAAAAATGTTTTTTCCTTTCCCCTCCACAAATTATACCAACATCAAATACAGTGAAAGCAGGGGTTATACCGTGGGGGTGGGACATACAATGCAACAAATAAATCATCTTATAAATATGTTAGTAACAATCTCATGAAAGAAAAATAAAACGTTTGAATCTTTATCTTCTGGTTCATTTCACCTAATATCAGACGTATTCCATCACGCAGAGCCAGGGGTTGGGGAGAATTGCAGGTAAAACTACACTGGTCTTGAAATTATGTCCCAAACAGGTAGCTTTACCTCCAAAACATTGTTGTATTCCGTTTCACTTTGAAGTAGTGTTTGTATATACTTAGAGATACAATGATAACACACTACATGTGTAATATATAGAATAGTAACATAATTAGCATGTTGATCTCCTAAAACATTGAAGCTAATGTAGTTTGGTAACCTCCTGAGTCTGCTAGTTATTTTTTGGAATATACAATACACATGAATACATTGATATTGTGTACTAGAAGAATGGAAGTTGATAGAGATAGAAAAGTTAGACTATGTGTAATATCTATCTATCTATCTATATAGATAGATAGATAGATATAGATATATTGCTGCTCTGAAGAACATTATCATATTCACCATGACAATACTACCATTTATTCACCATGGCAATTTTCCTACAGTGTAGAATTTTCCATTTCATAACCTGCCATCTTTTATCCTTTTTACATTCTCCTTATAAGTATGAATATTTTCCAGTTTCTTATAATGTTTTGAAATTACTAAGAGGGAATTTAAATATTTGTAGGGTCTACTGAAATTATCTCATATTGTTTGGTTTTGTGATGCTAAGTCATTAAGACCAAGTTTTCCTGAAATTTATGCTAGCAGACTATATCACTAAATTGTATTCTAATTAATTCTTATTATTGTATTTTGATATAGGGGATTATATTTGAGACATTTTTTATGATATAGAGTGTTTTATGATATAGAGTGTTGTGGAGGTGGACTAAAACTTGCAACCCCACTGTCTCCCGTAACAATGCTTTATCGCCAGGTTCTGGAGGCTCATTTTTATAACTAGCTAATCAGGAGGTTGAGACCTGAGATTTGGTTCAGATAGCCGGAGCAGGAAATATTATGAGTCTCTCCTCTCCAGTTCACTACAAGAAAGCTGGCAGTGGAACTGTGGCACAACTGGTAGAGCACTACACTCAAGGGCTGAGATCTGAGGATCACGGTTCAAAGCCAGCTCAGGCAGGAAAGTCCATGAGATTCTTATCTCCAATAAACCACTAGAAAACCGGAAGTGGTGCTGTGGCGGTAGAACATTCACCTTGAGCTGAAGGGCTGACGGATAGCAACCAAGCCCAGAGTTTAAGCCCCATGACAAGCAAACCCAGGGCCGATGAGATCCCCTGGCAGAGTATTGGAATAATTGCTATCTTTCTGAGACTGTTTCACTGGGGTCTTATCAAAGAAACTTGGCTTGACACAAAGAAGTGCACTCCCCGGCTAATTCCTTAGTACTGGGCTGCCAGAATATTTCATTTACCTCATAAATTAGTGGAGGCTTAGCAATTTGCTTGCTGAGAGATTAGGTTTAAAGGAATGAGCCAGTGGCACCCAATGTCCACCCTAACCTAGGAAATCACTATCTTGGTGGCTTTTGAAGGAATATAGACAGAAGAAAGGATGCAACTTGAACTTGAATTTGGGGCCTGAGCATTGTCTGATTTGTAGCACTCTACCAATTGAGCCCAAGGTCTAGTTCTGGCATTTGGCTGGTTAATTGAAGATAAGTGTCTTTAGAATTTTACAAACTAGAGAGGGTTCAAACTGTGATCCTCAGATCTCACCCTCCTGATTAGTACGATTAAAGGCATGAGCCATTGTGTATTTATTGGGACAGATGCACAAAATTTCTAGGAAATTGTATAGGCATAACTCTACTTTTTGTCTGTCATGTTTACTTTACCATGTGGGACATAGCCAGTCCCATTTGTGTCCTGTTAGTTCATAAAAGGAGAAGCATAGAGTTAACTTCAGAAATGGAGAAGCATAGAGTTAACTTCCTACTCTTCTCCCATTGGTAAAGATCCTTCTACCATAACTGGGAGGAAGATGAACAAGTGAAAAAGTAAGTGGATGTTGGCACAAAGAGAAGTTTTTGTCCTTGAAAACTTGGTATTTTCAAGTTTGTGAATCAAAGTCAACTTTCTTCTTTGCACACCAATTGTGATTTTCACCAGGGAGCTGAGGCTTGGCACTTCAGTGAATAGCAGATTACACAGTTATGGATATGCTTGTGGGTTTGGATTCTCATGGATGACAGGGAGGGCTGTGTATAGCAAATCCGATCCAGTGGGGAAACAACTTTTTCTTCCTATTACAGGGAGAATTTTAGGGGATTATATTTGAGACATTTCTAAAAGTGGGTTGTGAGGAGCATGCTGCTTGCAGGAGTCTCTTCCCACTTTCCAACATGCAAGTCCTGCCAGAAATAGGCTATAGTACAAGACTCAGAATGGGGAGTGTGGGCTCTCATGTTCTTTGTCATCAATCTGCACATAGCATGTTTTGTTCCATCCTCCCTATGTGGATTGACTTCTACTCTGACCTTTCTATGAGCCCAAGAACCATGACACCCAAAAGAACTTACACAGTATGTCAAGCTCAACATGCCCTTTTCCGACCTGCTCTTCTATTATGTATTCTTCTGGACTAGCTGGAGGAACCCATGACCTCTGAGACCAAGAAAAAGAGTAATAAGTCCTTGTTTAGATGCCTCATGAGTAGGGATGGAACCTGTGTCGCTAGGGATGGGCCTGATTGGCCAAGAGCCCTTAGTACTCCCCAGCTTGGCAAAATGTCCTTTTATGGATATTCTAGGCCAGGTAATATCTGTTCTCCTATTGAAAGAACTTGGAAGTAGCCACTCATTAGAAACACCCTAACTTCTCATCAGTTTTCAGTCCGAACTCAAATCCTACATCTTCCCGCATTTGGTCCTAATGGAAGTTTAGTCACACCTTAACTTCTAGTGTCTACTCTAAGACTCCTGTACCTCTTTCCATTCTCAGGTTTGCATCACCATAGAGCAGCTCCTGATAAAGAACCCATCAGTGATGTCGTCTATGGTGACTGATGGAGATCAGAATCCATCCCTGATCTCCAGAAAGCATGTGAACTTAGCAGTTTTTTTTTTCAATTTGTAGAAAGGCCCAAGTAGATTTTCAGTCCTGTGGACATCCCACTGGTTCTGAACCCCACATGTGATTCAGGTGTACCTGTACATACCACCAAGGAAGAAGATGATCCAGAATGTCTCCCACTGATGTTCACAATCCAGCTAGATCAGCTCCAAACCGATAATAATAATAATAAAAAAACATGTCATAGTGTTCAGGGTAAATGTGTGCTAATGGAAAATGACCCCAGTCTATGTTCAGAAAAACCAATAAGTGAGGTCCAAAATCTAGATTCAGCTGAGGAAAGGGAATCTTTCGTCAAAGAATTCTCAGATCAATCTCTCCTCGTGCAGCGGATCCAATTTCCAATTTAGAAATTAGAATCTGTCCCTACCTGGACTCAGGAAGAAAATCCTGTCTTTAGTGAGGAAGTAGATCCCTTTGAGGACTCTGAGGCAGAATTTCTGCCTGAAGGCAATTTAGAGGCCAATCTAGATTTCGAGATTCCTTCTTCCCTTTCTGAGAAAATCTTCTTTTTCTTTTTGTCCTGATTGTTGTAAGAGGTTCATTGTATTTATTCTTCTAACTTTATTAAAATGTCAATGTTTTTGATATATTCTAGAATTCTTGAATCCTAAATGTTTCTTTTTAAATCTGCAATCTGAAGCATCGTGAATATGTGTTCTGTGAGATGGAAAACACAGAGTGACAGGGGGCTGTACAAGAGACGTTACTGGACATAATGGGAGATGTTAAATGCACAGGGAATGGCAATGAAGCCAGGCCATGCCTTTATGGGGTTCTAAGGTGGCTACAAAAGGTTTAGGACATAGCAGATCAGATGTCCTAGAAAACTATTCTGTCAATTGGTACAAATGCCACAATAATTATAGTGGTATGTGGGACACGCTTTCAACAGTGCGTTCCAATCTGTATACATCTTCATTGTGCTTTGGGCAAATATGGAAGAAAAATTTGGCTCCAATAATATAAAAAGTCTACTTAGGGCTGAAAATATTTGAAAAAAATATATAGGAGATATGTATACTGGAAAGTAAAAACAATCATCAATAAAAGAAGGCTTACAGATGTGAACAAACACAAAATCAGGAAGAAAAAACACAATTAAATAAGTTATATGCAAATACATGTTATATTCTTTATGTTATATAGAGTATATTATATAATATATAAGATTTAATATGATTTTCAAATTAAAAAGGCACTTAAATTTTTAGTCTTGAGTATTTTTTTGCATAAAACTTTAGTGTAATTATTATTGGGGAAAGAAGTGATATAATTTGATTATAATTTTATGAATACAACACTGATTATAAATAGATGAATAATCATATACATATATTTGTATATATCTATGAAGTGAATATAATGAAAGTGAACATTATGAAACTGACTTCAGTATGTATAAAAAAGTTGAGTCCATGAAACTCAGGCCTGTAATCCTAGTGATGTGGGAAGCTGGGTTCTGAGTTCTAGTATTTCTAACCCCAAGCCTTAGATTTTCAGAGGAGGCCTGTACCGCCGTTGTAGCAAAGAGACACATATACAGTGGGATCACACTCCCTGACCTCAGAGGAAAGTCAGTAGAAATCAGGACAAGCCTCTATCTTATTACAGTCTACTCAGTTCCTGTACCAAGATGGCCACCTGTAGAACATCAAATGGAAAGTTGATATTCCCTCCAAAAGGTTCCAAAAATAGACTTCTGAACTATAGTCTCTGACTATATTGAATTAAAACTTACTTCTGTTCCCAAGCTGCAAACACATTGAAATATGGCAGGGCTCAAGCCAGATGGTCAAAGACACAAATACATAAAATTATATACTCTGTTTCAATAATTCAATGACAAATCATCAAAGGCATGTCTTCAATTTTTCTTTTGTTTAAAGGAATTGGACACATCCTCTGAGTTTATCAGGAACTGGTGATAATTTGGTTGCTGAATTGTTGAATGCACTCCTGGGCAAAGGAGACATATATCTTGGGGAAATCATGTGGGGGTTGGTGTCCTTACACAGCTTCACAATAAAATGGCCATAAATTCTGTGATGTCACAGCAACTTTGGCCATAGCAGCAAATAGGTGTTAGGCACTGATTTGGCCCTGAAGTGGACTCAACAACACCAAAAGGTACAAAGAATAAGAGGGAATGACTACTAGCCAACAAACTTCAGCTTGAAGAGCTGTCCTTACCAGAAGCTAGGATAAATTGAGTTGGAGAAGCCTGATCTCCATGTAAGGCTCCTGAGCACTAAGGACTAGGCACTATTAGAGGTGTTGGAGAAGCAGAAGTGAATGTGGCTCTCTTCTCACCAATTTCATACTGGAAAGAAAACCAGAAATCGTAATGATAATTTCTATAAATCAGAGACATGAAATTGGTGATTTTGTGGCAACAACTTAACATTGAGGAGGGATGTTTATATGAGAGCAATCATCCAGGCAATTATCTAGGAGCAGGCACTTCAGGCAGTAAGAACAGTAAGTACATCCCCCATTGATGGGAATGGACCTGACTTGTTTCAGAAAAGGAAAATAGCACTGACATGCTTGCTTGTGAAATAAGAATGGAAAGGTACAAAGAAGAAAAAAGAAATCAGAAATTAAGATAGGAATAAATTAGATAGATATTGGATGATGTCGGTTACAAGAAGAAAAGTTCTGATTTTAGTTTAAATCTGACATGACCCACTGGAACCAAAATTCAAAAATAGTAGTGAGACACAACTGATTCAGTAAAGAATACTTTTAAAATGTGAATCTAGCTGGGCTCTTGTGGCTCACAACTGGAATCCTAGTTATGCAGGAGGCTGATATCTGAGGATCAGGTTTAAAGCAAGCCCAAAGTGGGAATTTAGTAAGATTGATCTCCAATTAGCCATGAAAAATATGGACATGAAGCTGTGTGTCAACTGGTAGAGCACTAGCCTTGATAAAGAACTAAGGGACAGCACCTGGGCCCTAGGTCCAAATCCCAGGACTTCACAAAACAAAGAAGCCAACAATTAAAATTTGGTGTGGTCATTATTCCTTAGAATTCTAATTCAATATATTTGGTATGAGCCTTGGAAATTTTATTGTTAGCTAATGCTCTCCCCGGATATTTTACTTCATTAACAGCTTTCAAAGTCCTGGCATCACCACTGTCTCCTCCCAGTTAGCATAGCAGTCTACCACTGGAAATTTGAAGATATATTTTATTAATCATAAGAATTCTGATCATTTTCCACATACATCAAATGAGTAGTAGCCACATTCCACTACTACAAATATTTTTAATCATCCTTTGATTTAATAAGCATTAAGGCTTAAAAATTCTAGCATGGTTATCAAATTAATTCAATAGTCATCATTCTTCCAACCAAATTGTAACATATGTTTATAAAAGTAGAGACTATATGAAAGTGTGCACACAACTTCTAACTATAATACTCTCAAGAAGAAAGGTTTTACAGAAATGTCCTGATTGCTTTGCCAAAGGAAAGGATAAGAGATTTAAATAAGCGACCTAACATCTCAGAAGGAAAATGCTATTGGCTTTAGAACACATTCATTTGCCTAGAAGTGAGAAAATGAGTTTAGAAATGCCAGAGGCAAAGGGTATTATTCAAATTACCTTATCATGAGGTACAAGCAGCCGTCTAGATCAATCTTCCAGGGAAAAAAGCAATGAATGAAAAGCAATTAATGCTTCTAAAACAAGACAGATGGTGGTGGTTCATCCTTGTATCCTAGCTACTTAGAATTCTATGATGAAAGGATCTCAATTCAAAGCTTAGCCTGGAAGAATACCTTTCTCTCTGCAACCAGCAGACAGAAGCATGAGCTCTGTGCCTGAAGCCCAGATGGATGGCTTCTGCCCATAGACATCCAGATACCAAAGACCACCCCCATCTGAAATATTATCTAAGATATTCAAATAATATCTCCTGTTTGGGAGATAATATTTAAAAGACGTATCAAAAACATTTCATGAGTTCCTGTTAAAAAAATTCAGAATGAAAGTGGAAATATGTACTCACTCACTGAAAGGTAAGTAACTGACCAGAATGATGTTAATGGGGCTGGAGGCCCATTTGGTAACTTATCCACTCAACCATCTTTCCTCACAACTTGTCAGACATCCTGAACATTCAGGTTTTTGAATGCAAGGAATGTGTGTGAGCATGTAGCTTCTGAAAGTAATCATCAAAAGCTAGGCACTGGAAGCTCGGGCCTGTAAAACTAGCTATTCAGAACCCTGAGATATGAGAAACTCAGTTCAAAGCCAACTGAGCAAAAAAGACTCTTACGACCAATTAAATAGTAAATGAAGAAAGCTGAGCTATGCTTCAAATAGTTGAGTGCGATAATCACATACAAAAGCTAAGGGACAGAATCTAGGCCCTGAATTCAAGCCTCAGTACTGGCTCTCATACACAAAATACTCATGAAAACACCACAGTATATGCATATGTTAGCAAGGGATGTAGATGAATGGGATGATGACATCATTTACCTCACCTTAATCTCAAGCATTCTGTACAGGGTTGCTCAGTCTGTGAAAAGCCCTAGGTGAAATCTTTCCTCAAAATCAGTACATACATCCTCATTTCCCTCAGCACATTCACACACACACACACACACACACACACACACACACACACACACACACACACACACACACACACACATAAAGGCTATATTTTTCTTTTTTAAAGGCTATATTTTTCTAACTAATTTTGAAATATTTAACCATACATACATGCTTCAGAATTAATTGCCCTTGTTTAAGTTTCATAGGGAGCTAATATATCCAGGTTCTGGCTCATTCTTGTAATCTTAGCTGCTCAGGAGGGTGCATCTGAGGATCACAGTTTGATGCCAACCCAAGCTAATAAATCATCAATATTCTTATCTTCAATTAAGTAGCAAAAAGTCAGAAGTGGAGATGTTGTTTGAGTGGCACAATGACAGCATTGAATAAAATAATCTATGCGAGAGCTCCAGACACTCAGTTCAAGCCTGAGTTCTGTCCCACTAACACTCCAAAAGCCACAAACCTCCAAAACACCAAATCAAAAATATGTCAAAATATTTTGCAACTTTTGAAGCAAAATCTAATTAGGCAACATAGTTTCTGGTTTGTTGAAGATTTGGTGGTGAAAACCCAAATTCAACATATGTTTAAGTGATTTAACCAACAAGCAACCAAATAAAATTTCCCAGTAAGGAATCTTCCTTAGTATTCACTGGGAACACTGACAAAGGTATATTTTTCTATGCTTTTTGAAAATCAATGTTTTCTTTTTCGGTAAAGGAAATAGTATAAACTTTTAGTATGTGTTATAGGAATCATTGGAAGCTCCAAGTGAAATGAATGTATAACAAAAAACAAACAATATTACAAGTTTCTATGCCTCTGTTGAGACACTAAAAACCTGAAATAGTGTGGTTTCTCAGAAAGAGAAGGGGGATGCTCAGCATCACTGGTCATAAAAGAAATGCAAATCAAAACCAAAACCACATTTGGATTCTACTCATCCCAGTTAGAATGGCCATTATCAAGAGAACAAACAATAACAGATGCGGGGGTGGATGTGCCTAAAGGGGAACACTACTACACTGATGGTAGGAATATAAACTGGTTCAACCACTCCCGAAGGCAGTATTGAGGTTCTTCAAAAGACTAAACATAGAACTCCCCTAAGATCTGAAGTAGGTCCTGAGAGGAGACTTGAGTTAGTACAGTTTTTTTCTAGGCTTTGACTTGGTTTTAGGGATTTTAGAGGGAAAAAAAAAACCTTTAAAAAAGATTTGCTAGACCTTGGCTCCAACCAGCCCAGTTTCTGGAATGGAAACAATGCCCCGCTACCCCCGGCCCTTAACAATCTAAACCGCCTTGATTGTTCTGTTAGGACTAACCAATAAAACGGATATGTTGTAATCTGAGTCCTACTTGCAAGATCTCATGCTTACCATAAACACCACGTTTTTCACGTGCTTATGGTAAATTCCAATAAACTCCTCCTTTGTGTATGCTTATCATAAACTCTGTGTTTTGCACGTGCTTCGCCTTACCCATTGAATTTGTGAGTCATTTAAACCAAAAGTGACAGGCTGGTTTTAACAGCCATTATGTGACAAACTGTAACCTCATTGACCACCTGTGTGTGTTCGAGTTTGACTGTGCAATCTTTTGTGTGTGTGACAATCTCATTGGTCATATACATGACCAGGATTAACCTCATGAATTTTGCCTAAGATATGTATTCAAAATTTTTTTTGTTCTTTCATGCATTTGTTTCTAACGCATTTATAAGATTATTTCTTTGTTGCTTTGTATGTCCCTCCCCCACAGTATAATCCCTGCTTTCACTATATTTGATGTCAGTATAATTTGTGGAGGGGAAGGGGAAAAACAAGTCGTTTAAATAAGGATACAGGTGGACCCGTTGCAACAATGAGAAGTACAAGTTGTCATATGGAAAACGAACTTTACAACTTTGGTGGAGGGGGGGAGGCTGGGAAGGGATGGGAAGGGGAAACAAAGGAGAAGGCTACAATGCTTCTTAAGAAATGTACTCATTATCTTGCCCATCTAATTGTAACCCCTCTGTACAGTATTTTCACAATAAAAAATAAATAAAAATTTAAAAAAAACAACGTACGTGGGCCACTAGGGGTCGCAGTATCAGCTCATGAGCCTGTGCTTGGGCCCTGACAGGACAGTGTCTCAATAAAGTTGCTTCTTTGTTAACAACTTTGTTGTGCTGAGCTCTGTCACTCTGGACGACTGGGTGGGCTTGCTTGCCTGAGTAGGGATCTTCCTACTAGAGATCCAACAATTCGAGTCCTCAGCATCTATCCAAATGATCTCAAACTAGGGTACAATAATCTACCAGCACAACTATTTTCATTAAAGCATTGTTTACCATAGCTAAGATACAGATCCAACCCAATTACATCTCAGTAGATGAATGGATCAAGAAAATGTGGTATATTTACACAATGGAATTTTATGCTTCTATCAGACAGCATGACAGTGTCCCTTTTGTAAGAAAATGAAAGGACTTGGAAAAAAATCATATTAAGTGAAGCAAGCCAGGCCCAAAGAAACATGAACTCTATGATTTCCCTCAATTGCAATGGTTAGCAATAGCCTGTTACTCCTGAAAGTGGATCATAATAGCTCAAGAGTTATGAGCATATATATGACCCTACAAAATGATGTTAATTGAAATGAACACCAAGACATAGAAACATCAGGTCATCTCTTGTTTAGTTGTCAAGATTGATGTAGCCAATGTACTGCAGCTAGTTCTTTCTTCTTACTTTATGTCATTTTTCTTTTCCAATTGGTTTAATCCATGGCAATTCCTGTCTATGATTCTGATACCCTGAATCCTGTATATGCATTTATCTGATTGGGGGAAGGGAAGGGAAATAACAAAATGCTGAAAGAAGTACAAAAGCTGACCCAGTGGAACAATGATACTCACAGGACACTAGGGTAGAAATTAACTTTACAATGTAATGGTAGGGAGTGGGTGGAGGGACGGGACAGAGGGAGAAAAACACTGGAGTGTGTAACAATGTTCAATGAAAAATGTAACTTACTCCTGTAAATGTAACCCCTCTGTACAGCAGCTTTATAATAAAATAGATTTTTAGAAATTTAAAAATTAGAAAGTTTTTTTCATAAAATCTCAAGCTGATATGATAACAATGGAACTTCTGAGTTCATGCCAAAGAGATGTTTTGGACTTCCAAAAAGGTAGTACTAAGCACATATAACCACAATTAAGCAATAATGAGAAAAGTAGCACTTTTAATTGTATTATAAGAATAAAGGAAAATTTCTTTTCATTTCTATTTACTTAGAATTTACGTTTGTGATCTGCATTGTTCCCAAGTCAGATTAATGTCTTTTCCTTAGCTTTCTTTGGTATGTATAGCTTGGACCTGTAATCTGAGGTATAAGAAGTATTCTTTGTTCCATTTGGAGGCCTAGCATAGAGACACTTCTCCCTGGCCAAGAAGTTAGACTGGAGGACACCTAATACTCGCTGTGGTTTCTCTCGCACAGCTCACTGAGGAACTTAGGAGTTTGAGAAAGTGACTGCTAATTAAGTGCCTCTTACTAATAAGAATTATTGGTAGAATTTGAAAAAACATATTTGGGTAACAAATAGACTAGAAAAAATGTTGTTTGATATTTTTTATCACTACATTTCTTTTTGTCTAAGTAGAAAAGACAGACTTTCCCTAAGGGCCTAGACTAAGGAAAATGGCTTATATAGAGCTCAGATCATTTCTTTCCACAGAAGATGACAGCAATAGAAGAAAAACAGGTCCACAACTGGTACAAGGTAGAGAGAGTTTGATGTCTCCATAAATCTTAGGATCAAATGCTCAATGAGGAGCCGTAGGGACTGATGACAGCTTAAGGACCTAACATTTCCTGTGTCGTTCCATCATAGGAAGCAGTCAACAGTCTCCCATCACACTGTAGGTGCCATGCCTGACTGGTGACCTTGGCTGTGACCTGAGAACGTCCAGCAGGGCTCTGTCATGGTCACTGGAGATTCAGGATTGCACTGTAAGAAGACCTACAGGAAGGTCTGAGTCAGGGTTTTGTCAGATCTAGATGATTTGTAACAGGCACTACTTTCTTCTTGCTAACAATGTGGATATACCATTGGGGCCCTGCACACAAATTTATCACAAGTGTTAGCTTGCACCATTTCTTAATGAAAGTCAACAATAATGCCCTCTGGACATATTCTCATCAATATTTAGAAGGTAAAAAGCTATAAAATCAAGTTCATCATGAGGAAAAAACACAGATGAAAACCAAATTGCAGGAGCATTTACAAAAATTGTTTTCCTATACATATCAAATGTGACAAAATATTAAAAGTTAATGAAGTTAGGAAAGTTAAATTTATTTTTTAACTATGGTTTCAACTGTCTTTTACATTTCAAGTACTTAAAAAAAAGAAGGTAGGCATAGCACCACCAGTGGCACACCCCTGTAACCTTGCAATTAAGAAATCTGAGATCTGAGGAAAGTGAATTGGAGCTAGACTAGGTAGGAAAAACCGGTGAAAGGTTTATCTCCAATTAACTATTCAAAATCAAGAAGTGGAAATTTGGTTTACGTCGTAGACTGTTACCCTTGAGTAAAAAAGCTAAAGGTCAGCTCCCTGAGTTCAAGCCCCAATACACACACACACACACACACACACACACACACACACACACACTATCTCAAAAATAACCAGTGATCAGGAAACAGAAATAAGATGATATTTTTCTTTATTTTCTTTCATTTTTCTCATTTTTTAAAATTTATCTCTCTGTGAGAAGTTAAAGGTGTCATAGAAAAGGACGGACAAAGGATGAACATGTGCAACAGTGGTATTCAATTGGTACTATGTTGAAAAAGACCTATGCAACTTGTTTTTGGGGAAGGACGGGGAAACTGGAAGAGATGAAAGGAAAGGGTAACATTGTCCAAAAAGAAATGCACTCAGGAAAGTAGAACTGTGGCTCAATATGAGTGCCATTGTTTAGCAAAAGAGCTCAGAGACAGTTTCCAGGTCCTGGGTTCAAGCCTCATTACTGACCAAAAAAAACATAGACAAAAGAAATGTAACCATTACCAAGCGACTGTAACTAAACCCTCTACAGCACAATAATAATAATAATAATAATAATAATAATAATAATAATAATAATAATCAGAAGAAGAAGAAGAAGAAGAAGAAGAAGAAGAAGAAGAAGAAGAAGAAGAAGAAGAAGAAGAAGAAGAAGAAGAAGAAGAAGAAGAAGAAGAAGAAGAAGAAGAAGCAGACGAAGCGGGGAAGAAGGAGAAGAAGAAGAAGAGGAAGAAGAAGAAGAAGAAGAAGAAGAAGAAGAAGAAGAAGAAGAAGAAGAAGAAGAAGAAGAAGAAGAAGAAGAAGAAGAAGAAGAAGAAGAAGAAGAAGAAGAAGAAGCAGACGAAGCGGGGAAGAAGGAGGAGGAGAAGAAGAAGAAGAAGAAGAAGAAGAAGAAGAAGAAGAAGAAGAAGAAGAAGAAGAAGAAGAAGAAGAAGAAGAAGAAGAAGAAGAAGAAGAAGAAGAAGAAGAAGAAGAAGAAGAAGAAGAAGAAGAAGAAGAAGAAGAAGAAGAAGAAGAAGAAGAAGAAGAAGAAGAAGAAGAAGAAGAAGAAGAAGAAGAAGAAGAAGAAGAAAGAAGAAGAAGAAGAAGAAGAAGAAGAAGAAAGTTAATAAAACCAAACCAGTGAAAGAGAAAAACTGAGGAGCAAGGGAAGAGGTGACCTTTCAAAAAAGATATACCTGACATATAACTGTAACATCTGTGTAACTCGCCTTTATAATAATAATACAAAAGAGGGCTGGGAATGTGGCTCAGTGCTAGAGCGCTTGCCTTGCATGCCTGAGGCCCTGGGTTTGATTACTCAGCACCACATAAGCAAAAAGAAAAAAGCCGGAAGTGGCCTTGTGGATCAAGTGGTAGAGCTCTAGCCTTGAGCTGAAGAGCTGAGGAACAGCGCCCAGGCCCAGAGTTCAGGCCCCACGACTGGACCCAAAAATAATAATAATACAAAAGAAAAAACAGAAATATATTTCTGGAAGCAAAACTCAAATGGAAGATCAGATTAATATGTATGTTGTACCAAGGTCAAACCCCATTATCAATTTCCCCTTCAAAAATGGCTCTTCTCATCACTTGTGCTTTCCCTAGCTTATGAAAGGGGGTGTAAACAGTTAAAGAGAGAGAAAGGTAATCTGTCAGGCACAAAACTGTACTTGCAAAGACCTGTACTTGTTAGAACAAATGTTGACTAGACCACATGATGACTCCATGTTTCCTAAAATATACAGAACTTGTTGGGCTTGAATACAGGCTCCACTGTATACTAGCTGGGGATTCAAAATTAACTAAACTCTCTGGATCTCAAATTATTCTCAGGTAGAGTGAGTATAACAATACTTATCTCACGGGATTATGAGATCTGGGTGTCATCAAACATGGAGTGGGTTTTATCTTAGGTGTGTATGCAACACCCAAAAACTGCTGGAAGGTGTAAAACTGGCATGATGTTTACTATATTACTTAACAGTAATACACCATGCCTGTAATCCTACTCACAAAAGAGGCTGAAAGAAAAGGATTAAGTTTCTAAGCCTGGACAGGAAACTGGATCAGACTGACCTCCAATGAACTCTAAAAACCTTGAGGTGGTGTTTGGTTCAAATGGTAGAGTGCTAGACTGGAGCATAAGCCTCAGGAACAGTGCCAGGCCCTGAGTTCAAGCCCTAGGACCTGCATAAGCACACACACACACACACACACACACACACACACACACACACACACACACACACACACACACACACTAAATTTTGTATGTTCCTATAACCCCATTTAACAATATTTTCCCTCTTCCAAGCTCACCAGTTGTTGTTTTTTTTTTGTTTTAAAAGGGACTTGCTGTGTAGCTCAGGCTGCTCTTAAACTAACAATCTACCTGGGTGCTGGAATTACAGACCTGCCTACTATAATTTGCTTCACTCAATAACGCTATTTATAACATTTTCGCAAGAAATTCATTCATACTCATGAAGATATATGGGTTAAAAGTGTTCACAGTAATATTATACTGTACAAAATTCAAATAATATAGCTGCACATGGTAGTGTGCTAACACATGGTAATGCCAGCCAATCATCATGAACCTGACACAGGAGAATAAGGAGGTGAGGAAAGCCTGGTCTACACTGCAGAACCTGGTCTCCAAAGGAAATAAATTCTATAAATATTAATCCACTATGAAACATACAATCAGTTAGATTTATATAATGATACAAATAGATCATTGTTAATGGAAACAAATTCTTGGCAGAAATTTTAAATACATACATATGCATATATATTTAAACTTGGAGAAATAAAATTTCAAGTGGTATTATCTGCATCTTTCAGTCTACCTGTCACCTATCTATTTACTGAGACATTGATTTCTGTTTAGTCTGCAAAACACTGTTCTCTCATATAAGTACATAAAATTGCAAACAAAAAGTACAAAAAATACATTATCATAAATACAAATGTAGTTTAATCTCTTCCATAATAATTTGGAGAAAAACATGCGTTGAGTTAATGGCATTGAATACTACTCAAGAAGGGGAGTCTAGGAGAATGTAGATTTGTGTGTGTGTGTGTGTGTGTGTGTGTGTGTGTGTGTGTGTGTGTGTGTGTGTGTGTGTGCATGCGTGAGCCTACACGTGCACACTCATGTGTTTTTCATGAGAAAATAATGGAATTATAATTAGACCTATAATTCCTGTTTGGTCTTTTTGCTCAAAGCTGACACTCTACCACTTGAGCACCATATCTACGTCTGTATTATGGTTTCTTAATTGGAGAAATATCACAGATTATCTGCATGGGCTGCTTTAAACCTGAATTCCCAGTTTTTGACCTCTAAATTAGCTAGGTTTTAAAACATGAGCCACTGGTGGCCAGCAACTACGTTAACATTTTTGCATGCTTGAATGAATTTTAAAGTAAGACATACATGTTACTTTTGAAAATGGCCGGAAATAGTATTACAATTAATGTTTAGCAAAATTTAAAACATACAAACCTGAGAATGGCAAGTAGCTGAGAACAGAATGGAATAAATCAAAATTATCTATGACACTTTTCAGTCTGTGCAGAGAAATGATTGCATTGATGGAGCCCAAGGCCATCAGATAGCTGAGCTCCAGCTGACTGCTATGCTCATGAGGCCAGCTAGTGCTATTCACAAGAATGTGATGTTATTGGATGACAATGATCAGCTTCAAGTTCAGAACCTGAAATACATCTATTGATCTAGAAGGGGAAACATACCAGGACAAGAAATGTGATTAACAGTGCTGAATGCAAAAACCATCCAGTCCAAGGAAGACAGAATAGCTCTTTCTATATCTGAGAAGAGTATTATCTCATAAAGAATCCTAAGCTGAATATGGTGGTCCATGTTTGTAATTTCTGAACTTTGGAGGCAAATTTAGAAGTTAGCTTTAGACCAGCCTAAGTTTTAGGCCAACAGAAATACACATAGTAAAATGTTATCTTAAAACAACAACAATAACAACCAAAGACCCAATTACTGGGAATGTCGTTAGTGGTAGAGTGCTGGCCTCCTCGCATGCATGAAGCCCTTGATTTGATTCCTCAGTATGACATAAGCAGAAAAAATGGAAGTGGTGCTGTGGCTCAATTGGTAGTGTGCTAGCCTTGATGAAATGAAGTTCAGAGAGAGTGCCCAGGCCCTGATTTCAAGCCCCAGCTCTGGCAAAATTAAAAAAACAAAAACAAAAACAAAAAAACAACCAACTGGAAAATGCTGTTTGTTAAAATAAATATGTTGGCCATGCACCGGGGGCTCACACCTGTAATCTTAGCTACTCAGGAGGCTGAGATCTGAAGATCGTGGTTCAAAGCCAACCTGGACAGGAAAGACCGAGAGACTCCTATCTCCAAGAAACCACTAGAAAACTGGAAGTGGTGCTGTAGCTCAAGTGGTAGAGCACTTGCCTTGAGCTGAACATCTGAGGGACAGTGCCGAGGCCCAAAGTTCAAACTCCATGACCAACAAAAATAAAAAATAAAAAAAGAAATAAATAAGTTGAAGAACTCTTTACACTCACTAGAAAATTGGGCTGTTGGGCATTAATAATGAACTTTGTTAGGAAAAAATAAAATAAATTAATCGAATATTATCTGGCATTGGACAGGACATAGTGAGATATAAAAATGATTGCTGCCTATGGTTACTTGATACAACGATGTTACAGATACACTTGCCAGATTGTGATTTTTTTAAGTATACAATCGTAGGTTTTTTCTTTTTCAAAATAATTTTACTGCCGAGCCCCATTGGCTCATACCTGTAATTCTAACTACTAAGGAGGCTGAGAACTGAGGGTCTCTGTTCAAAACCAGCCCGGGCAGAAAAGTCTGTGAGATCCTTATCTCCAACTAAAGGTTCAGAAAATGTGAAGTGGCACTGTTGCTCAAGTGGTAGATTGGTAGCCTGGAGCTGAAGAGCTGAGGGACCATGCCCAGACCCATAGTTCAAGCCTCACAATTGACAAAAAACTATAGTAGTAATAATATTTATTTTATTTTTACTATTAAGGTGTTATATATAAAGGCAACCATTTCATAAGTTTGTTTCATTGCTAAGAAACACATATCCATCTTCATTGCCAACAGCCAGGATTTGGCCATCTGCTTTTCCTCTGATCTCTGGGTATAGAGGCAATGAGTAATACAAAGCAATACAAACCAGTTCTGACTATTATTTTTCTCTGCACATCTTAAAAAATCAATGACAACAGAAATAAAAAATCCTTAAGTTTAAAACCTTCTAGACAAATTATAGAAATACTGAGGAAAAGTATTTTAAGAATAAGTCCAGGCAGCTTGAAATCAGGGCCTGGGTTCTGTTTCTGAGATTTATTAGCGCTGCCTCAGTGCCACTTCCAGTTTTCTCATGGCTAATTGAACAGAAAAGTCTCACCAAACTTTCCTCTCCAACCAGGCTTTGAACTAGGATCTAGAGATCTCAGCCCTCTGAGTAGCTAGGATTATAGCCATGAGCCCCTGCCACCTGGCTAGAATAATTGCTTACCTGGGACAGATGTCAGTTAGTATTAAATATCAATCATGATTAACTTCGTAAAATAAACTTAACTGAAATGCCTTGCCCTAGAAATAAGGAATCAAATGTTTAGGTGGGTTACAAAGTTCTTACCAAATCTACATATTTTGCTGGTTGTTTTTTTTTCTTCCAAAATTGTGTGCTTTCCAGAAGCAAGCCTTACCTTTCCTTGCTGGTTTCTTTAGTTTATTTCATACATGCCCACAGCTTCTTCAACTATCATTTATTTATGTGAACTGCTTGTAAATATCTATTTTCAGTCCAAACTTCTTGTATGCATCTCTCATCCATATATTCAACTGCCATAAAAACTTGTGAAACATTAATCATCTCTTCTCATTACTGGATATTAATGTGCAAGTAAAATTTAAGAAAAGAAAGAATAATATCAATAAATATAACATGATTCTAATAGTAATCCTAAACATAAATACAACGTTGATTATTTTCTGAGCAATTTAGTAAAAACCTCAAATAAAAGAAATCAAGTTTTTTTGAGTGCTGATATTATGGTTTAAACTCTGGAACTTACCTTCTCAAATTTTTCCCTCAAGGGTGGTGCTCTGTATTTGAACCACAGTTCCCCTTCCAATTATATTTGGGGGATTATATACAGATAAGAAACTCATGGAATAAAAAAAAATTGCGTTCATTTCACATAACATTGGGGTTCATTTCACATAACATCCTCTTATATGGTTATATGGTACCATGTTCTAGTTACTGCAAGTAAGGATAACCATGGGACGTATGGTTATTTAAGCCTGGCTTATTTCACCTAATGTAATTGTTTCCTCATCTTTCCATTTCCTAGCAAATGGGGCGATGTCATTCTCTCTGATGGAGGCAAAGAATTCTAGTGTGTGTGTGTGTGTGTGTGTGTGTGTGTGTGTGTGTGTGTGTGTGTGTGTGTATCATATTTTCTTATCCATTCATCTACTGAGAGGCATCTGGGTTGGTTCCATATCTTAGCTGTTGTAACTAATGGTGCAATAAATATTGTTGTGCTGGTAGTTTATTATGGTCTTGTGTGTGATCATTTGTTAAATGGCCAAAAGTGGGTTTGCTGGGTCACAGGAGAACTCTAAATGGAGGCTTGGAAAAAATTATATTAAGTGAAGTAAGCCAGACCCAAAATAACATAGGTCCTCTGGTTTCCCTTATTTGCAATAACTAGTATATGTCTGGTACTAGCATGAAAGTCCAAAAGCTATGTAGATATGACCAGATAATATGATGTTAAGCGATATGAACACCAAGATAGGGTTTATTATCTATCATGTGATTTTTTGTATGTTCCTCCCCCACGGTATGAACCCTGTTTTCACTGTTTCTAATGTTGGTGCCCTGCATCTTGTATACACACTTCTCTAGATTGGGGAGGAGAAGGGAAAAAACAAAATGTTTAAATAGGGATATAGGCCGACCCATTGTAACAATGAAATGCAGAAGACACAATGTTGAGAAAGGAAGTTCACAATTTAGGCAGGGAACTGGGGAAGGGAGGAGAGGGGGAGTGTAGTTGTGGAGGTGGGAGGGAAGGGAGGGTAGGGAAAACAAAGGAGGAGGTAACAGTGCTTGATAGAAAATATACTCATTACCTTGCTCTTGTAACTATAATCCCCTCTATACAGTATTTTTAGAGTAAAAAGTCTTTTGAAAAACAGAAGGTGTCATGTACACCAAGTATAGTAGCCCAAACCTGTAATCCCAACCAATTGGGAAGCAGAAATGACAAGGATCATGATCTAAGGCCAGGACAGAGAAAAAAACTCCCAAGACAGCCATTTCAACAAATGCGCTTGCCATCGTGGTTCACATCTATAATCCTAGTTAATTATGTGGGAGACATAGGTAGCAAAGTCTCAGATAATCTAAGATCACACCTGGGCAAAAAATTCAAGACCTCAAGTACATAAAATGGACTAGAATTATGGCAAAAGTAGTTGAGCTGCTTGGTGCTATACAACCAAAGTCCTGTCTAGCAAGCAGAGAACCCCTGAATAGAACCCTAGTAATATTCCTCTCTTTCACCAAAAATACTAAATAAATTTATTCTATTTGCACATCTAATTTCAAGGCCACTGAGAGATCAGAGATGGTGACATTCTCTTTAAAATTATATATTCAAAAGAGACAGTTATTTAGGTTTTGAAAAAAATGAAAAGGAAGGAAAATGCATGTGATTTTTATTAGCGCCATAATTCTTGAAAACATAAAATACACTCAAGTATTTAATAGATATCCATATGTGTGTGTAGGTCCATGTATGTTATGTATATACATATATGTGTATACACACACACACACACACACACACACACACACACACACACACATATATATATATATACAAACAAGTGGTTCATTTCTTTTCTGTGTAACAAATGGTACAATGAATCTGTACAATCACTACTCAAAGGCATGAATAGACAAAGAGAATGAGCAGAGAATTCATATTCACGAATCTATGGCTAGCCAATAACCATGAAAATATTCTACATCAGTTTGCATGTGTCAGTTACTGCAGTATAGGGACAGTATGATAACAATGCGATACCAGGCAGATGAAATGAGAAATGAGAGATACAACTAGTACAATATTCTTTCTGATGGGTAAGTAGAATTTCCAGTGTGTGTGTGTGTGTGTGTGTGTGTGTGTGTGTGTGTGTGTGTGTGTGTGTATGTGTGTGTGTGTGTGTGTGTGTGTGTGTGTGTGTGTGTGTGTTACATATTCTTGATACATTTCTCTCTCGAGAGGTATTTGGGCTGATTCAGTAAGCATGGTTGTGCTGAAACCTTTACTATATCCTGGTTTGTAATCCTTCGAGTAAATGCCCAGGAGTAGAATTGCTGTATCATATGGAAGTGGGTATTCAAAAGAGGAGTGAATGGGGAAAAGGTAGAAGTATGAACAGGAGAAAAGGGGGAAAATGCAGAGAAGAATCTAGTAAATATCCTACAAAATTAAGAGGAGTGAAGGAAGAGGTGCATCAGGAGTGATGGACGAGAATGTGGAAAGGGTTGGCATTGATAAAGATATATTGCATGCATTAACTGCTTTGTTTAATGACAACTCCTTTGTTACTTAAAATAATAATTTAAAAATCATGTCCTTAAAATGTTATGCAATTAGAAGCAAAACATAAAAATCTGTTGAGATCATCTCAAGGGTCTATAAAACTTTTTTGGTTAGGATAAATTTTAGAACAACAGTAATGATACATATGATCTGAAGAAAATTTAATGATTTCCAGCTATTTAAAATAATCATTATTGGAGATGTGGCTCACGTGGCAGAGTGCTACATAGTGAGCAAAGCTGTCAGATATTGAATTCAAGTCTCGATCTCAAATAAAAGTAAAACATTTAGTAAAAGTCACGCACATTCCTGGGCACTGGTAGCTCATGCTTTTAATCCTATTTTTAATCAGAAGGCAGAGATCTGGGGATCTCAGTTCAATGTCAACTCAGATAGGAACGTCTGTGACACTCTCATCTGCAATTCACTGCGAAAGAAACCTGGAATTGGACTTGTGGCTCAAGTGGTAGAATGCCAGCCTACAACAAAAAGCTCAGGGACAGAACCCAAGCATTGAGTTCAAACCTTAGAATAGTGCATATACATACACAAAGGAATTAAGTCACTCAAGTTCTCAATCTTCCATTTCCCTAATCCTAACTCTAATCATGGTCAGAACACTGAGTAACCTTGATGATAATAGTAACCCAATCCTAAAATTAATGGAAAATACTCGAGGTTAAACACATCCTAACAGATACTCATTGACTATGAAATGATTTGCAGTTTGCTCCAAATCCTCCAAATTCCCTGACTTGGACTCTGAAATAGTTCCCTATTATGAATCATTAATCTCAGACTTTCATATCATGAAAACTACCATAGTTTCCACTGATCTTAACTTTTACTGAACTCCTATATCTCCAAACAGAAGTTGCAGTTTTACTTAAAATCTAGTCTAGATCCTAACCCTAACTAAATATCTAAACCTTACTATAAAACTTACTTTAAATTTAGCCCTATTGAACGCTGAATAGCAGACTTAGGAAAACCCTATAGCTTTTGTTAAATTTCAAATTTATTTTTCTTGAAAGTGTTAGCAGAAAACTCAGTTTTACCCTGAAGCTTTCCCTTACCTAAACCTAAGTATAACCTGAACTAGAAAAGTAACCCTAGAACTAATAGCCTTTGGATTCTAAAAGCCATACGAATTCATTACTTTTTATTAATCCTAACTTTGATTTAACTCATCTTTCTAAAAATTTTGTAGTTTTACTCAATATCTTACCATTTTTGTAACTCTAACCCTAACTGGGATATTGAAGCTAACTGTCACACTAATTATACCCTAATCTTAACATTATTAGCAGTTTCCTATTTCACATTCATCCTAATTCTAACTCCACTTGTTATTCGAAGATTTACCCTAAACTTTCCATTTCCCTAATGCTAACACTAACTCCAGCTGGAATTGAAACCTAACTTTCACCCTAATGATAGTCCAATTCTAATGTTTAAGAAAAATACTCTAGTTTTTATTCATTCTAATGAATACTCCAGTTTGCACTCTGGAAATGAGTTTCAATTTGCCCTAATTCCCACAAATTTCCTGACTGTACTGCTGAAGTGATCTTTTTCCCTAACATGAACCATTATATTATTTGATCTCAAATTCTCTTATCAGGAAAAATACTGTAGTTTCCATTTATCCTACCTTTTCCTGAACCCTTGTACCCTAAAGCAATTTCAGATTTACTTACATCTTGTCCATTACTTAACTCTAACTCTCAACTTAAACCTGGCTGGAAAACTCCCCATTAATCATTACAAGAATGATCACTAAGAAATAAATATAATGATAATGCTCTAGTTACTATTCAGTCTGACATGTTTGTTCTACTTGTTAGTGAAAACTCAATTTTATACTAAAATTTTCCTATTAATAACACTAATCATAATAAGAACAAAATACTGACCCTAATATTAATCCAATTTATATGTCAATATTAACACTAACACAAGTACACTTCTTTCCACTTATCCTAACTTGATTCACATAAGCCTTCCAAAAATATGTTTCAATTTGTGTCCAAGATCATAGTCATTTTCTAACCCTAAACTTGACCCTCAACTTAACTGGAGCATTGAGAATAACCATAAGCCTAATTGTAAGTAGATTCTAATATTAATAGCAATACTCTAGTTCACATTCATTCTAATTCCTACCAGGCTTATTCTAAAATTTACCTTCAATTTGACTCCATTTTTTCTCCTTCACTCTAATCCTAACTATGGCTAGAATCCTAACCATATCCAAGACAATAATGATATCCCAGTTCTAAAATTTATGTAAAATTCTGTTTTGTGTCATCCTTACTGAAATTGCACTTGTAATTCTTGAAATAAATTTCAGGTTTTCCTAAAGCCTACAGATTTTCTCACTCTTATCTCGGAATCTATCTTGTTCCTTAAGAGGAATCATATATGCATTGATTTCAAATCCTGATATTATGAAATAAATTGTACTTCTATTATCCTAGCTTTTCCTGAATTCCTAGAAACAGGAAATAAGTTCAGCTTTACTTAACATTTAACACATTTCTTTTTTTTTCTTTTTGTCGGATATGAGGCTTGAACTCTGGGCCTGGGCAAGATCCCTAAGCTCTAGGCATGAATGTGATCCCCGAGTTCTTTAGCTCAAGGTGTGCGCTTTACCACTTGAGCCACAGCACCACTTTTGGGTTTTCTGGTGTTTAATTGGAGATAAAATTCTCATGGACTTTCCTGCCCTGGCTGTCATTGAACTGCGATCCACAGAAATCATCTTCCTGAGTAGCAAGGATAACAGGCACAAGTCACTACTTTAACCAATTTCTTTATCCTATTCTCAACCCCCTTTAACCAGAAACCTAATCCTAATCACAATCTGGTTTAACACCAAGTGGTTAATGTAAGGATAACTATTCAATCAAACAATTATTTGCTTCTACTTCTTATTGGAAAGCAAAGTTTTACCCTAAATCTTATCCTTCCCTAACCCTATCCAGAACAAAAAGTAACTGACACTTTAAGCCAAATTATATCTGAATGTTTAAAGTAACACAGACACTGGTTTTCATTCATTTTAACCTTTATGCCATTCATTCTTCTTAAAATATGTTTCAGTTTTACACCTTTTTATATCTTACATCTTATATGCACCTTACTTATATACACCTTTTTATATATTACATCATTTTCTCATCCTAACCCCAGCTCTAACTGGAACACCTTGCCTAATCCTAAACCTACATATAAGCAAATCATAATGTTAATAGCAAGCCTCTATTGCACATTTATTCTCTTGCTCAGCATGTAGGTCTAAATTTTACTTGCATTTTGACCCTAAATGTTTTAAGTATTTTTCTATTTCCTGCCTGGTTTTATTTTTCTTTTTTTTTTTTTTGGTCTCTCATGGGGCCTGAACTCTGGCCTTGGGCGCTGTCCCAGCGTTATTCAGTTCAAGGTGAGCGCTCTACCACTTGAGCCACAATGCCACTTCCGATTTTCTAATGATTTATTGGAGATAAGAGACTTAGGGACTTTCCTGCCCAGGCTGGCTTTGAACCGTGGTCTTCTGATATCAGCCTCCTGAATAGCTAGGAATATGGGCGTGAGCCACCAGCACCCATCTTCATTATTTTTTAAAAATTTTAAGTTATAGTAAAGATGCTTTAAATAAGGATTAGTTACATGTGTAAGGTAATGAGTACATTTGTTGTTGAGAATTGTTACCCCCTTCTTTGTTGTTCTCCTACTAACTCACCTCCCTTAGTCCTCCCTCCCCATGGTGTAAAGTTCATTTTCAACATAGGGTCATTGAGTATCATTGTTGCAATGGGTCATCCTGTGTTGAACCTAAATTTTCTATTTCTCTAACCCTAATTCTAATTCTGTCTGGGATCCTACCCTAATCATCATAATAATAATAGTTCAATTCAGAATTTAACAAAAATATTCAAGTTTTTTCCATCCTGTTATTCCATTGTACATCTTGACTTAAGTTGCAGTTTAGCTTAAGTCTATTTTTTTAAATTAGATTATATGTGCATATATAAAGATGTAATTTTATGTGAAAAACAGAAGATCTTTGGAAAAAAGGGTAATGAAAAGGAAATAGAGGGAGTATAATCAAATACTTTAAATATATTATGGAATTGCCACTTCTGACAATTAATAAATTTTAACAAAATAAATAAAATTTAATAAAGAACACATTGCCTTCTAGTGTTCTTTAAGAGAACCATGATATGTCTTGTCAGAAAGAATGACATTGCCCCATTTGTTAGGAAGTGGAAGGACTTGGAAAAAATTATTTTAAGTGAAGTAAGCCAGCCCCAAAGAAACATAGGCCCCATGGTTTCCTTTATTTGCAATAATTAGTATATGTCTGAGTCAAGCTGAAAAGGTCAGATAAGTTGATGTTAGGGAAATGAACCCTAAGATGTGTATTCAAATGTTTTATTTCTTTCATGCAATCGTATCTAAAGTATTTAGAAGATTTTTTGGTTGCTTTGTATGTCCCTTCCCCATGGTATAATCCCTGCTTTCATGGTATTTGATGTTGGTATAATTTGTGGAGGGTAAGGGAAAAAACAAATCATTTAAATAGGATTAGAGGTGGACCCATTGCAACAATGAGACATACAAGTCCTCATGTTGAAAATGAAATTTACAACTTTGGGGGAGGAGGAGGATTGGGTGGGGGGGAGGATGGGAAGGAATGGGAATGGGAAACAAAGGTGGAGGCTACAATGCTTGATAAGAAGGAAGGGTTAAAGTAACTCCATTTTTGAGGCAGTGACCATTTATTTCTTGTTTATCTCAGCTAGCAGAGCAACAGGTGGTGGTAAACCAAATACCTGGTTGTTTGCCTTTATAAGCCCTGCAAATGTTCAGCTCAGGGCTCTCCTCCTAAGCTCCACTCTGTGGGAGTGTAGGATGAGGCCTGAGCTGCAGCCCGTCTAAATAAAACCTTGCTTTTGCATTTTGGAACGTCTGACTCTAGTTGGTCTTCTTTGTGGGGGTCCTGCAAAATGGTCACTACATGTTAGTGAGGGCTCGTCCAGGATAACTCAAGAGACCCACGAGACCTCAGACTCCGAAGGTAAAACAGTGCTGTCAAATTTGTCTTGTCCTGTCATTCCTCTTTGTCTGTTTTACTTTCATTTTTGTTTGTGAGGACAGCAGCTCCAATTCGTATTGTGTAAAGGGTTGTCATAGCGGATGCGCTTGCATGACAACCCTGGGGAACTGGGGGAAACTGAGAACTGAGAAAGAGGGCCTCCTAACCTAGGCCCAACTCACACACTGTGGGTCTGCTCCTTCCGCTTCCCTATTACAGGGGTCAGCGGACCAATTCAGATCTCCACTTCGTAACCTTTTCTTTTTTTTTAACTGTCAGGCCTGTGTGTGTTTTTTTTTTTTGTCCTGTTTATTGTTTTTTGGACTGTACGACTAATGGGACTGGAAATCATGGGCAACACTCCATTTAACCCCCTAGACTTACAAAAAGAAAAAACTAAGAAAGAGGAAAAGATATTGTACCCCCCAGTTTTTCAGGGAGATAACGTGGAAAAAATATTTCCTACCCCGTACTCAGCTTCCAGGTTCCTTTTACAAAGCCTGAGAATGATCAAGAGGAGGAGGTAGCTATAGAACCAGCAGCCGAAACCTCGGCACCTGCTCTTAAAGTTTCTGAGGGGCCAGTCACTAGAGGAAGCCATGGGATCAGCCCCTCTCCCCCTTCTAATGCAGCTGTTTTTCCCTTAAGCACAGTAGGTCCTGTGGATGTGAATGGTCAACAGCAATTGTAATATTGGCCATTTTCTGCCAGTGATCTATACAATTGGCGTACCCAAAATGCCCCCTTTTCTGAGAAACCCCAGGATTTAATTCATTTGCTTGAAACCATTCTGTTTACTCATCAGCCCACTTGAGATGATTGTAGTCAGCTTTTACAGGTCCTTTTTACCACCGAAGAGAGAGACGGTATCTGAGAGGTGGCCCGGAAACATATCCCTGGTCACTTAGGAGAGCCCATCACAGATCGCTGCCTATTTTCCTGAGATCTGACCAACATGGGACTACAATATGGTTGAAAGTAGGGAGTGACTCCTCATCTATCACCAGGCTCTGTTGGTAAGTCTCAAGGTGGCAGCTCACCGACCTACAAATACAGCCAGAGTCCATGATGTTAGATAGGGAGGAAGTGCAAGTCCGGCAGCGTATCTTGAGCAGCTCATGGAAGCTTTTAGTAAATATACCCGGTATGATCTTGAGACCCAGGAGTCAGCTCAGATGATTATGTTTTCCTATATAAATTTATCTGTACCAGACATAAAGCAAAAGTTGCAGGCTCTAGAATGACTTCGTGAAAAGTCTATTAGGGATCTAATAGCCGTGGTGGAAAAGGTTTACAGTAAGAGAGAGACAGAGGAGCAAAGAAAGGAAAGGAAGGGCAAAGAACGTGAAATTGAGCATGAAAAGAGAGACCAGGCCAAGGAAAAGAGGCCAGACTTGTTGCAATTGTCATTATCACATGCCTTGCATACATGGTTCACAGATGGCAGCAGTTTCATTCGAGATGGAAAAAGGTACACGGGCACAGCAGTCACCATGGACACTGAGATAGTGTAGGCTGAAGCACTCCCCTAGGGAACATCTGCACAAAGAGCAGAACTAGTGGCACTTACAAAAGCCCTATCGATGGGAAAAGGGAAGGGATTAAACATTTACACCGACAATCGCTTTTGCTACCATGCATGTCCAGGGAGCCATTTACCAAGAGAGGGGTCTGCTGACAGCTGAGGGAAAGGCTATTAAAACCAACAAGAAATTTTAAGCTTTGTCCAGGCCTTATGGGAACCAGCAAATATTGCCATTATGCACTGCCTTGGCCATCAAAAGGGAACTGATTCAACAGCCAAAGGAAATAACTAGTAAGATCAGGCAGCAAAGGAGGTGGCCCTCCATCCTAGGGGGAAAATACTTACTCTAGTAGACGCAGGGCCTCGAGTTTTGCCTCCTGAGCCTCAGTACTCCCAAGAAGACTTGGAGTGGATAAAGAAAATTCCCATAGCCTATAAGCCCCCAGGCAGAGAAGAAAATAAAGACTGGTGGAAAACTGGTGAGGGGAAACTTACCTTGTCACAAAGATTGGGCAAGGGAATTTTTAAGAGAATCCATCAGGCCTCTTTCATGGGAACCCGAAGAATGCAGGACTTGCTCCAACACTCAGAAGTAAAAATTAAGCAAGGAAATCAACTCATTGAGAACATTGTTAAAAATTGTAAAGCCTGTCAGCTCACCAATGCCCCCAATCAACCGGTTACAAAAGGAGTTGGCCTCCGTGGAGATAGGCCAGATGTGTATTGGGAATTAGACTTCACAGAAATTTAAAGTGGAAAAGTTGGATAAAAATATTTGCTAGTTTTTGTAGACACCTTTCAGGACGGGTTGAAGCCTACCCAACAAAGCATGAGACCACGAACTTCGTGGCTAAGAAGATCCTGGAAGAAATCCTACCCATCTATGGCTTCTCATCCACCATCTGGTCGGAAAATTGACCTGCCTTGGTCTCAAAATTAAGTCAGGGAATAGCTGTGGCACTGGGGATGGATTGGAAATTGCACCGTGCAGAGTTCAGGGCACGTAGACAGAATGAATCAGACTCTAAAAGAGACCTTAACTAAATTGGCTTTGGAGACTGGCACAGACTGGGTATCACTCCTTCTTTTTGACCTGTTTAGAGTAAGAAATTCACCCTATCACCTTAGCTGTACTCCTTTTGAAATAATGTATGGACATCCTCCACCCATTATCCCTAGCCTTCAGACTGGATTGCTTGCTCATTTGAGTGACACTGAATTTCTATGTAAACTTGACTATCTATAGCTTGTCCACAAAAGTGGGTGGCCCCAGCTTAGAGCATTATATGATTCTGCTTCTATTCGTACCCCCCCATTTCTTTAAACCAGGGGACTGTGTGTTTGTTCGAAGGTACAACTTGAGGTTTTTGGAACCACGGTGGAATGGACTTTACATGGTACCTCTGGCTACACCCACTGCCCTTAAGGTGGACAGCATTGCTGCTTGGATCCACTGCACCCATGAAAGACCAGCTGACTGCCTTGCCCTTGATGACCATGGGGAAACATGGGAAGTCTCTAAGCATCCTACCCAACCACTCCATAGAAAAATGGACTGATTGTTATTGGTATTGTTTCAATTATCATTTGCAGAACTCCTGGGACCCGCTCAGTACAACAAGGGGAACTTTGTGCTGCCCTAGGAGAAGAGAGTTGTTTTCACGTTGACCATTCAGGAATAGCAAAAGACAACATGGCTATGGTCATAGAGGGACTAGTCAAGATCGAGAGCTGTTGGAGTGTAGTTTTTGGCTGGAGCCACAATATTGTGTCTCAGGACCATAAGTCAAGTGGGGAGGAAGGTTAAAGAAACTCCATTTTTTGAGGCAGTGACCATTTGTTGCTTGGTTAACTCAGCTAGCAGAGCAAGATGTGGTGGTAATCCAAACACCTGGTTGTTTGTCTTTATGAGCCCTGAAAATCTTTATTTAGCTCAGGGGTCTGCTCCTAGGCTCCACTGGGTGGGAGTGTAGAATGAAGCCCAACCTGCAGCCCGTCTAAATAAAACCTTGCTTTTGCATTTCAGAATGTCTGACTCTTGTTGGTCTTCTTGGTGGGGGTCCAGCAACGTGGGCACTACAAGAAATGTACTCATTATGTTGCCCATGTAATTGTAACCCCTCTGTACAGTATTTTCACAATAAAAAAATAAAATTCTTGGGAACAACAAAAATCATTTCTCTCTAAATCTTTGAGGTTGTTGTTGTTGTTGTTGTTGTTGTTGTTGTTGTGTGTGTGTGTGTGTGTGTGTGTGTGTGTGTGTGTGGTTTTACAAAGATCAGAAGACATTTACATCATTTAGAATACATCTTTGAGGTTATTGTAAATTGTGGCTACTGGGAGAAGACTCTTGCTATATTAAAGATGAAACAAGCTGTATTGATTACTATGGCTTTATAGTAGAGTTTGAAATTTGGTATTGATATTCCTCCAGCAGTGTTATTTCCGTTGAGGCGCGTTTTTGCTATTCGGGGTCTTTTATTGTTCCATATGAATTTTTGGATTGCCTCCTCTATTTCCTTGAAGAATGAGGGTGGAATTTTGATAGGTATCGCGTTGAATTTGTAGATAGCCTTGGGAAGTATTGCCTTTTTCACGATGTTAATCTTGCCAATCCAGGAGCATGGGAGGTTTTGCCATTTTTTAAGTTGTGTGTTGATTTCCTTTTTCAAGATTTTAAAGTTTTCATCATAGAGGTCCTTCACTTCTTTGGTTAAGTTAATTCCTAGGTATTTTATTTTTTGTGGGGCTATTACAAATGGAGTTGCTTTCCTAATTTCAGCCACACTTTTCTCATGGTTGGCATATAGAAAAGCCATTGATTTTTGGGGGTTAATTTTATAACCTGCTACTTTGCCAAAGTTTTGAAACAGCTTGAGTAATTTGGGAGCGGAGTCTATGGGATTCTTTAAATACAAGATCATGTCATCTGCAAAGAGGGAGAGTTTTATTTCTTCTTTCCCTATTTGGATCCCCTTTATGTCTGCATCTTGTCTTATTGCGGTAGCTAGGCATTCTAATACTAGATTGAAGAGAAGTGGAGAGAGTGGGCATCCTTGTCTTGTTCCTGAGTTAAGAGGAAATGGCTTTAGTTTTTCACCATTGAGTATAATGCTGGTTGTAGGTTTGTCATATACAGCCTTTATTATATTGAGGAATGTTCCATGGATTCCTAATTTTTCCAGAACCTTCATCATAAAGGGGTGTTGGATCTTGTCTAATGCTTTTTCTGCATCTATTGAGATAACCATGTGGTTCTTATTCTTGCTCCTGTTGATGTGATGAATAATATTAATTGATTTGCGTATATTGAACCAGCTTTGCATCCCTGAAATGAATCCTGTTTGATCATGGTGTATGATTTTTTGGATGAATTGTTGAATTCGGTTGGCCAAAATTTTGTTGAGAAGTTTTGCATCAATGTTCATCAAAGAAATGGTTCTATAGTTCTCTTTCTTTTATGAGTCCCTGCCTGGTTTTGGGATGAGGGTTATGATGGCTTCATAGAATGTGTTCGGTAGTGAGCTTTCTCTTTCAATTTCATTGAAGAGTTGGAAGAGTATTGTGGTGAGCTCTGCTTTGAAGGCCTTTAAAATTCCACTGTACAACCATCTGGTCCTGGACTTTTCTTAGCTGGGAGGTCTCTTATTGCTGTTTCTATTTCAATGCTTGATATGGGCCTGTTAAGCTGGTTTAACTCATCTTGGTTTAGTTTTGGCATGTCAATATTTGCTAGGAAAAGGTCCATTTCTGTCAATTTCTTATGTCAAAACCAGCTTTACAATGTCTGTGGGGGGGGAGGGGGGTATAATTTGGTGGGGGGAGGGGGGAGGCTGGGAAGGGAGGTGAAGGGTAAACAAAGGAGGAGGCTGCAATGCTTGGTAAGAAATGTATGCATTATCCTGCCCATGTAATTGTAGCCCCTCTGTACAGTATGTTCTCAAATAAAATAAAATTAAATTAAAAAAATAAAATAAATAAAGATGAAACAAAAGTATATTGTGCATGCAACACAGTGCTTTATTAGTCTGCAGTTGAACCCTTAACTTCAAATTATATCTTGGCCGTTGTTGTGAATAATGTGAATAGCAATGAACTACAGATATTTATCAGTTACCCAAAGAGAAATAAACACATGATCCATGGGTCATATGATATTTCAGCTTTACATTTCTCTAGAAAACTGCATATTACTTTCTAAAACGAGAATATTTACCTGTATTTTGACTAAGAGTGTAGAGAATTTCTTCTTTTTGCTTCTGTGGTGCTGAGGAATCAAACCCAGGGCCTCAGGCATACAAGGCAAGCGCTCTACCACTGAGCCACCATCCCAGCCCTAGAAAATTTCTTTTATCAACATTCTCACCAACATTATTACCTTTTTTTTAAGGTCAGGCTTTTACTATGTGCAGTACCCCAGACTGGCCTTAGAATAAAATCCTATAACTCCAACCAGCTAAATGCTTGGAATTACAAGCCTATACCACCACACCAGGTTCCTTTGATTTTTTGGATAAGTGTTATAATAGTTATGAAGTAGTATCATAGTAATTTTGAATTGCATTTCTCTAATGAATTCTGTTCCAAAAGCATTAAGCCAACATAGAAGTTGTATTAAACACGAATTTGTAAACCCACTGGCTACTTTCATGGCTATTTGGAAAACAGGTCTATTCCGAACTTTTGTCCCATTTTAATCATTTCTTTTTTTAATGTGAAAATATTGTACAGAGGGGTTACAATTACATGTGAAAGATAAGTACATTCCTTTTCAATCATTGTAGCCTCCACCTTTGTTTCCCATTCCCATCCCTTTCCATCCTCCCCGCGCCCCCCCTAGCCAATCTTCCTCCCCCTCTTCTCCCATCATAAAAATTTAAAGTTAGTTTTTCAACATAATAACTTGTGCCTCTCATTGTTTCAATGGGTCCACCTGTATTCCTATTTAAGCGATTTGTTTCTTCTTTCCCCTCCACAAATTATACCAACATCAAATACAATGAAAGCAGGGGTTATGTCGTGGGGGAGGGACATAGAAAGCAACAAAAAAATCTTATATATACTTTAGGAACAATCGCATGAAACAAAAAAACATTTGAATACATATCTTAGGGTTCATTTCCCTAACATCAATTTATCTGACCATTTCTGCTTGACTGAGACATATACTAGTTATTGAAAATAAGGGAAACCATGGGACCTATGTTTCTTTGGGCCTGGCTTACTTCACCTAAAATAATTTTTTCCAAGTCTTTCCACTTCCTAACTAATGGGGCAATTCCATACTTTCTGATGAGGGCATAGAATTCCATTGTGTATATATACCGTATTTTCTTGATCCATTCATCACTTGAGGGTCATCTGGGTTGGTTCCATATCTTTGCCAAGGGAAATAATGCTTCAATAAACTTAGTCGTGCTGGTAGCCTTAGTATGGTCATGTTTGGGGTCATTTGAGTAAATGCCCAAAAGTGGGATTGCTGGGTCATAGGGGAGCTCTATGTGGAGCCTTTGGAGGAATCTCCATGTTGTTTTTGAAAGTGGTTGAACAAATTTACACTCCCACCAACAATGCAGTAAGATTCACTTCTTTCCATATCACCTCCAGCATCTGTTGCTATTAGAGGTCTTGATTATCGCCATTCTAACTGGGGTGAGGTGGTATCTCAATGTTGTTTTGATTTGCATTTCTTTTATGGCTAGGGAGGTTGAGCATTTCTTCATGTGTCAATTGGCCCTGGTTCTTTCCTCTTCAGAGAAGTTTCTCCTTTTCTTTAGCCCACTTACTTATTGGGCCGTTGTTTCTTTGAAGATTTGTTCTTGGGGGATTTAATTTTTTGGAATTACAGGTATATTTTAGATGTGAGACCCTTGTCTGTTGTATGGCTAGTAAAGATCTTCTCCCAATCAGTGGGCTTTCGATTGATGTTGCTAGCTATGTCCTTTGCCATGCACAAGCCCTACAATTTCATGCAATCCCATTTGTCCAACCTTTCTTTGATTTGTTGTGTTTCTGGGTCTCTATTAAGAAAATTTAGGCCTCTGCCAAGGAGACCTAGGATTTCTTCTATTCCATTCTGTAATGTTTTCAGAATGTCTGCTTTGACTCCAAGGTCTTTGATCCATTTGGAGTTGATTCTGGTGCAGAGTGATATCTAAGGACCTACCCTTAGTTCTCTTCAAGTAGTTAACCAATTTTGCCAGCACCATTTACAGAAAGGGCTGTCTTTCTTCCATTCTACATTTTAGCTCCCTAATCGAAAATTAGATGGCTATAGGTCTGTAGGTTCATTTCTGGGTTTTCAATTCTATTCCATTGGTCCTGAGGTCTGTTCTTGTGCCAGTTCTAAGCTGTTTTGATTATTATGGTTTTGTAGTAGAGTTTGAAATTTCGTATTGACATTCCTCTAGCCCTGTGATTTCTGGTAGGGATCATTTTCACTATTTGGCATCTTTTATTGTTTCATATGAAATTTTCGATTGCAGCTTCTATTTTCTTGAAGAAGTAGGTTGGAATATTGATAAATATCGCATTGAATTTGTAGATAGTCTTTGGAAGTATTGCCATTTTCACGATGTTGATCTTTCCAATCCAAGATCATGGGAGTTTTTGCCACTTTCTAACTTCTGTTTTGATTTCCTTTTTCAGGTTTTTAAATTTTTAATCATAGATATCCTTCACTTTTTGGTTAATTTAATTCCTAGTAATTTTTTGGAGGCCTATTTTGAATGGAGTTGCTTTCCTAATTTCAGCCACACTTTTCTCGTTGGTAAACAGAAAAGCCATTGATTTTTGAGGGTTAATTTTATACCGTGCTATTTTGCCAAAGTTTTGAATCAATTTGAAAAATTTGGGAGTGGAGGCTGTGAGATTCTTTAAGTACAATAACATATCATCTTCAAAGAGGGAGAGTTTTACTTTTTCATTCCCTATTTGGATACCTTTATGTTTATATCTTGTCTTATGGCTGTAGCTAGGCATTCTAATACTACATGGAAGAGAAGTGGAGAGAGTGAACATCCTTGTCTCATTCCTGAGTTAAGAGGGAATGGCTTCAATTTTTCACCATTAAGTATAATGCTGGTTTGTCATATACAGCCTTTACTGTATTGAGGAATGTTCCATGGATTCCTAATTTTTTCAGAACCTTCATTATAAAGGGGTTTTGTATCATGTCAAATGCTTGTTCTGCATCTATTGAGATAACCATGAAGTTCTTATCCTTGCTTCAGTTGATGTTATGAATTATATTAATTGATTTGTGTATATTGAGCGAGCTTTGCATTCCTGAACTGAATCCTGTTTGATCATGTTGCATGATTTTTTAGATAAATTGTTGAAATCGATTGGCCAAAATTTTGTTGAAAAGTTTTGCATCAATGTTCTTCAAAGAAATGGGTCTATAGTACTCTTTCTTTGATGAGTCCCTGCCTGGTTTTGGGATGAGGGTTATGATGGCTTCATAGAATGAGCTCGGTAGTGAACTTTCTCTTCAAATTTAATTGTAGAGCTGAAGTATTATTTGTGTGAACTCTGCTTTGAAGGTCTTGTAGAATTTCACTGTAAAATCATCTGGTCTTGGACTTTTCTTAGATGGGAGGTCTCTTATTGCTCTTTCTATTACAATACTTGAAATGGGCCTGTTCAGATGGTTTAACTCATCTTGGTTCAGTTTCAACATGTCAATATTTGGTAGGAAAAGTTCTGTCGCTGTCAAGTTATCAAACATATTAGCATAAAGTTTTGAGGATTATTCCCTTATAATGTTCTGAATCTTGGTTGTTTCTGTGGTGATGTTACCATTTTCATCTCTGAGTTTATTTATTTGGATGTATTCTCTTCGTTTTTCTGATAAGATTTGCTAAGGGGCTATCAATTTTTAAAATTTTTTTTGAATAACCCACTCTTTGTTTTGTTGATTCTCTCCATGTTTTTTTGGATTCTAATTCATTTATTTCTGATTTAATTTTAATCATTTCTTTCCATCGATTGTATTGGGGTTTATATTGCTGCTCTTTTTCAAGTAGGCTCAGATGTCTCGTTAAATTGTTGGTTTCAGATATCTCCAATTTGTTGATATAGCATCTTAGAGCTATAAACTTGCCTCTGAGTACTGCCTTTACTGTGTCCCAGAGGATCTGGTAATATGTGTGTTCTTTTTTGTTGAATAACATGAACATTTGAATTTCCTTTCTAATTTCTTCCAACAGCCACTTGTGAGTCAGCAGTGTGTTGTTCAGCCTCCATGAGTTACAGGACTTTCTTTGGTGGCTTTTGGTTTTGAGTTCTAATTTTATTCCCTTGTGATCTGAGAGAATGCAGGGTATAACTGCAATGTTTCTGAATTTGGACAAGTTTGCTATGTGACCTAAAAAGTGGTCTATTTTTGTTCCATGTGCTGATGAGAAGAATGTGTATTCTGATGCTGCTGAGTGAAATATTCGGTAAATGTCTGTGAAATCTTTTTGACCTATGCAGTTGTTTAGATCTGCAGTTTCTCAGTTGAATTTTTGCCGAGTTCATCTATCTAGTGGGGAGAGTGGTGTGTCAAGTTCCCAACAATCAATGCCATTGTATCTATGTGGGATTTGAGGGAAAGTAGTATTTCTTGGATAAATTTGGGTGCTCCGTTGTTTGGAAAATAGATATTTAGAATTGTAATATCCTCCTGAAGGGGGGATCCCTTAATTAGTATATAGCAAGCTTCCTTATCTCTTCTCATTGATTTTAATTTGAAGTCTATTTTATCTGATATGAGGCTTGCAACACCTGCCTGTTTATGGTGGCCGTTTGCTTGGTAGATTTTGTTTCAGCATTTCACATTCAAAATGTGTTTGTTTTTATGGGCAAGATGTGACTCCTGAAGGCAGCAGATAGAAGGATCTTGCTTTTTAATCCAACTAGGCAGTCTATGTTGCTTAATTGGAGAGTTTATTCCGTTAATGTTGAGAGGTAGAACTGAGAGGGATTTGGAGTTCCTGCCATTTTATCCACCTTCTTGGGATTGTGGCAACTGGGTTCTTCCTATGGTTCTTGGATTCTCAGTTTGGGTGCAGTTTCTTGGCCTTTATTGTGGTCTTGTTGGTTTGCTAAGGATATCTTTGAGTATCTTTTGTAGGCCTGGCTTGGGAGAGATATATTGTTTCAATTTTTCTTTGCTATGGAAGGTTTATGTTTGACCTTCAGTTATGAAGGAGAGTTTAGCTGTGTACAGTATTCTTGGTTTCTAGTTGTTTGTCTTTAGGGCATGGCATACCTTATCCCGGGCTCTTCTTGCTTTAGTTGTCTCTGCTTAGAAATCTGAGGTGATTCTAATTGTTTTCCCTTTGTAGGTGATTAATCTTTTCTCCTTGACAGCTTTAAGGATCTTTTCCTTGGTCTGAATTTATCCTGTGTGGATTATAATGTGATGGTGGGATGTCCTGTTCTGGTCTGGTCTAGTTGGAGTTCCAAAAGCTTCTTGTATCTGAATAGGCCTATCGTTTTGCATGTTTGGGAAGTTCTCGGCTAGGATCCTGTTAAACAAATTTCCTAGACCATTAACTTCTCTCTCTAAGTGCTCCACTACACCCATTATCCTCAGATTAGGCCTTATGATGGTGTCTTCCAAATGTTGAATAGATCTGTCATATTTCTTGGATTTGTCTTGATGTTTGTACGTTCTTTCTCTATAATATCTAGGCTGTCTTCAATCCCCGAGATTCGATCTTCTACATGGTGTAACCTACTGACAAGACTTTCTATTGTTTTTTATTTCTTTTCTTTCTAATTTGTCGGTTTTGATCGCTTCAAATTCTTTGTTGGAGCTTTGTTTTAGATCTTCTATGGAGTTCTTTGCTTCCTTAACTTCGTGTTCAGTGTTTATTCTCAAATCACTTAGTTGATTGGTTATGGTTTCCTTGGACTCCCATTACTTCTGTTGGGTTCCATTCAGCATTCCCTTTGTGGTCTCCCTGACTTCTTTCAGCTCTCTGTTTATGGATTCCATAAATGCCTCTAAAGATCTTTGTCTATCTCATCTCGCTATCTCAATTCTTGTATTACTCTTTGATTAGCTTCCTCACATTTATGCAATTCCTGAGTTTCTCTTTGTCTATTCTCAGCCAGCTCACGCAATTCATGTCTATCTCTTTGACTGGACTCAGCCTGCTCATGCTATCCCTGTATTTCTCTTTTAGTGTTTTCAATCTGCTCATGCAGTGCCTGTGTCAATCTTTGAGTAAGTTCCGTTCCTCAAGCTCATGATATTCATGTATTGACCTTTGGTTTGCCTCCTCTCTCTCCCTATCATGCTTACACTGAGTCCTTTGAAGGTGGTCAATTTTTTCATTTACCATGTTTATCAGTAGTTTTTGTATAGCTTTTGGGGAGCTCTCCCCTGGATTATTCATTATCTATTCTGTCCCCTGATTATCATAAGTGGGAGTTTAGATACCCGGAGTTGCCATTTTTCTTGTGTTTTTCTGCTTGTTCTGCAAATTTGGGATGAAAGTAACACCAGTTTTGTGCTAGAACATTATCTTAAGGCAAGCATCATCCAAAGTCTGTAGTTTCACAGTCAAAAGTCCGCAGATACAATCTAGTTCAACAGATATATTTATTCAATATCAAACAACTATATACTAATGGGCTATGAACAACAAAGAATAATTTGGCATACCAGAAATTATAAGGTTTAGGGAGAGATGTGGGTAAAAATAGGAATAGAGGAATGTGGAAAGGTAAAAGTAGAATTAAATTAACTAAGTCCTAATCTCAATAAGGAAAATAGTTCAGATAGAATGATAGTAGAGAGAGAAAAAAAAAGAAGAAAAACTATGAAAAAGAAAAAAGAGACTAGACAGAATAGAAAAACAAATATTAAAAATTATTAATTGAAACACTTAAAATTTATGCAAATTTAACAACATAATATTCACAGAAGAAGAGGGATAGGATGAAAGAAGGGGAGGGATAGAAAGGGATAGAAAGTAAAAAAATATCCTGAAAATATTATATAGGTATAAAGAGGTAGTACTGCTATTAAGAAACTTAAGTCAAAGAGGTTTTGAATTGAGTAATAAATTTCTGGATTGTGTACACAATGGGGGATAAGGTCTAATAATCGACTATTCGTATATCTGAGGATGAGCAGAACAGCAATTAAGTCACACAAAAAAGAATGAAAGAGGAAAAAAAGTGAAAAGAATGAGAAAGAAAAAAAGGATCAAAAGTTCAGTAGAGCTAAAGCACACACACACACACACACACACACACACACACACACACACACACAAGCACAGATATTCCCCCAAAATAAAAATTAGAAGAGGAAGAAAAAAAAGGTTAACAGCAAACAATTTTTTTAAATTAAAAATGAACACAAAAAATTTAAACAAATTTTAAAAGGTACAAAATATGAGTTCTTTGATTTTTTGGTGTGGGTGGGAAGATCCTGTATCTCCCTTGTGTCTGTAACCAGTCCCTTGTTGGAGTTTCTGGTCTGCTTGTGGTGTTTGATTTTCCTGTGGGTTGATTGGTTTCTTAAGTCAGTTTGTTTGAGCATGCAGAAAAATGTTCTGATTTACCCAGAATTTTGTGATCCTCCTCCAAGGCTAGTTCAATGGGAGGGAGATCTGCTTTGAGTATCACAAAAGAGTGAGATGGCTGTTTCCTCTAGTCTGGAGATGCTTTGATGAGTCTTGGTTCTGGGTAGAGTGGAGGCCTTTCAGCAAGCAGTAGAGTTTCCCTGAGGGGCTAGCTTCTGAGACACTTACAGAGCCTAGCCTGGAGATGTTCTCAGGGTTTATGTTTACTGAATTTCAGTTGATTGTCAAGACTGCTGTAGGGAGGAGCAGCCTCTTGCTCTGTTTAGCCAGTGAAATAATCAACACCTGAGGAGGGCAGAGCTATCTCTGCCTGGGCTGGATGACTTTTCCCTGGGTGGAGCTGAGCCTGGCAGGTGACGTCAGGTTCCTGTGACCTGCTAAATGACTTTTGTTTTCTTCCAAGGCCTGAGTTGGAGCTAGCTGCTCAGCCAGGCCTTTATCAGTATCAAAGATGGAGATCTCCAGTAGTGGAGAGAGGAGGAGTTGCCTTTCCTCCTCTGCTCCCTTAGAAGGAGTGAGGATGTCAGGCTTCTACTCACAGCAGACTCTTGGTTTCTGGGTCATCTCTGGTCTTCGATCTGCAGGATGAAGATGTCTCTTCCTTGTCAGTTCTTGCTAGTGTTGTGTAGAATCCCCTAGCCCGCTGATCTGGGGCCTTCGTCCCGGACGCTCTGTTTTTCAGGTTTGGTGGCTATGGCTGCCTCAGCCACCGCCAAAACCGCAGCTGAGCCTGCTGGCAAGTGCATGGACCTGTCCCCTTGCCTGGATTTTCCCTCGCTGGCCAAACTTTCTGTAGTGTGATGGCACCCTTGGTGTGATTCTCTTGCTTAGGACTGTTCACTGGAACACTTAAACTGCTTTCTATGAAAGAGCCTGTAGCCTCCAGCTTCTCCCTTACCATCTTCCCAGAACTCTTTTGAATTTTAATCATTTCTTGTTAATCTCATCTTTAATCTCTTTATACAAAATCAATAATTAATTCAAGGGAGGAGAAAGGAAAAAATTAATAACTCCTTACATTTTTCAATTTTCAATAACATAATATTGCTTATATCATTTTCTATTTACACTTTAGACTATATAACTCAATTTAGTTAGACCTTTCATAAGGCTATGTGTATTTTATTTATTTTATGTTGATTGTTCTTTCAAAAGCCTGCATGTCTAATTTCCCTTGGTTTCTTTCATTCTCAAGTAGTTCAGATTTCAAATTGAAGAATAAATTGAAAGAAGCAAACAAAAAATACAGTTCCTCTCATCTGATAATGCTTCTACAAGAATGAAGAAAGAGTTCATCTTGCTAAGGACCTATGATAGGATATCAAAAAGAGAATTCATGGTTCTAGGTATTCCCTATCTTTGCAATGCAACTTAAATGATGTAAAACACAATATACTGCTCAGGTACTTTTACGTTTTATCAGTTTTGCACATTATCATATGGACATTACCTCAGTCTACAACATTCCTTCATTATTCTGTCCTTGATACTTTTACACTACCAAGACATAAGATAATCAGTTTGATTTAAAGCATGAGACATTGTACACCTGGCTTCCTTAGAAGCAGAGCATGGTCAATAGATCATATTCCTTCTGGTTGCTCACTACCTGTAATGTTTTCTGTAATATTATTGCATTCTATTTAGTATTAAAAATTATGGCTAAACTCAAAGCTCATTCATAGAAGTTTATGTTAAGTATTTTGCAAGTTTTATTTCTCTCAATTCTTAAGATAACATTTGCTATAATGCTAATGTTATTATTATTTTAGTGTTGGGAAAAAATTGTAATTAAAGGCATGAAGTGCATGGCCCAAAGACACACAGTGAGGAAGGAAATGAGTCACAGTCTCCAAAAGCCTTTTAGCAATACAAAAATTGTAGGTAAAATCTCTCCATTCTCTTACACTCTCAATTCAATATTCATATTGTCCTATAATAATAGCATACCAAATATTGCCCATGGCAATTGTTTTCTGTTACATTTTGTCTCCAACACAGACTGTGTTGGTGACATTGTGTTATCATGCACAGAACTGAGCTTATAAATTGATGTCCAAAGAGAGTCAAATTTCTTTTGTCCCACAGCTCCAGTGTCCTTTTTTAAAAAGTACTAAAACTTTTAAATACCAACACTTACTATCTTTTAAGAATCCGAAAACGAAGTAAATTCACATATAATCACTCCAAAATGCTTTAAAAGTAGGAGATGATAAAACAGGCCCCCATAAAGTAAACTTTCTTCTATTTTTAAAATTATTCTGAAGGCCTTGTCCTGGTTGGTCACACCTGTAACCCTACCTACTCGGGATATCTACTCAGGAGCCTGAGATCTGTGGATAACTGTTGGAAGCCACTCAGGGCAGACTAAATTCATGAAATTATTTTTCAGAAATTATAATGAACTAGTAAAGAGCCAGGAATGGAGATGTAGCTTATATATTAGCTCATCAATCGAAAGAGGAAAGGCCTAGCAAGACCTTGAAGCCCTGATTTCAAACTCTGAGCATGCCAATACACAAGCATGTGCATGTGTGCATGTGTGCATGCGTGTGTGTATAAACACCCCCCACGCACATTTATTCAAAATACCTTCATATCAGCATATCAGTGTTCTGCATTAATTTCTTTGTTAACGTTATTATCTGGGTAAAATAGAGGAAATAAACTCTTCTATATCAGAATATTTTTATACTTTTTTTTACTGTGAAAATACTGTACAGAGGGGTTACAATTTAAGGGGCAAGATAATGAGTACATTTTTTATCAAGCATTGTAGCCTCCTCCTTTGTTTCCCCTTCCCATCCATTCCCATCCTACCCAGCCCTCCCACCCAATCCTCCCTGCCTCCCCCCAAATTTGTAAAGTTCGTTTTTGACATAACGATTTGTACTTCTCATTGTTGCAATGGGTCCACCTGTAAAAATAACTGTACAGAGGTGTCATATTTATTTGAACAAATAATGAGTACATTTCCTAACAAGCATTGTTACCTTTTCCTTTCTTTTTCTTCCACCATCCCTTCCCTCCCACCTCAACAAATACACTCCTCTCCCCCTTCCCCTGTCTAAATTGTAAAGTTCATTTTTCAACATAGTGTCTTGTGCATCTCAACCTGTATCCCTATTTAACTATTTTGTATTTCCCTTTCCCCTCCCCAAATTAGAGAAACTTATACACAGGATGTAGGCGCGCAAACTTCAAATACAGTGAAAACAGGGGTTAGAGCGTAGGGGAGGAACATATAAAGGAACAAAAAAACATCACATCACACATTATAAGTATCTTAGAAACAATAGCAAGAAACAGAAAAATCACTTGTCTGATTCATTTCTGGTAATATCATCTTATCTGATATGCACATAGCTTATGATCTATTCTTATTCTAGACATATATTATCTGTTGAAAATAAGGGAAACCATGGGACCTATGTTTCTTTTGACTTGGCTTACTTCATTTAATAAATTTTTTTCAAGTCTTTCCAATTCTTAACAAATTGGGCGATGTCATTCTTTCTGATGGAGGCATAGAATTTCATTGTGTATATATATACCACATTTTCATGATCCATTCATCTTCTGTGGGCCCTCCAGGTGGGCTCCATATCTCAGCTATTGTAAATCATGCTACAGTAAACATAGTTGTTCTGGTAGTTTTAGTATGGTCTTCTTTGTGATCATTTGGGTAAATCCCCAAAAGTGTGATTGCTGGGTCATAGCGGAGCTTTATATGGAATCTTTTGATGAACCTCCATACTGCTTTCCAAAGTGGTTGAACAAGTTAAAACTCCCACCAAGAATCAAGTAAAGTTCCCTTGTGGCCACATCATCTCCAGCATCTTTAGTTGTAAAAATATGGAATGATTCAAGAATTTGCATGTCAACCTTGCGTAGGGGCCATGTTAATCTTCTCTGTATTGTTCCAATTTTAGTGTATGTGCTGCTGAATTGAGCACAGAGCATTTTATATATATAAAGTGTAATTGATTTTCTTAAACTAGACAATTCAAAGAAAAGTAAGTTTTGAAGAATTCTCGTTAAATTTTAGAACCATGTACCTCTTACATAAGCACACATTTAAGAATAGTCAAGATTGACATGTCAGAAAAAAAATAATCCCAGATATTGTTGTTCAAGAGATGTGTAGGATCGGGCGGTAGGGTATTGGGTAGGAGGGGTGGAGGAAGGCTGGGAAGGGATGTGAAGGGTAAACAAAGGAGGAGGTTGCAATGCTTGATAAGAAATATACTCATTATCTTGCCCATGTAATTGTAACCCCTCTGTACAGTATGTTCACAAAAAATAAAAATAAAAAAATGAGATGTGTAGGAGGACGAATTCAATTATTCTGTACAAGGCACCTGTCATTATGAACACTGCGGCAAGTGTTAGGTTTTGTTAAAAGTTTTAATGTTTTCAATATATTTAATTTTGGGAATTTGCTTATATAGGCCAAAATTAGGACTGTTTGTCAGGTCATACAACTTTTCTATAAATATTTAAGATTTATGGTAGCAGACATATGCTACTAAAAAGTACATTTCAGAGTTTATTAGAAACATTACTAATGAGATGTTGCAAAGTCTTAGTGTAAAGAAGCAGAGTGAAGAGTTAAGACTTTGTTAACTGCACAGTTTCTCTTAAAACTTTAGGGCTTCCTTACTTTATATGTTAGTGAGGAACAAATGATGATATAAGCCATATACAAATGATGAGATGAGTCATAAAAAGCAATCTTAGTTGGTAACTTTAAAGACTACACATAGCCTATAAACTTTGTTGAACATCATAATCTTATTCATTGTTAAATGTACAGGAATGTGAGAATAGTAAAATTGAATATGTAAGTACACTTCAAATACTGAAAACCCTGGTAATTCTTCGATATTTTATTTTATTAATCATTAATATTTATTTATTGTGTTTCTTTATTTGTAGTATTGTTTCCCTTGTAATATAATAAAGCTTTTTGTTATTCATCATCAGGAGGTACTTTGAGAAGGTTACTGGGATAGCCAAACCATTTTTTATAGTTGCATGTGAATTTACATAAAGCAAAATTAAGAACAAAATATTGATTGAAAAATTATCAAGTACAGTCAGAATCAGGAGGGATGATAAATGTCCACACTTAAAATCTTAGCCCTAGGCTCAAGCAGTGATATTACAGAGTTGAGGTCACAAAAGTGAGAGACTGTGTTTTGTTTTGTTTTTTACTTTGATTTTGTTGGCCATGGAGTTGAACTCTGGGGCCTGGTTGCTGTACCTCAGTTCAAGGCTAGTGCTACCACTTGAGCCACAGAACCACTTCCGTCTTTTTCTACTTATGTGATGCTGAGGTATCAAACCCAGGGCCTCATGCATGCAAGGCAAGCACTCTACAACAGCCACCATCCCAGCTCCTGATAGCCTGGTTTTAAAAATTCATCCAAACAACATTTGCTTTCTGCTTTGGGTTATATAATGAAATATATGAATATCTTTTCATATTTTTGTGTATTTTTATACTTCTAAATTTAAACTAACCCCAGCCACATTATTCTTTTCAAAGTCATGAAATATCTCTGAGAGTTTGCTAATGTGAAAATTGTTTTAGCATTTTAAATTACTTCTGAGTCATTTTTATTTTTTATTAAAATCATTTTATATTTTGGGTTGATTGATTATCATACATCAAATACCTTCAAGTGTACATGTAGAGCCTAAAGATAACAGTATGAATATTCTCATACAGCTCTTTTATCTGTTATGCACTTTCAGTATTATGATATTTCTCCCTCTTTCACGCTCTCTCATTTCCTCTTTCTCTTTCATGCTCCATGTCTGCTACATAGAATTTCTGCTGGTCTACTATTATCCTTGAGGATCCACTGGCTTTGTGGGAACATGATGGGGACTAACATTTTCCCTTGCATTCTTAAAGAATTATGAGTGACGTGATATTATTCTTTGACATTGTAAATGGCAAAGCAAAAGGTCTAGGAATTCCTTTTCATGTTTACTACTATTACAAATTTTATCTCATAGGAATCATTTGGATGGATATGATATTTTAATGTGGGCTAGGAAGGTGGCTCAGTGCTAGAGTGCTTGCCTTGCATGCATAAGACTCTGGGTTCGATTCCTCAGCAGCACATAAGCAAAAAGAAAAAAAGCCAGAAGTGGCGCTGTGGCTCAAGTGGTAGAGTGCTAGCCTTGAGCTGAAGAGCTGAGGGACAGTTCCCAGGCCCAGAATTCAGGCACCAAGACTGGATCCCACCCCCAAAAAAGATATTTTAACCTGTGACCTAAAAGTTCTTTTTCTTTCACAAACAACCTTTGTCTTTGATTACCAGTTTGTAACTACATGTAATGAAAATAAAGCTCTCCTATGGAAACTAGACCGAAGTTGTTCACAGGGATGAAAAAGAAGGTAATGATGGAAGTGAGTACAATAGAGCAAGGTCCTCAGAGCAGTTTATCATGAACACTTTGTGAGAATGACAATGTTCTGGGAACTGAACAATGGTATATATGCATATATATTTGTAAATGTATATTTATTTATATATGCATATATGTGTGTATATGCCCTTATATTGCACACATATATGTTACTATACACACAAATTCACATATACATATACACGTATACATGCACACATGGAGAAAGACACATAATTACAGCCAACACAAGTTTCATTAGTTGCTGAAAATGCCTTAGATGGAATGCTTGGAAAAAAATATGTTCAAGATGTATTTGTCTCTAAGAGTTCTTTTACCACTCCTCTTATCTCTTTAAACTGGGAGGTTTTGACAGATTGGACTTGCAAAATGCAGTACACATGATAGCAAGTTACTCAGAAATGTCAGTATGTAAAGATCATATGGTGTCTCCTTGATCCCCAGGGAATGCTTGCTCTTATACACACACTCTCAACAGCCAAAGTAACAGGAGAATATCATGGTAAAGAATAAAATTATAAGCCATTAAATGGCACCCTTCTTTGAGCTCTTTTCCAACAGCCAGCATCAATTCCTAAAAAGATTATTGAGTCCTCATAAAACTGGACCTCAGGTCAACAGGTAACCAACTCATGTGAAAAGTCCTATGAGAGAAATGCTGACTGAGGTCTTGCTGATTTTCTGGCCAAGAAAATAAGAAAAGAAGAGATTATTTTTAATATATTAAAGTTTGAGAATAATTTGTAACTTGTCAATAAATGTCTAGAACACAACTAAACCAACTGACAGAAACGGTGTCCATTTCATTTAATATGCTCTTGGACTTGGTGAGTGATTTTAATTGTGTCTACACAGTAGAATCAGCATAAATCAAGCCAGCATTTCTTCATTTAATATACAAAGATAGGATTCAGGTTGACCCATTGTAATAATGAGATAATAATAATGTAATAATGTAATAATAAGACACTTTATCAGAGAGTGGGTGGAGGGATGAGTTGAAGAGGTGTGAAGAGAAGGGATGGTAGGGGAAAACAACGGATGGGGTAAAAATGCTCAATAAGAAATGGACTCATGCCAGGTGCCGGTGGCTCATGCCTGTAATCCTAACTACTCAGGAGGCTGAGGTCTGAGGATTGTGGTTCAAAGCCAGCCAGGGAAGGAAAGTCCGTGAAACTCTTTTTCCAGAAAACAGGAAGTGGCACTGTAGCTCAAGTGGTAGAGAGATAGCCTTGAGCTGAATTGCTGAGGGACAGTGCTCAGGCCTTGAGTTCAAGTCCAGGACCAATAATGAAGAAAAAATTTGTACTCATTATCTTACTTATGTAACTGTAACCCCTCTGTACAGTATCTTTACTACATATATATATATATATATATATATATATATACATATATATATATATATATATATATAAAGATATAAGGAAAACTTATGTACTTATAGGAAGTTGTATTTGTCACTCATTATCAGTAAGGTATTGGTTTTAGGACCACAGGCATATTAAAACATCGGATATTCAACTACTCTACATGAACACAATATATTATTATTTACATTAGAATCTGCCAACAACCTAGTGCAGTGTAATTACTATGAAAATTTGTACTACATTCTATGTTTGTAATAAAAAATAAAATATATGCACTGTCAACAGATACAAATTTTTTTCAGATAATTTTTGTCTGCATTTTGTGGATGGAATTGGGAGCACAAATTTCATCACGAAGACTGGTCTGCAAAATGTAAGAAAAAAGCTTACACAGCATCATTGAATAGTACTGAACTCCAAGGAGAAGTACTTGGATTGAGACATTATCAGAAAGTGTAAGCATGCAAGTACTTTTTAGAAATACAGCTGCTAGATTTCTAATGGAGAGCTTTCATAACACTTTGTGAAATGCAAGCCAGAACCTCACTGAAGAGTAAATGGTTTTCCCTCAACTTTCTGTCATGCTCAGTCATTATCACTCAACATATAGCTAATCTTGAATAATCCTTTAATAAGAAAATGTTGATGGAGTGTTTATATGCAGAAAACCTGGGAAGGCTAAATGTTTCCAATTAGGATAGTCTGTGTTCTATGATCCAGCAGAGAGAAAACTAGATAACCATCCATTTACAACCTTCTGCATAATTCTGATTCTGCCCATATCAGTTATCTATCCATACCTGTGCCCGAGTAAGAGGATTTAAATGACTTTAGTGTTTTAAAATTTAAATTTAAATGTGGAATGAAATTAGTTCCAATGCATTACCTTAAGATATTTAGAAACAACTAAAGGTCTATAAGATTTTTGTTATTTGAAGTGAAGGGATATTGGAATTTGGTTCTCTATAGTTTAAACAATTTTCAAAAAGAATTGGCAAAGTAAAATTTACATTTGCAGCAGACGACACTTATTAAATTTTGTATATTGAAAAGAGCACAAGCCTCAACAATATGTCAAAGCTATCCTGTTATTTATCTCTAACGGTTTATGCTTTTGGTCTCTTAATAATAAAACCAATTTTTTTTAACCTTTAGCTAGTTGTGCAAAGGGGTTTCACTCCATCATGTCAGTGTGGAATAGAGTGTATGTACATTTCATTGTACAACACATCTGGATCATTGTTAATCTTTCCACTTTTCTTCCTTCCCTTTCCCCAACCCCACCTATCCTTTCAAGTTTCCTACTCATATTCTCACATATGTACGTTGAGTGATCTGACTATATTAGTACAACCTTTCCCCCTCCATTCTTCTGTCCTACTCCCTTTAAGCCCAGCTCCTTATTTAAGACTTATTTCAACTTCACGGTATTTTGTAAAGTATCTCTTCCTTTGGCATTTGGCTTTGGGCTTGCCAAATCCTCACTTCCATGTTTGACCTACATAAATGAGGCTATTTCTCCACATTTCCAATCTGTGAATGGCTGAGATAGGTCTCCTTTACTATTCACCTTCTGTCCTAAATTTAGAATTGGACCTTCAGGGCCATCAAATAGAGCTTTTTCACTTTCTACACACTGAAGATGGAAGGAAAATAATTTCCATGATCTCAACATTATGCTATCCATCATGAATGTCCATCACTTATGACTTCAACAGTCTAAATTTAAAGTTATGTTTTCTGCATTATATTCACACATTTTAAGTGAATATCGAGGACAATTTACCTAGTATTGGAAGTTTAGGGACGATTTTCAATTTCTGGTGATAGAAACAGGAGTCAGTTTTAATTGTGCAGAATCCACTATATAGTGAGTGCTGTAGTCTTCTAAATTTTCAATAAATTCTGAGTTACTTTTTATTAATAATTGAAACAAGTTTTATTTCAATAAGTTAGAATGAACTCCCCCCCCCATTTCCCCTACTAGTTCAGGTTAAGTCTCCTTTGGCTTTATTGTTTGAGGGGATGAGGGTAAACAGATGAGTGTAAACAGAAAGATGATCATTGCTCAGATATCTCCTACTTCTTCTGTTTCTGCTATTCTTTTTTAAATTTTTATTTATTTTTTATTGTGAAAATATTGTACAGAGAAATTACAAGTACATGGGCAAAATAATGAGTACATTTCTTATCAAACATTGTAGCCTCCTTCTTTATTTCCCCTTCCCATCCCTTCCCAGCCTCCCTGTTTCTGCTATCCTTGTAGAAAGGAAGACTGGAGGAGGGAACAAGAGTAATACTTGGGCAAGGGAGCATTCCTGGCATATCAATTATTGTTTCTCAGAATCACTTAAACTGCTTACTCTTGCCTTGTCTCTAACAGTAACCTAACTGTGGCTTCCTTCGTGCAGGAGTAAGCACACTAACAGGTATTACATGCAAAATTTGTATTTTATATCTCAGCTTACTACTACCAAAAATAGAAAGCTTTGGTTACATAAATGCAAAGGCGCTGATTGTTCAACAATACCTTAGTGAGGAATAGACAATTCTACTCAGCTCCCCCCTCCTCTTCTATTCTTCATTCCCCTCCCCTCCCATCACATACCCTCCCTTCCCTTCTTCTTTCTTTATATCTCTCTCCTCCATATTCATTTCTATCTTCTCTCTTTTTCTCTTCCAGTAGGAAGTGATTTGGTTTATATATATGTAATTGAACAAATATGTATTCTCCTCTTTTTGAGAATATTTATTATTAAGAAGTGAGTTCTAGCAGAGCACCAGTGGCTTACAGCTCCATACTAGGTGGGTTCAAATTTGACAATTGTAATTCAAAGCTTTTCCAAGTAGGTAAACCTAAGAGATTCTTTTCTCCACTTGTGGTAAAAGGAAGAAGTGAAAGTGTGGTTCAGGAGGTATAGAGTAAGCATTGGGATTTAAAGCCCAGATTGTTAGGTTTTTAAAGAGTAGTCGAGTAAGAACCACACAAACACGAGGTATTCAGGAAAGGGGTAAGTTTTTTCATCATTCCCGCTGGCACCAGGCCATGTTGGCCCTCCATGCGGCTGGGAAAGTCCTGGGAAAGAAATGGAAAAGACTGAGAAATTGAACATCTAGGGCTGGGCTAGGCCTTACCTATGGTATGGATGGAGAAAGGTGTGGCCACATCAAATTCAGATGCAGATGTGATATCTTCCAGGAGTGCCAGTTGCCAAGGTAACACAGGTACTGGGAGGAGACTTTGCTTGGAGGAGGGTGGAATCTGCTCGCTATCCAGAAGCAGACCTTATATTCCAGCCTTTTAATAATCATGAAATAGGGTGCGGATCCTCTCTGGCTACTTCCTGCTGACAAGGTGTATCAAAATTAGGGGTAAAAGGCTGGAATTTGGTCCCATCCCAGAGAAGGCAGTGAGCTGCAGCTGTCCTTTGGTGAGTGTGAGTCTTTAATAAAGTCTGGCGGAGGCAAGTCTCTTGGATGAAGTCTAGAGAAAGTCTCATGAGGCATTGAGGGGTTGTAAAAAATTATTAGAGAGCAAATAAATGGCAAGTGGAAGGACTTGGGGCTGAAAAATGTTGTAGAAATGTCCCTATCTTGTGACTAGGTAGAGGAGAATTCAGGTAACAAAGGCAAGAATGTGAATTCCCATCCTGTTAAAAGGTAGACAAGTATGAACATTAGATGGCAGGTTTCTTACTTATATTGACCTCCTGCCTCTGGTTAATTTTGAAAGGGCAGGCACAAAATGGCTGATATGACATCATCTCCTCTTACTCCTCTCCATAGTCCCTTGTTCCCCAGACTGGCTGAGTCTAGGTGCTCGTTTCTGGGATGACTTGTCTCAGTGAGTATTCATGGAGATTTTCACTCAAGGCCTGGGCACTGTGCCTGAGCACTTCTGCTCAAGGCTAGTGCTCTACCATTTTGAGTTACAGTACCACTTCCAGTGTTTGGCTGGTTAGAATTAAGAGTCTTCGGCCATACTTCCAGCCTCGCTCTTTGCAGGTTAGTTGGGAGATGGAGTCTTAGGGATTTTTTCAGCCCCGGTTGGTTTGAATTGCAATCTTTGTCACAAAAACTCTTTATTATTTCCAATTAAACAACATGGCGATCAAATAGAATAAGTAGAATTTACCTGGTCCTTACCAAGAATTGACCAAGAAATATCTTGCAATGACAAAACTCGTTAGATTTGAGAATCTTAGCACAGATATGCCCAATATTTTAGAATCACGTAGTCAGTACTAGAATACATAACATCAAACCAAAAAGGCAAAACTCAAAATCTAAAATTTTTTACATTAATATTTAGACATCTTTGCTAACAAAGCACATCAGATACTTGGGCCTCAGTTACCAGAGTCTGAGAAAAGAGCAACTTGTTAGCAAGGTACAATAGAATAGATGGATGGAGGAGTAGTAAAATTAGTGGAAAGATATGGGTCAGATAGGACCAAACACTGAACCCACCATGTGGCCAAGATGGCAAACTCACGATGGTGAATTTCTGAAAAAATGCAAAGAAAGCCTGAACAAAGAGATGAAGCCTAGATTGGCTAGTCTTTGATAGGGAAGCTAGAGGAGGTCCCCAGGACCCAACTCTCATTACACTCTTCAGGACACAATCCAAAAAGTTGTAGAAAAGAAAGGGAGAGATACACGAAGTTGGACATGATTAGCAGAGAGCAAAGAGTTCCTGAAAGTGAACAGACTTCTGACCGTTTACCATTGCAGAGGCAAAAATTGTCTAAACCTGAGAAGAGACTAAAAAATTAGGTGCTCTGGCTATCTAGGGAGTGCAGGAGGCATTTCAGAGGGGTTTCGTGGCACTGGAGTTACACACAGCTCCCCATTAAGGGTGTAGGAGAGAAAAATAACTAGTGAGTGAAGGTGGGCTTATCGGATGGAAGTGGAGCCACAACTTACCACTGAGCCCTCTAGGGGGAGTGGCCAAGCAACCAGAGTCAAGTGCCCTTGGCTCCAGACATGACTGGGCTTTCAGTTAAAGGCCTAGCAGGTTCTTCGGTGTAGAACCACATCTGGAGAGAGACTGAGCGACAGAGAACCCTTAGAGAGTAGTTCACTCACCAAAATGTTCAAGCATGGAGGTGGATGCAGAGGCCAGCAAGGAATTGATTCACTTTGTCCACAGCAGACAGACCGGTTCCCAAAAGGCCTTCAGAATTGTGGTATTCCTCAGAGCAAAATAGGGAAAAACAAACAAAAGAGAGAGAAAAAAAAAGGAGAGGAATCCCACCTCCTATCCTGACTTTAAGCCTTTCCCAGATTCAAATGGCACCATTTATGTTAGGTTTTTCAAAGTGGTTGCTGAGTAAGAACGACACCACACATGAGGTATTAAAGTAAGGAGTAGGTTTATTCATCAATCCTGCTGGCACCAGGCCATGTTGGTCTTCCAGGGGGCTGGGAAAGGCCTGGGAAAGACATGGGAAAGACCTGGGAAAGAGCAGGTCTGGGCATGGGCTAGGCCTTGTCTATGGGATGGGTGAAGATAGGTGTGGCCACATCAAATTCAGATGTGACCTCAGCAGATGCAGATGTGACATCTTCCAGGTGTGCCAGTTGCCTAGGTAACACAGTTATTGGGCGGAGACTTTAATACAAGGAGGATAGAGTCTGCTCTCCATCCAGGAGCAGACTTTACACAGGTAGAGCGCAAGGCCAGGATTTCAAACCCCAGTACCAGCACAATGTAAAAAAAATGAGTCCTTTATTTTTGAAAAGGGATATTTCTCCAAAAATTCATACCCAGGAAAATTTTCAAGGTCAAAGACTGTTTGAAAGGCTCTTTCACATCTTAAAATGATTTCTCTGTTTGATTCACATTATGGAAAATAGGAATCACAGTTCACATTAAAAAGTATGCACATTGTTGAACATTTTTAATGTTCAACAAAATGTAAAAATTGTTTATATTTTTAATGTAAAGGAAGCATGGGAAAGGAATGCACCTCATTGGGTGAATTAGGTTTGTCTCACTGACAGAGTTTTGCAAGTAAATGAGGGTTTTTTACATGTAAAGAAGTCTATACAGATGGATTTCTAGGAGGGAGAACAAGCTTAGCTGCTGTCCAGGTTTGAATCAAAGTAAGTTAATTCCTATGAAATGACAAAGAGTAGCTCATCTCATAGAATTCTATGCGAACAGCAATTTGAAAAGGTTTAAAAAACCCATGTCTATGTTGTGAACAACCAAGTTTTCACAAACAAAAAAGAATTTCCTGAGTCAAAAATATATGTTAGAGCAAAAGAAACTATGTTAAATATAGTTAATGGCTGAGGGACAGGTGTAAAATTGTTCTGTAATAACAACTAAACTATACATTTTGCATCAAGTCCCTAACAAGAATCTCCAAGATAGGCCTTGCTAAATCTGTCATAGAGGACTGGGTTTATGCAATTGTCAATTTTGTTTAGGGTCCAACATCTTCTATGGTCGCTTTGTTTGCAAATTGCTCACACCACATGCAGTGTCTGGAAAAACGTGCTGTCTTGCTAGACACCTAAGGGATTTTTATGCCACTTTGAATATTTATCGTTTTACTTCTTGTAATTATACCTGTCAATGTGAAGTCCTTTCGTGATAAGAATAATAGCTTCTGGAAGTGGTACCTTGGCTCCCAGGCCCAGAGTTCAAGCCCCATGACCGACACACACACACACTCACACACACACACACACACACACACACACACACACACACACACACACACACACACACACACACATTTACTACTTTGACTCATGTTAGGTTCCTGACATGGGATATCACACAATTATCTAATAATCAAACTTTCCTCCCCAGACAATACATTCATACTTCCACACAAACAAATACACCAGATCATTCAAAATAATGAGAATAATGAACCATCTACTCCGTGATTTCATTCATTCATGATGATGCATTTTTCATATCATAATTAAAAATCTTTTTGAGTCTCTGATTATTAGACAAAAGTATGTTATCATATAATAGAAACTCTAGGTAAAATTAAATTTCCCTAGTTAATCTTTAATATATCATATCAAAGAATTCTCTTTCCTTCTTGCAGAGTCTGTTTCTGGCATTTTTCCCTAATGTCTAATATTAAATTACAAAGGACATGCCATATTCCTTAATTCATTTTTCCTAAAGGTTATGCTATAGAGTTGAATCTGATTTGTTTACTGATTCTAAATTAACTTTTCTCAACAACTTGTATTATTGTTTATATTGCTTCTAAAGCATTTGAAATGTCAAAAAGAACTGGATATTCACCTTAGCAATGATTGTGAATGGCAGCAATGTTTGTGGGGAAATGAAGGACTTGGAAGTATCTGGAGTGCCTAAAAGATGGCAATGCTATTTAAAGGGCTGATCGTTTAGTAATCTTTTAAAATGTGTTCTTCTGATTACATCTAAGAAGATAAAAGTATGCTTTTCATCACATTGTGGCCTGTAAAGCACTGGAATCATTTCCTTTGTACATCATATGCCCTGCTGCTACTGTAGTGAAACCCACAAACAACTGCACAGCTGTGTTAAGCTGCTCTAGATTTTGAAATTTTCTTCCAGTAGCCCTCCCTAGTTATTCAAGCCCAGACTCATGAGATAGTCACATAATCCACAATTACAAGCACCACAATATAAAAGACCACGTGCAAAATGAGGTTCATTTTTTTCTTTATTGTTTCCTTTTTATTGATTGTCTTTTAAGGAGCGTGGGCCGGTTTATTTCTCATTATTCTTGGTGTGACTTAAATAAATTTACCAGATTTTTGAAATAAAATAGATATAAAAAGGCATATTTAGTCACAAAATAAGAGTGAATATTTGAGTGATTCTTTTCATTCTACTCCTGTTCACAGTTATTTTAAAGTAACTTTGAGATGAGACAAGCATATGTGTAAATTGCCACGCACCAGGCACACAGGACTCTGGAATCTTTGGGCTTTGATTTCTATATCAACTTCACCTAGAAAAGAACATAATCAATTGCTTTATGTCTTAAGTAATCTACTTAAAACAAGTTTTATTAATTTTATCAATACATCTCATAATCTATGGAATTGATGCATTGCATAAGTATTTGATTTCTTATTTCCACTACATTAATATTACACTTATTTTAGTTTTTTGCACAAGAAATAAAGACATTCTTTTTTTTTGGGGGGGGGGGCGTTCGTGGGGTCTGAACTCTGGGCCTGGGCACTGTCCCTCAGCTCTTCAGCTCAAGGCTAGCACTCTACCACTTGAGCCACAGCACCACTTTCAGCTTTGTTATTTTTGCTTATGTGATGCTGAGAAATCGAACCCAGGACCTCAAGCAAGCAAGGCAAGCACTCTAACACTGAGCCACCTTCCCAGCCCAATAATGACATTCTTGAAGATAAAACATTCCTGTTTTTCTTTTTTTTTATTTTCTTTTTTTTTTAAATATTATTTCATTTTTTTGTGTGAACCTATTGTACAGAGGGGATACAATTACATGGGCAGGATAATGCATACAGTTCTTATCAAGCATTGCAGCTTCCTTCTTTATTTAACCTTCACATCACTTCCCCACCTCCCCCCTACCTCCCCTCCACGCAATTCTCCCAACTCCCCCCTCCCCCCAACCACCGCACCAACTGTTTAAAGCTCGTTTTCGACATGACAACTTGTTGCAACAGGTTCACCTGTATCCTCAAATGACTAGTTTTTCCCCATCTCCTCCACAAGTTGTACTGACAACAAATATAGTAAAAGCAGGGGTTATACTGTGGGGGAGGGACATACAAAGCAACAAAGAGATAATCTTATAAATGTGTTAGAAACAAATGCATGAAATAAAAATACATTCAAATTCATATCTAAGGGTTCATTTTCCTAACATCCTATTATCTGATCTGCAAATAAGAGAAACCATAGGACCTATGTTTCTTTGGGCCTCGCTTACTTCACTTAATATAATTTTTTTTCAAGTTTTTCCATTTCCTAACAAATGGGGCAGTCTCATTCTTTATGATGGAGGCATAGAATTCCATTTTGTATATATACCAAATTTCTTGTTCCATTCATCTACTGAGGGGCATCTGGGTTGGTTCCATATCTTAGCTATGGAAAATAATGCTGCAATAAACATAGTTGTTCTGGTAGCTTTAGTGTGGTATTGTTTGTAAACATTTGGGTAAATGCCCAAAACCGGGATTGCTGGGTCATAGAGGAGCTCTATATGAAGTCTTTTCAGGAACCTCCATACTGCTTTCCAAAGTGGATGAACAAGTTTACGCTCCCACCAACAATGAAGTAAGGTTCCCTTCTGTCCACATCCCCTCCAGCATCTGTTGTTGTTAAGAGTTCTTAATTATAGCCATTCTAACTGGGGTGAGGTGGTATCTCAATGCTGTTTTGATTTGCATTTCTTTTATGGCTAGGGAGGTTGAGCATTTTTTCATGTGTCTATTGGCCATCCTATTTTCTTCTTCAGACAAGTTTCTCTTCAAGTCTTTAGCCCACTTATGTATTGGGCAGTTGTTTCTTTGAGGATTTGTTGTTGGGGGATTTAATTTTTTGAGTTCCAAGTATATTATAGATATGAGATCCTTGTCTGCTCTATGGCTAGTGAAGATCTTCTCCCAATCTGTGGGGTTTTTATTGATCTTGCTAGCTATGTCCTTTGCCATGCAGAAGCTCTGCAACTTCATGCAATCCCATTGGTCCAACCTTTCTTTGATTTGTTGGGTTTCCTGGTCTCTATTCACAACATTTCAGACGGAGCCAAGGAGACCTGGGGTTTCTCCTATTCCATCCTGTAATGTTTTCAGAGTGTCTGCATTGACTTCGAGGTCTTTGATCCATTTGGAGGTGATTGTGGTGCAGGGTGATATATAAGGATCTAGCTTTAGTTTTCTACAAGTAGATAACCAATTTTGCCAGCACCATTTACTGAAGAGGCTCTCTTTCTTCCATTCTATTTTTTAACTCCCTTATCGAAGATTAGATGGCTATAGGTCTGTGGGTTCATTAATGGATTTTTAATTGTATTCCATTGGTCCTGAGGTCTGTTCTTATGCCAATACCAAGCTGTTTTGATTAGTATGGCTTTATAGTAGAGTTTGAAATTTGGTACAGATATTCCTCCAGGAGTGTTCTTTCTGATGAGGAGCGTTTTTGCTATTTGGTGTCTTTTATTGTTCCACATGAATTTTTGGATTGCCCCTTCTATTTCCTTGAAGAATGAGGTTGGAATTTTGATAGGTATCACGTTGAATTTGTAGATAGCCTTGAAAAGCATTGCCATTTTCACGATGTTAATCTTTCCAATCCAGGAGCATGGGAGGTTTTGCCATTTTCTAAGTTCTGTGTTGATTTCCTTTTTCAAGATTTTAAAGTTTTCATCATAGAGGTCCTTCACTTCTTTGGTAAAGTTAATTCTTAGGTATTTTATTTTTTGTGGGGCTCTTAAAAATGGAGTTGCTTTCCTAATTTCAGCCATACTTTTCTCATTGTTGGCATACAGAAAAGCTATTGATTTGGGGCGGGGGTTAATTTTATATCCTGCTACGTTGCCAAAGTTTTGAATCAGCTTGAGTAATTTGGGAGTGGAGTCTGTGAGATTCTTTAAATATAAGATCATGTCATCTGCAAAGAAGGAGAGTTTTATTTTTTCTTTCCCTATTTGGATCCCCTTTATGTCTGCATCTTGTCTTATTGCTGTAGATAGGCATTCTAATACTAGATTGAAGAGAAGTGGACAGTGTGGACATCCTTGTCTTGTTCCTAAGTTAAGAGGAAATGGCTTTAGTTTTTCACCATTAAGTATAATGTTGGCTGTAGGTTTGTCATATACAGGCTTTATTATATTGACGAATGTTCCATGGATTCCTAACTTTTCCAAAACCTGCATCATAAAGGGGTGTTGGATCTTGTCGAATGCTTTTTCTGCATCTATTGAGATAACCATGTGGTTCTTATTCTTGCTCCTGTTGATGTGATGACTAATTTATTTGATTTGCGTATATTGAACCAGCTTTGCATCCCTGAAATGAATCCTGTTTGATCGTGGTGTATGATTTTTTGGATGAATAGTCGAAGTTGATTGGCCAAAATTTTGTTGAGAATTTTTGCATCAATGTTCATCAAAGAAATGGGTCTATAGTTCTCTTTCTTTGATGAGTCCCTTCCTGGTTTGGGGATGAGGGTTATGTTGGCTTCATAGAATGTGCTCCGTAGTGAACTTTCTCTTTCAATCTCATTGAGGAGTTGGAGGAGTATTGCTGTGAGCACTGCTTTGATGTCCTTGTAAAATTCCGCTTTAAAACCATCTGGTCTTGGACTTTTCTTAGCTGGGAGGTCTCTTATAGCTGTTTCTATTTCAATGCTTGATATGGGCCTGTTAAGCTGGTTCAACTCATCTTGGATTAGTTTCGGCATGTCAATATTTGCTAGGAAAAGGTCCATTTCTGTCAAGTTCTCAAACTTATTAGCATAAAGTTTTGAGAAGTATTCCCTTATAATGTTCTGAATCTTGGTTGTTTCCGTGGTGATGTTTCCATTCTCATCGCTGAGTTTATTTATTTGTGTGTGTTCTCTTCTTTTTCTGATAAGATTTGCTAAGGGTCTGTCAATGTTGTTAATTTTTTTGAAGAACCAACTCTTTGTTTTGTTGATTCTTTCTATAGTTTTTTTGGATTCTAATTCATTTAATTCTGATTAAATTTTAATTATTTCTTTCCATCTAATGGATTGAGGTTTACCTTGCTGCTCTTTTTCAAGGAGGTTTAGCTGTGTCTTGGTTTCAGATCTCTCCAATTTGTTGATGTAGGTGCTCAGAGCTATAAACTTGCCTCTGAGTGCTGCCTTTGCTGTGTCCCAGAGGAGCTGGTAATTTGTGTGTTCATTTTTGTTGAATAGCATGAACATTTGAATTTCCTTTCTAATCTCTTCCATGACCCACTCGTGATTCAGCAGTGTGTTGTTTAGCGTCCATGTGATACCGGAATTTTTTTGGTGGCTTTTGGTGTTGAGTTCTAATTTTATTCCCTTGTGGTCAGAGAGAATGCAAGGTATAACTTCAATGTTTCTGAATTTAGATAAGTTTTCTTTGTGGCCTAAAATGTGGTCTAATTTAGAAAATGTTCCATGTGCTGCTGAGAAAAACGTGTATTCTGATGCTGCTGGGTGAAATGTTCGGTAGATGTCTGTAAAATCTAGTTGATCTATGCAGCTGTTTCGAGCTGTGGTTTCTCTGTTGTGTTTTTGCCAGGTTGATCTCTCTAGTGGGAAGAGTGGTGTGTCAAAATCCCCAACAATTAATGTCTTTGTATCTTTATGGGATTTGAGGGAAACTAGTGTTTCTTGGATAAATTTGGGTACTCCATTGTTTGGTGAATAGATATTTAGAATTGTAATATCCTCCTGAAGGAGAGATCCCTTAATTAGTATGTAGAGACCTTCTTTATCTCTTCTCACGAATTTTAATTTGAAGTCTATTTTATCTTATATTAGGAATGCAACTCCTGCCTGTTTATGGGGGTCGTTTGTTTGGTAAATTTTGCTCCAGTCATTCACATTGAAAATGTGTCTGTTTTTATGGGCAAGATGTGACTCTTGAAGGCAGCAGATAGAAGCATTTGTTTTTTAATCCAACTAGACAGTCTATGTAGCTTAATTGGAGAGTTAAGTCCGTTATTGTTAAGAGATAGGACTGACATGTATTTGGGACTTTCTGCCATGTTTTCACCTTCTTGGGGGTTGCGAAAACAAGGTTCTTCCTATGGTTCTTGGAATCTCAGTTTGTTTGATGTGTCTTGGCTTTTATTGTGGTCTTGTTGGTTTTCTATGTGTAGGACATCTTTAAGAATCTTTTGTAGGGCTGGTTTGGTGGAGATGTATTGTTCCAATTTTTCTTCGCTATGGAAGGTTTTTATTTGGCCTTCAGTTATGAAGGAAACTTTAGCTGGGTACAGTATTCTTGGTTGATAGTTGTTTGTTTTTAGGGCTTGGCATACATCATTCCAGGCTCTTCTTGCTTTGATTGTCTCTGCGGAGAGATCTGAGGAGATTCTAATTGTTTTCCCTTTGTAGGTGATTAATATTTTCTCCTTGACAGCTTTAAGGATGTTTTCCTTGGTCTGAGTTGATCCAGTGTGGATTATAATGTGACAGTGGGATGTCCTATCCTGGTCTGGTCTATTTGGGGTTCTAAAAGCTTCTTGTATCTGAATAGGCCTAACTTTTTGCACGTTTGGGAAGTTCTCTGTTAGGATCCTGTTGAACAAATTTCCTAGAACATTAACTTCTGTTTCTAGGTGCTCCTCTACAGCCATTATCCTTAGATTAGGCCTTCTGATGGTGTCTTCCAAGTGTTGGATAGATTTATCATATTTCTTGGACTTGTCTCGGATGTTTGTTTGTTCTTTCTCTATAATATCTCGGCTGTCTTCAATCCCTGAGATTCGATCTTCTTCATGGTCTAACCTGCTGTCAAGACTTTCTACTTTGTTTTTTATCTCTTTTCCTTCTAATTGGTCAGCTTTGATGGCTTCAAATTCTTTGTTGAAGCTTTGTTTTAGATCTTGTATGAACTTCTTTACTTCCTTAATTTGGTGTTCAGTGTTTATTCTCAGATCAGATAGTTGATTGGTTATGGTTTCCTTGGACTCCCATTCCTTCTGTTGGGCTCCATTCAGCATTCCCTTTGTGGTATCCCTGACTTCCTTCAGCACTTTTTTAATGGATTCCATGAATGCCTATTGTGATCTTTGTGTATTCTCTTCCTGCTCTCTCAGTTCCTGTATTACTTTTTGATTATCTTCCTCCCGTTCGTGGTATTCCTGTAGTTCTCTTTGAGTGTAATCAGCCTGCTCACGCCATTACTGCCTTTCTCTTTGAGTATTCTCAAGCTGCTCAAGCAAATCCTGTATCAGTTTTTGAGTATGTTCTTCACGCTTATGATATTCCTGTATAAACTGTTGGATTGCCTCCTCTCTCTCCCTATCATGCTCATACAGATTCCTTTGTATGTTTTCCATCTTTTCATTTATCATGTTTGCCAGCAGTGTTTGTAGAACTATTTGGGTACTCTCCTCTGGATTATTCATTATCTGTTCTGTCCCCTGATTATCCAGATTGGGAATTGAGATACCCGGATTTCCCATTTTTCTTGTGTTTTTCCGGCTTACTCTGCCCATTTGAGATGAAAATACCACCAGTTTTGTGCTAGAACACTATCTTAAGGCAAGCATCAATCAAAGTCTGAATTTGCAAAGTCTATAGTATACAGATATTTCATATTATTTGAATTTTAGAGGCTCCATTTAACAAATTAACGTTTAGACATTTATTTAGTTATTAAACTTGAACGTGCAGTGTGAAAAATAGTGTTGATTTTTATGAAAAATAAATACACTCAAAGGTTTAGATGACAGAATCTTTGGAAAAATTGAAATATTCTATTATTCAAAAACGAAAAAGAATAATTAATTAAATTTCTCATGTAAACTAAAAGCAACAGGCTCTGTCAGCCTTAATGAAGCAATTTTACATTACATTAAATATTATATACTTTGGTCACATAATTTTCTCTTTTTAAACATAAACTATATTTGACAGAAAAAAGTAGATTCATAAATTTTGGTGTATATAAAAATCTCAGTTATTGGTCAAGTATTTCTAAGGTTTGAATAACAAGTCATTTCAGAGAAACACTGAATTTCATGTATTTTATGTCAATAGTGATTTTAGAAATGAATCAATCTCAATATGAGATAACTAAAGCACGAAATTCCATCAGTTATCCAATTATTCCAACAGACTTTAATAGAACTTATTTTTGAATAGCTACTCTCTATAGAATAACTAAGAAATAAATGATCATGATAGTATTTATTGTTCCTTCAACTATAAAGAAAGAACCTCACTATCGATGACACATACTTGAATAGAAATGCCATAAAATTATGAAAAATTCAAGTCATTATGAGTTAGATGTAATAATCAAAAGTGAAATCTCTTGAAGCTTCCTTATCTGTTAAATAAAAAGCATTTGCCCTCTAAATATTTCATTCATTTCTCCAGCAATGGTATAACCAAACCACCTTTATGCCAAATAGTTTCTCTGATTAAGTCAAGTAAATATTTAGGAACAGAAGTTATCACAATTGTATAGAAGTATCTACCCACCACGCAATAAATTAAATCTTAAATCATAAAGGATTGGGATTAATAATTAGCTTTCACTGTGTTGCCATAAAGAGGTAAACCCTTTCAAGTGGGCATAGTCATAAAGATTTGGTCACTGAGAACTTGTGATCAAAGAGAATGTTAAGATCAAATCCCTTTCTTCCTCTTCCTTCTTTTAATTCTCTTTCTCCTTCTTCTTTTCCTTCTCCATCTCCCTCTTCCCCTGCTCCTCTTTCTCCCTTGCCCCACTCCTATTCAACCTTTTCTTTACTTCCTCGCTTCCATGAATACAAATAATCCATCACTTGTTCCTGACATGGGGTACTGTGCCACCAGCAATGCAAAGCAATGAGGATAAGAAACATAAAATGAAATGTGTAAAACAAGAAGTCAAGATTTATCTTTCCTCCTTTTAAGTTAATTTTATAATGTATTTTGTCATATTAATAGGAGACTGAAACAGCATGTTCTCATTTATTGTAAGCGATAAGATTTACTGGAAAAAAAATCAGACCAACATGGCCCTAATGAAATAATTGATTAAATTAATATTATATTAGAACAAATCTACTTTAAAATATTAGATATAATTGAATAAGAGGCAAAAAATCACCTCTATTTCTTACGAAAAGACAGCAGAATATGATCTGTTAACAAAAATGGGTCCCATGGAACAATGGGAAACAAAATCTACACCTACAAATTGTGATATAGCTAGAAATTAGTTTTCACTATGCTAAGTCTTTGACATTTTAGGTTTGTTTACAAAGCTACTGTCATCTCTTAGGAAATGACTTTATTAATACTCAAGGGTTTGCAGCTTATAACCCAGCAACAAATAATGCTTCTAAATGTAAAAAAGCAGGGGCTTCTAGTTCAAAGCCTTGGCTTGGTGCCAGCTTAGTAAGTTATAGCTGCACCAGGGAAGAGGGGTAAAACAGGAGTGGGTATAAAAAAAAAAGCACTGGTCTGAAGCCTCAAAATAAGGACCCCATTCTGTGTGGACCAAACAGTCTCTAACATGAGGTTCTTTTTAAATTAACAAGCACGATTTTAGATTTTTGCAGAGTGAGATGATGCATAGTTACAGACGAAGTCTGACATGTCAGGTAATCCAGTCTGCTCTTTCACAAGTTATCCAATAGCCAGGTTTCAACACGTATGACTAAAATGAGATTGTCCAAATTATACTGTGACTTTTACCTCTCATGAATCAAAATTCTGTCTAATAATTTCTGTCTTCCAGATGTTTTCACAATATTTCTCATGATCTTTTCTACTATTTTGTCTTCATTATTGATGCTCATACTACTTTTTTGTTGTTGTCTTTTGTGTATGTGCCATTTTTAGTGCTTGAACTCAATGTTTAATGGTCTTCCTTGTATTTTTTGCTCATGGCTGATGACACGCTATTCTTTGGGCCACATCCTCACCTTCTGCCTCCTGCTGGATAATTGGAGATAAGTTTTCACATTTTTGTCTGTTTGGACTGATATTGAGCTAAAATATTCAGGTGTTAGCTTCCTGAGTTTCGGTGATTCTACACATGAACAACTAACACCAAGCTTTGCTATACTATTATTTTAATTATGTCTTGGAAGAAAGTGAAGTCTATTTGCATTAAGTGTGCAATTTTCAAATACAAGTTTGAATATACTTGATATAATGTAACTGTTATCAATTTTAACAGTTAAATCAATGAATGCTAAACATTCCCAAAGAAATGTAATTGAAAAAATGCATAATTATTTTCTTTAAACAAGTAAAGGAACTATGAATTTCTTTCACTTTACAATTCATGTTTTATATAACTTTAATTAGCAAACTTCCATGACTAAAAGTAAATATATTAATTTTTTACTACAAGAAGCAAAGTGATTGTACTTAAGAATAGATATTTCATCTCAGCCAGGAGATAAGTTTTTGAGCATTCTCCCCATAAAGAAATGTTACATGCAGAAATTAATGGATATGATGTGACTTGATCATTAAACAACATATAAATGAATGGGAGTATCACTCCATACTTCATAAATGTGTAAAAAATAATTATGTTGCTAGGCGCCAATGGCTCATACTTGTAACCCTATTTACTAAGGAGGCTGAGAGGTGAGAATCATGGTTCAAAGCCAGCCTAGGCACGAAAGACCATGAGACTCTTATCTCCAATGACCCACCAGAAAACTGGCTGTGGCTCAATTGTAGATCACTTGTCTTGAGCTGAAGACCTGACTGACATCGTCCAGGTGACGATTTCAAGCTCCATGACCGACAAAAATTAGAAATAAACAGTTACAAATAAACTAATATTTTGGTATAAATGTTAAAATATGTATTATAAAAACCTTTATATCCTCACTAGATATACTAGTTTATATAAACGTAGAGAAGTGAACTCTGGTTTTAAATGTCATTGAGTCAATTGTGTAAATCACACATTTCTCACTCAATATATATTTGTATGTTTATATACTTATAGGCCATAAGTATAATTAACTGATATGTAATAGGGAGTGTTGTTTTAGGAATCTCCCTTGGCTTTCTAACATTAATCCTTCTACCCTAAAATAAATAGTCTCTCTAACCTTGTAAGAGGTTTCATCTCATTGAAGCAGAAAAATATAAACCATAATCATTTTTTGGAACAACTGTAACATTTTATATGCATTTCACTTAATTTAAGAACCAAAACATTCAAGTCATCTTAACTGTACAAGTAATAACAAAATGTCTTCTGAGCTTTTCAGTCTCTTAAGAGATGAAAAGCTTTAATTATATATGTATTTTTTTTCTGCCTAACGTCCTATTCCTTAGAAAGATCTTTTGTGTTACCTTGTGTTCCTGATTAGAAGACAGGAACAAAGGCAATAATGAAAATAGCCAAGGAAAATATTTCAAACAATTATAAAACAATCGCAGACACTCCTGTATTCACTGATTTTAATGAGAATATACGTTAAAGTATCACGTTTTTGTTTTCATTTAAAGAGCAATAATTAAACTTCAATTAACAGTGAAGAAGGGAACAGAAAACTGAAGACAGCTTGACTTTGAACAATCCAACATAAGTAAAATGGAGTTATCTTTTTTCTTTGTAGTTGCCAAAATAATAGAGAGCAACACCCAAAGGCAAGAAAACACCTAAGCCAAAGCAGTAAACGTTTGTCTATAAAATAATGGTGAGGGTCTGACTCGTTCAAAGTCAGGCTTGCAAAGAGGAAAAGTGTATTTGCTTTAGTGTGAACGATAAAAAAATATAAAAATTCTTTATTGAAATTTTACATATCTAGACTAGGACTTCTTGTGTTGGAGAAGAGGAAAGGTATGAAAAAGTTCAAGATTGTTTGACTATTCCCCAAGATCATTCTACTTTATCAGATATAGCAATGCAAGTTGCCTTGGTTACTCTTAGTATCATGCTTGTTTACATTTAGAAGCATTATTTGTTGCTGGGTTATAAGCTGTAAACCCTTGAGTATTAATAAAGTCATCTCCTCAGTGATGAAAGTAGTTAAAATGTCAAACACTTAGCATAGTGCAAACTATTTTCTAGCTATATCACAATCTGTAGGTGTAGATTTTTTTCCCATTGTTCCATAGGACCCATTTTTGTTAACTTCTTTTTCACCATCTGGTGATCCTATAACATCCTATACCATCCTGCAATTGCTTATCTTTACTGGATTCTCTAATTTATGTTGGAAAGTTAGGAAGGAGAGAAGATTGAGTTACTGTTTCAGTTTTACCTCATTTTTTATTACCTTAGAAACTGTAAATCAAAATAACATAACTTATCTTTATAATAAGAAGAGACAGATTTCATTTCTATATTCTTACCCTAGCCTTCTAGATAACTTTGGTACTTAGTGATCCCCAAATATTAAAATGAAGATAGGGAGCTTCTTGTTTAAATATTTTTTAGGAATTCAAGACTACATTAATGCAAGGCCCTTAGTAGTATGTACATCATAAATATGTATAAAGCTGGTGACAACTTTTTCTTATTCTCAGAAACTAGGATACTTGGTATCCTTGTAGTTGCATCAGGAAAAGGCTGTATTTGATTTAGCTTACTAAACCAACTCTGCTGTAAAATATTTCTACAAGATAATTGTCTTGAATGATCTGTACTTATCATTTACATTTCTAAAGGACAGAAATCAAAATAAGTCTCACTAGATTAAAATAGAGCCTCCTACAGAGCTAAAATATTTTTCAGGTGATTCTAGTGGAAAAGGCATTTACTTCCTGTTCCGCTTTCCAGAACCTTCAGTATGTTTGTTCTTGTCTTTCCCTTAATCTTCTAATGTAGCGTTTTACATCTTTCTGTTGATTCTTACCTAATGATGTCCCTTTCGAACTACAGCTGGGACTTTTGAGTATAATTTGCCAATCTGAAAATTATTCAAATTTGTGTTCCTTGGGTAATGAAAAGTGATTATTTTACAAACTTATATATAAAATGTAAATCTACATTTGATTGATTAGATATTTCGGGACTATAGATATTTTCGGAAGGAATATTACTGCCTACCACAATGAGTGCATAAGCATTCCTTCTACAGGTTATAACCTGTTACCCTTTCCTTAATTTTGAACAAAATATTTCTTCAATAAAATATAACTAGAAAAAATTTGGCTCCTGAAAGCATTTAATCCTGATTAAAAATTGCCATTTACTAGAAATCTTAAATATCAGACAGCAGCTCCTGAAGCAGTTCTGGCACTATCACTTTTTGTATATTCTGCTTACAATCTTCTCTTTTCAAGAGCATTTGATTGTTATTATTTTGGAATTATGGTTAATAGTTATTTGACTGCTATTTTTAAAGAATGCACCACCAATACTCCTTCTCGTCTTTTAACTTGTTTATGTGTTATCTATTTCTGAAAGAAACACGGCTATTTGAATTACATGAACTGCTTATTGAAGTGTGGAGAGGAAAGAAGAAAAAAGATGCCCCTGTGTGTATGTCATGTTGAAAATTTACCTAAAAGCTATTTTCTTAACATCATATGTTTTTTCATTTTTTTTGGATTCTGATAAAATTTAGCCTCTCAACTCACACAATGTTAATGCTGTCTTATTTCATGCCTACTAAAAGCAAACAAGAAATTAGTATATATTTTAAATTTTTTAATTGTTAAAATTATTATTTATTAAAAACAATATTTTTTTAAAAAATTAGCCAAGGAAAATTGTTTGTTAGATGTTTAGAGTCATGTGCAGACTGTATTGTTGAAGCCAGAAAGGGAAAAATCATGCTTTTCTTCTTCCTTGAGCCACTCTGATTTATTTCATATATTTCTGAAAGAATAAAATTCTGGCTTTGAAGCCTTTTGCTTGATATCCACAATGTCTCATTCTTTCTTTATAAATAGGAAAATTTGGAGAAAGGATGAGAATTCTCACTAGAAAAAGGAGGAGAGGAAAAGAGAAGTGAGAAATCTAGATATTTCTTTCTCATCTCAATCACAAGTTCTTGATAATGATTGTGGATGTTAGATACAGTCTTCTAGAGTGATTAAACACATTTATAGAAAAAGTTAACCCCTCAAGTGATCACATAGAGAATGCTTATTTATTTAAAAAATGTAATAGCATCAAACAGGAAGTGTTATCTATTTATTTAGTACTGGTTTAGTATTTCTTAAATTCTGATGTGCTGTAGTCATACAAGAATGGTAAGAAACTAACATATTAATACCACACATTCTGTGCCTCAAGTGGTAGAGTGCAAGCCTTAAGCAAAAATAAAGAAAAAAGTAAAAGAAAAAGAAAAATCTCAGGAAGAGTTCCCTGGCCCTGAGTTCAAGCCCCAGGACTGGCAAAAAAATTCTTTAGCTAGTAAATGCCAAATAAAGAACCTATATTTGAATATATAATTGCTTCTTCCAATAATGATGTAACAATAGTTCTTATGTACTTTATCTATATTAGAAGGCTGTGTTGAGAAAAAAAATTGTTAGTAAGTCACGGCAATTAATGGCAGGAATGTGCTTAGGTATCAGGTGAAGGTTAATCCTGCTAATTCAAAGATTCCAGGCTTTTGACTGGTCACTGCTAATCACAATGAGAAGGGTCGTCTAAGTGAGAATTGGAAATCTTTTTGGTCAGTATGGCACCAAAAAGGCACCAGCTAATTAATAATTGTGATAGAAGTGAAGGAATAAATCCAGATGGAAGAAATAAATGAGAATTGTTAGATTTTTTTTAAAAGAGATAGCCAAGTAAGAACAGCACCAATCACGTGGAATTCAGGTAAGGAGCAGGTTTACTCTTCGTTCTGGCTGGCACCAGGCCATCTTGGTCCTCCACGTGGTGGGGAAAGGCCTGGGAAAGATTGCTGGGAGATCTGGGAAAGAGAAAGAGCTGGGAAAAAGAAAAGAGCTAGAAAAGAGAGAAAAGAGCTAGAAAAGAGAGAAAAGAGCTAGAAAAGAGAGAAAAGAGCTAGAAAAGAGAGCATCTGAGAAAGAGGTGGGAAAGGGAGAGCTAGGAAAGAGAAGAGAGCTGGGAAAGAGAAGAGAAGGAGAGAGCTGAGAAAGAGCTAGAAAAGAGCAGAGACAGGGCATCTGGGCCTGGGCTAGTCTTTATGTAGGCTATGGGGACAGAAAGGTGTGGCCACATCAAATTCAGATTGACCTCAGTGAATGCAGATGTGACCTCTTCCAGGTGTCCTAGTTGCCTAGGTAACACAGGTACTGGATGGAGACTTTGCTGAGAGGAGGGTGGAGTTTGCTAGCTATCCAGGAGCGGACCTTATATTAATAATAACTAAATTATACCAGAAACTCTTCTAGGGAACCATTTTTGATTATTGAAGAACTAGTTATGAACCAAGCTTATTCCTCATTACCTTTAGCATTCTATATCACTTAGGCTAGTTCTTAATCTCTGTGTGATAAATTTTATGCCATTCTATGTTGTTCTTTCCTATCTGATCTCCATTGCTTTCTAAAAATCTCAGTCTTTCTATATTTCTCTACTGACAATTATTTATACTAAGTCCACCGTCGCATACATCAGAAGATGCTAAAGTAAGAGTCCAATAGCTCATGAGTCATTAATGTAACAACATGGAAAAGGAGGACATATTTATTGTTACCTCAAATTTTCTGAAAAGCTGAAATGTCATCATTTGATTCAAATTTCCATTATTTGTCTACAAGTCATTACTTGCACATAAATACAAAGATGAGCCAGGTGCTGGTGGCTCACATCTGTCATCCTAGCTACTCAAGAGTTTGAGACCAGAGGATTGTGGTTCAAAGGTAGCCTGGTCAGGAAAGTACATGAGACACTTATCTTCAATTAGCCATCAGAAACCAGGAAGTGGTGCTGTGTCTAAACTGGTAGAGCACTCAATTTGAACTTAAGAGCTGAGAAACAGTGCCCAGGATCAGAGTTCAAGCCCCACGACGAACAAAAAAAGTCAAATATACTTTAAGTTTCCCTAAAAAGAACTACGAACTGAATAGTATCGTCCCAAGCAGAAAAAATTTTCCAATAATATTCAGTGCACCTACTTTTGCTGAATTATTTAAGTTATGGCTTCTTTGCTGGATGTATTCTCTTCTTTTAAAAATTGGCAAATATTACCATTATAATAACCTTCATCTAATACTTCTTGGTTCAAAAGAGAAGTCCATAAAGTTCATGTCATTTAGCTTTCTTACTATCTCAGTTCAAAGCCAACCCAGGCAGGAGAATCTGTCAAATTCTTATCTCTAATTAAACACCAAAAAATCCGGAAGTGGACTTTTGGCTCAAGCAGTAGTGTACTAGCTTTGGGGGCAGGTGAGCAGGAAAGACAATTGTTCAGGGACAGAGTCCAGCATCTGAGTTCAAGCCCCAGAAGCAGCACAAACTAAAGAAACAAACAAGCAAACAAAAAAACCCCACATATTTCTTTGGGACTATCCTTAAAGCACTGGTTTGAAAAGAGGCTCCTTTTGCTGATCATACTCACTGGATCCTGCTTTTTGTAGTCCTTATTGATATGGCAAACTCAGGAAAAGAATAAAGGAATGGATATCTGACTTTTACAACAAGAGAAATATCTCAGGAGTTAAATATCCATGCATAAGACATTTTAAAACCTCCGTGTCTTTGTTTCTTTGCAGTAGAACATTGTACAACAATGTTATTTCCATTTTTTCTATGCTGGCCTTCAAATGGCATGTTGTTTCCTTTTGTAATACTCTCAACTAGAAGTCTACAGAAAGTTTTATGAGTAAAGAGCATACTCGAAAAAGTCAGGGACAGAGTTTCCTTCAAGCCTTGGATTATTTTCTTGTACAGTAAAAGGACAGCACAAATTAACTTGAACTTTGTCATTTTTCTATGTTCAATATCTCTCCTGGATTGAGCTTCTACTTCCTGTAAAAGTTCCATAACAATCTACGGTGCTGCTCCAGGCAAAGTGAATGTTTTCTGGCTTCATTGAAATAGCACAAAGACATCTTTGGGCATGAGGTAACACGTATTTCAGAGACAACTTAGCAACGAGAAAATATAGAATTTACATGGCTTATAAAACATTATCCATGTACATATGGCCATATAAGACTATGTTAAGTGAAATGAGCCCAAAAATAGGGACACCAATTGTTTTTTTTTCTTTCTTACTATTGTTTTTAATGTATCTAACATATATTCTGTGTTTTTTTTTGTTTCTCTTCTATTTTCTTCTTCCATGGTATAACCCGTTTCCACTGTTTGATATCAGGGACCTTGCACATACATTTTTCTAATGTGGGGAGGGGAAGGGAAATAAAATGGTGAAACAAGGATACAGTATGACCTGTTTTCACAATGAGATGAACAAAACACTATGTTGAAAATGAACTTTACAACTTGTGGATAGGAGGGGAGAGTTGGGGTGATGGGGAGAAAAGGCATGGCAGGGAAAAGACAAAAGAAAAGGTAACAATGTTCGTTAGATAGTGTAGTCATTAACTTACTTATGTAACTTTAACCCTTCTGTCCACCATTTTCACAATAAAAAACATGAAAAAGGAAAACATTATCCTGGAGTACATTATGTTCAAATTTCCTAAGTACTCTGTAAATTAAGACCTATTTTAAGTGGGAAGAAGTTTCTCAGAAACATTTTTTGTCAGTGTTTGTGTTGTGCATTATTAACCAAGTGTACAAAAGTTAACAGAAGGAGAAACAATAGGAATAGGACAAAGAGAAGTTCTGTATTTAAGTATAATGGTTCAATATTCTATAGAAGACTCTGCAAATAAGACAACTTTGAAAAAATAAAGTCAAGGCCAGCATGTAGATCTATGGGAGTGACATAGAGAAAGCATTTCTACTAAGTGGAACATGAAGGATGAGACCAGTCTCTTTCTTCTACTACCTCTAAATCATGATAGCTAATCCTTCAAATTTGTAAAAAGTAGAATGGAAGAATAATTCTGGATCCAAGCAATTCATATATAAGACCGTGGACTTAACTGGAAAAAAGGCCATGTTGAGAGAGCAGGAATTATACTAGCAATGAACTAGTGGCTAAGATTACATTTCTTTTTCTTTTTCTTTTCTTTCTTTGTGTGTGTTTTTTTTTGATGGTAGTGGGGACTGAACTCCGGGCCTGGGCACTGTCCCTCTATTCTTCAGCTCAAAAATTTTTTCTCTACCTTTGAGCCCCACACCACTTCCAGTTTTCTGGTGGATAATTAGAGATAAATGCCTCAGAAACTTTCTACTCATGCTGGATTTGAACTGCAATGCTCAGATCTCAGCCTCCAAATTAGCTAGGATTATAGGTGTGAACCACTTGAACCCTGCTTAGGATCACATTTCTAACAGTGTATACTCAGCATATGTAATGTGTATGTTCATCTATCTTTATATGAACTCTAGTTAAAAATCTGGGAAACAGCTTAGATTTTACACTCACAAAAATGGTTGTAGTTCAAAAGGTGGTATCCCTGGAGAAATAAAACTTAAGAATGTAAAGGAGTCTGGGAAGTTCAGTTTGCATCTAGCTTGGGCAAAACAGTCTTTGAGACACTATAATTAACCAGCCAAAAGATGCATTAGAATAATGTCTCAAGTGAAGGAATACTAATTATGAGCAAGATTGCTGAAGAAGAGCTTGAGGTTTTTGCATACATATATACATACAAATACTCACATACACACAGAGGTACTTATATGTTCAAACACACATATGGAACAACTATCAGATTATGTAGAAATGTTAGAAAATATGTCCTGAGTAAAAATAAAATCAAGTGATAATTTTTAATATTAGAAAGTCCTCAAGTGAAATTTCCCCAAAAAGCTTGAGAATATTACATAGGTGGGAACAGAGATAGTAAGAAAGTCAAGTCATCATTAATAAAGGGATCGGGTCCAGGGAGGAATGAATCCGAGACCCCTTCAGGTGCATCTGAAAATGTACATATCTTGTGTCAAATGTTAGAACATCTTTGATAATAGTTCATAAACAGTCTGAGCCATCACTCTAGTGGAAAATATTATTGGAGAAGTTCAGAATTGCTAGTCTGTATCTAGATTAAATAAATAAAAAACTATGGTAGGACAATGTGATACAAGCCAGGAATTCTAGCACTCAGACTAAGACAGGTGATTAGAAAGTGGAATGACATAGTGATACTTTCAGTGGAATAGGTAGTATAATTTGGTCTCAATAAACAAACCAAGAAAGGAATAAAAAATAAGCCAGAAAGGAATACACAGTTGGAAGTTTGGGCTAATTTTGTCAATATATTTTGAGAAATCAAGTTTCCTATTGAAATGCAACTCATATATAATCCTCAGTTGTGTTTAAATGTCGTCTTCATTACAGAACATTACTAGATGCAGAAGAGCTCATGATTCCCAACCAAGCATTTGATAAAGCAACCACATTCTGTTAGATTCCAAAGAAATGATGAAGGATTACAAAAGCTTAAGCCTAGAGAAATAGGAAAGTTCATTTAATGTAGGAGTTTGTAGACCTGGCTAAATAAGAATTTAGATTTAAAATAAATATGTTTGTTTGTAATTTAATATTCTATAGGTTACTATAAAATTGTTTTTAAGTAGAAGATTTAATTTACAAATTCACAAATGATTCTGGCTTTCTATTTGCCTAAAATATTCTTTCAAGTAAGCATAATTAGAACTTAGACAACAGTTAATTCCAACAGTTCGTAAGTAACATGATAATGTGAATAATCTAGATAAAGTTGACAACAAATTTATGCTATTAATTTATAAATTTACCAAAAGAGCAACTTTTTGAGACTCTGGTGTAACATGGTATGAAGAGAGTAATTGTGTGACATCTTAACTTCTAGGCCTGGGCACTGTCCCTGAGCCTATTTTTGCTCAAGGCTACTGCTCTACCTCTTGAAACTCAGCGCCACTTGTGTCAGGCTTTTCGTGAGCAGTTATTGGAGGTAAGAATCTAAGGAACCGTCCTTCCTGGGTGGGATTTGAACCAGAGTCTTCAGATCTTAATAGTCAGACATTCAGATCTCCTGAATATCTATGATAGATAAAATATATAACTATAAATAATATTTGCAAGTGTTCTGATCTCAAGGATAACACTGGGAGGAAAATGATACAGAAAAGTTTAGTGTAGTGTTCTTTCCACAATACGAAGGGCATCACATTAGCAGAATTGTAGTATTTTTTCACAATAGTTATATGCTTGTCATGTTGTGAATTTAAGGAATTTTAAGGTGCACATTACAAGTTGGAAATTGTTGGGCTAGGATGACTTTATGACATAAAAACTTGGGATCGATGGTCATAGAAATAATGGCTTACTTTGATGAACAAATGTTTACTCTTGAGGAATTAGTATAGGTATTTCATAGTTTTACCCTCTCCCAGACTGTGGCTATTTTTTCTGTTGAATTTAAATATGTAACGCTCCATTGAAAACTGCATTTATTGCAGAATTAAATAAAATGAAAACAGGTACTGTTTTGAATGTCTCTAGTGTGGCATGTTAAGAATTTGAAAATGAGTATTTATTAGTCATAGGAATGTTCAAGAACACATATACTCTGTCCTCTTAACAATTATTCCGTTTTAAAAGTTAGGAGTTTCAACAGAATTGAACTATTTTTGTTTTAGTATGAGACAATACTAAAACAATGTTTTTTTCAAAATAATGGCAAGTATATTCTGGAATATTATATAGTTTGATAATATTCAAGTTGATGACCCTCTGATAAAGAGGTAATTAATTCAAATTAGCAGCCAAAAATGTTCATTTCTTAAAAAGGTGATACACATATAATAATATTTACTATACCAATACAGTGAAATTATATTTTATACAGCTCATTTTTAATTTCATTTTATTGTCAAGGTGATATATAGAAGGGGTTGCAGTAATTATAAGGTAGTGAATACATAGCATGTGTAACTATTTACCCACTCCCTCATTTTTCTCACAGTTTTCCTTCAGCCCAATACCCCTCATAAGTTGTAATGTAAATTTTCAACATGTTGTTTTGTGAGTATTGCTATTGCATTGGTTTGCCCTTTGTTCTTTGTCTTGCCATTTCATTGTTCCTCTTCCCTTGCTAAATAAAGATAAATGTATATACAATACACAGGATATTGAAATCAAATATAACAGGGATAAATCAAAGGTAAAACATAAAAGAAAAAAGAAATCTCATACTACATTAAAAACAACAACCACAAACAGAATATTCTGTTCCCATATCCAGAAGTCCATTTTGCTCATCATCATCTTATATGGTCATACATACATAGTTATTGAACAATTCTGCTCAACTGCTAGATTATGCTACACATTTCCTACTTATTACAAATGAGGAAACCAAGCAATCTGTTTATTTGTGTCTTGTTTATTTTACTTCGTGGGATTTTTCCAAGACTTTCCAGTTCTGTATGAATAAGTATAGAATTACACCGTGCATACATAAAACACACTTTGTCAGTTCATTCATCTGCTGAGTGGCATATTGGTTTAAAACATGACTGCTTGTAAATATCACTTAGGGTCATTCAAAAATGAGAGATGCCACTTCCCTAGACATTATAAAAGCATGATTTCTAGTAACATAGGATTTTATGGTGGTATGGGTTTTGAGAAATCTGGATGAGTCTCATGTATATCTTGCACTGAATTAGGCAGGAAGTTATCCAATATCATAGAGGATAAAAATGGTAGTGTCAAAAATATTTCCCTTGAGAAACATATAAGAAGCTGCCAGAAGTATAAAGTAGTTCAGATAATTTTGAAGAATTTAGAAATGCAAGCTTAAGTATGTCCCTTTAAATAATAATTATGTAAGTGGAAGGGCAAAAGAAGGGGACAAGAAGAAAATAACTGACAGCAGATCATTGTCCCAAGATAGAGTAAAAAAGACATAATCTATAACTTTCAAGTTAAAGAGAGACCAATAGAATACAACCCATTTAACTTAGGTACATGCAAAATAATTAGTTGGCTTTTTCCTACTTTAATGCTCCAAAAAAATTGAAGACTTATAAGAAAAGTTATGTGATTGCCATTGCTTCAACCTGAATACTGTGATGAGCCCTTTTTTCTCACTTTGCATTTGGAAAATATTCCTAGTTGATGATGATGTGGCTTATTATTTTCAGAGTTATCGGCTTGTTCTTGTACATTTATCCCGGAAGAGGTTAAAGCAGTTCCCCCCCAAGATATCCAAGTACATTGTCTGAATCTGTACTTTGAACACACCCTCACACCTGAGAACATTATTTGAAAATATACTTCAGCATTTCTTGGCACATTCTAATTTGTGCCCTTGTCTTCTTTGCACATTCCTATTGAGTTCATAGTTGCTCTATTTCCATTTCATCTGTAAAAACTGCTAGGAAAATTGTTCAACTACTACTTCTTATTTGACATGCCAGTCTATGTATGAAGGTATATTGTCCATGTTAAGCAATAGGGTAGTGCTCACTCTCTGAGGAGAAAAGTTCCATAATATGACCCTGGGTTCATATTAGAGTGTGTAGAATTTAAAGCATTTTAAGACAAACCGTGATATTAGAATTGAAAGGCTCCTTATGGACATTTTCTGGGAGCTCATTAGTTTTCCCAAGAGAAATATAAATATCCACAAAATCTGGATTAATATTTTTAATGTTACCACTGTGCATGCATCCATATTAAAAAAATTGCACAAATAAAGAAACAAAAAAACTAAACCATAACAGGTAGATTGACTATGTGCTTATAACAAATTATGGAATAGATTTTGGAGGTATTACAAATTCCTAACCAGTGTGAATTAACTTCCTCTCTCCCCACCAATACACACAAATATTTAGGAGCGCGAACAGAATTATTTCAAATACATACTGTAAATGTTACTGCAATATCATGTATATATCTAAAATTCCATTGAAAGTGATAGATTCTACATTCTATTGAAATATTAGTTATTTTATTCTAGGAAACTTTTGGAACAATAGACTGTATGTCTTTGAAATGAAAAAGGTCAAAAAATAATAGCATAAAAGTTTTAGAGGAAGTCTGTCTTCAGCAATGTATATATATATATATATATATATATATATATATATATATATATAATATGAAGAAAGACATACATTTTAGAGATTATTTGTCATCAGAAATATATACACATATATGAATTTATGTGTAGAACGATGTACATTATAGTGAAACACAAATCTTAAAACATAATTTAAATTAAAAAATACATCAAACCAAGTGCCAGTGACTGATGCCTGTAATTTGAGTTTTTCTGGGTAATGAGATCTTATAATTGTTTTCAAAACTAACCCAGACAGGAAGGTACTTTTTAGGGGGCTGGGAAGGTGGCTCAGTGGTAGAGTGCTTGCCTTGCATGCATGAGGCCCTGGGTTGATTTCTCAGCACCACATAAGCAAAAAGAAAAAAGCTGGAAGTGGCGCTGTGGCTCTAGTAGTCGAGCTCTAACCTTGAGCTGAAGAGCTAAGGGACAGCGCCCAGGCCAGAGTTCAGGCCCTACGACTGGACACTCCCCCCACCCCAGCAAAAAAGTACTTGTTAGATTCTTATCTCCATTAAACCACTAAAAACAGGAGTTACCTCTGTGCCTCAAGTTGTAGAATACTGGATTTGAGCATAAAAAGGCTGAAGGATAATGACCAGGCCTTGCAAATAACAACAATAATATATATCACATTAATTTCAAAAAAAGCACCTTTTAACTGCTGTGAACATTTCTTAGAAACATGAATACATGCTCCTGGAAAATGTTAAGTAAAAATGATAGAATATTTACGTTTATGTTAAAGATATGACTAATTTAAGACATTTAGGTAATGATTAGGAATTAAGAATAATGATAATATATTGGCACTGGTCTTTTATTCCATTTTACTATAGTAATAAAATGATATTTGTAATGATTTTATAAAAATACTCTTGTTTTAAATTGTTTTCCACAGGAAAAAATCATTTTCTTAATGGTATCAATTCTTTTGATTTTTTTTCTTTTCTTTTCTTTTTTTCCTTTTTTTTCCTTTTCCTCACTTTTTTTAAATTTTATTTTTTATTGTGAACATACTGTACAGAGTGGTTACAATTACATTGGCAAGATAATGAGTACATTTCTTATCAAGCATTGCAGCTTCCTCCTTTGTTTACCCTTCACATCCCTTCCCAGGGTATCAATTCTTTTGTAATGTCAAAACAATTAAAAAAATTACTCCAAGGCTGGTTTGCTCTAAGACTATATTTGTTTTCTTGTTCTAGTTTTTATGTTGGTAGAAATTAAAATTCCAAAAATTCAATGGATATTGGTATTCAGGAACATCTTCATAGGTACTAATATTGGAATCTCTTAAGTGGAATTGTTTTATTTCATTTGTTATTTTCACAAATAATTTAAGATGATTATGTATTTTGTTTCTTTTCACTGCTATTGGCTCTTACCTTAAGAATAATTTTTTTCCTACCAAAGTAGAGAATACAATTGGATTGAGGAATTAACATATGACTTTCATAGAATGCAAATGCATAGATTTGGGCCTTCTGTCATTTGCTAAAAGTTTCTTCCAGAAAAGGTTATAAATTAATTATAAGTGATGCATAATTCCTAGATATTACAGTTATCACATACACTTTTTGATTGAGTTGTCTCTGTATAAACTAAAAAAAAAACGGACCAAAAAAAAACCCCTCAAAATACACAGAAATCACATCTTTGTTTTAAACGCTGTAGTTTACAAAGAATTTTTAGCCATCACTGAAAACATCTTTTTATGTATTCTGCAATTTGTGTGAAGTGTTTTAACAATAGTTTTCTTTTTTTGCTGACATAAATTCACATCAATATATAATCTCCTTTTATTGTATACATTTTAGTGCCTTGGAAGTAAATTGTACAATAATAGGTTTTCCAAGCCTAATTTTACAAACTTGCATTTCCTCAAATAGAAATGCTGTAAATATAAGAACAGACATTAAAATAGATATAAAATTCACTTACAGGAATTTGTCCAGCATACATCCTCTATAGTGTGTCATTTTAAATTTCTTTTTAGGGATTATTTCCAGGGTCTCACACATATTATTCAAGTGCACTGTCAATGAACTACATTCCCTGTCCAAACAAGTTTTTTACTTCTCTTTAATACATACAAAGAAGTGTAATGGCTGGATCATATACAATTCTCTTTGACCTTTTGAAGACTTGCAATCTTGTTCACTAAAATGATCGCAGTATTATAGAAATCATTCTCCTATGTAGAGTTTATCATTTTCTCTACAAATGCATTACTATATTTTGTGTCATCTTTTTATATTAGGGTCATACTAGTGAGTTTTCTTTGTCTTTTTTCTTAGAAACTAAAGAGGAATTTATTTCATATGCTCCTCTTATTGACTATTAATTTATATATGTTCTTCAAAGAAATATCCTATTCAGGTAAAAATTTATATAGAATTAGAAGATATAAAAATACTTAAGATTCAGAAATATTGTAGCATTAACATTGTAGCATTAACAAATATGTTCCCTGTATCTGTTGGATATGTTTCACTTCGGTTATAGTATCCTTTGAATTATGAAAAGCTATCACTTGATATAATACAGTTTATTGTTGCTTTTCTTTAGCCACTAATGCTTTCCATGTCAAATTTTTAGAAATCCTTACTGATGCAATGTCATGAAATTTTACATTTATGTTTTATAGGTTTTCACATCTCACATTTAGTTTGATAATCATTTTTTATTTTAAATTTTTGTATGAGGATGGAGGTAGGATGGGTGCCTGAGGCTCATATCTGTAACCATAGCTACTGAGGAGTCTGAGATCTGAGGATCACAGTTAAAAGCCATCCCGGGCCGAAAAGTCCATGAGAATCTTATATCCAATAAACCTCTAGAAAACCAGATCTGGTGCTGTGACTCAAGCTGTAGGGCACTTCTCATTGAGCGGAAGAGCACACAGACAGTGCCTAAGCCCAGAGTTCAAGCCCCATGAATGACAAAAACACAAAGCATAACAAAAAAGGATTGAGGTAATAGTTTAAGATCATTCTTTAAATCTCGAGAGACAATAGTGTCAATACACCCATTTAAGATTTTATTTTTATTTCATACAGTCATAGGATAGTTTTCAAAATCTATTGATCATAAAACTGTAGTGACCGTCTACTGGACCAGCGAGGAAAAACGACCACCACACCAGGAGTCTTCTCAGATCACGCTTTATTGGAGAGCCTTTTAGTTGTAGGAGAGCTTGGGCGCGAGAGAGCGTGCCCCTGAAATACAGCCGCTTATATATGAGAATCGGAACGCGGGTCTTTCTATTGTTGGTCGCCTGCCTTTCACCATCACCAGGTGTCATGGGATTGGCTGGGGGCTCTACCTGGCTCGTGCATGCGCACAGCCCAGGCCTCCCACCAAGCACCGTCTGGGGTGGAAACCTCAAAGCTGCAAGAGAGTGGGCGGAGTCTCGCCTCGGCTCCCTACAGTTCCCCCTTCTTTGTTTTATGGCAACAGGTAAGAGTAGAGGTTGGGCCTCTGTCTAAGACATTAATGAGAGGACCTTGCACTGGCCTTCACCTGAGGGGCGCGCCTTCCCCAGTGATGACCAGGCCCGTCCGATGCCTTTTTTGCAGAGGTGGGATCTTGGGCATCAACCCACTTGCAACCCAGCATGCTCTTCTTGAGGAGATGAGAACCATCTCCTCAAGTGCAGTGCACTTGCCTTGCACCCTGTCCCAAATTGCAAATTGCATACCTGTCCCGGTGCAATGGGATCCCCTGATCCCTCGGGGTGCTAAGGCTATGCAGAATGGTAAGGCTTAACTGCCTCTTAGGGCCAACAGCCAAATCTGGGGTGAGGATCCACTCTCCAAAGTGGCTAATGCTTGCAAGAAAACAACCTTGTCACTTCTGGTTTGGGCTCGAAGGCGACAGACCAACCATAGGCAGACCACGCATCCTCCCAAGCAGCAGGCTAAAAACATTCCGACTCCCACCCGCTCTTTGGAAAAGGACACCGCAGAGGCAATCCAGTCAGTAAATTGTGACAGCCCACAGCATCATTGGTTTAGCTATCACAGGGATTGCTATTAGCACTGTTGCTAACAGCAGGAAGATCAGCTGCATCTTCAAGAGGGGGTTTTGTTGCAGTCTCCACCGGCCTGGTCAGTCTCGTTGGCACCCAGTGAGGTACTTCTTGACTCTGTGGAAAAACACAAACAGCTCCCCTGGATCTCGTTATTACCGGATCCGGTCCATACCATTTATTATTAATAACATCCTTCCACATAACCATGTCTTTAGTATCCATGGAGTCTCTTGTCATATGCCGATCTGCGGCAGACTGATCGTTGTCATTTAGAATTAAAAAATTAAGGGTAAAGAGTACAAGAGAAAGTCTTTCCCTGGGGGATGCGGACTCAGCAACTCCCCCTTTTTGTTTTTGAAGCATTTCTTTTATGCTTCTATTAGCTCTTTCCACTATACCTTGTCCTTGAGGATTGTAGGGCAATCCGGTGGTGTGGGCAACCTGCATTTGTGCGCAAAAGGCGCGAAAACCATGGGAAGTATAAGCAGGGCCATTATCCGTCTTAAGTCTAAGGGGCTTTCCCCAAGCTGCCGAGGCTTCTAAGCAGTGTATTCTGACGTGAGACACCTTTTCTCCTGCCAAAGGTGTGGCATGAATGACACCAGAAAAGGTGTCCACAGACACATGTAAATATTTCAACTTACCAAATTCTGTCAGATGAGTAACATCCATTTGCCATAGGGCGTTTGGTCTCAACCCCCTGGGGTTTACCCCCACATGGGGAGGATGAAGAAAGGTAACACAAGATTTACAGGCTTTAACAATATCTCTTGCCACATGCCTGGACAAATTATATCTTTTCCTAAGGGTATTAGCAGGTACATGATACAATCTATGAAAGTCTTTTGCCAATTCTACAGGATCAGCAGCAACCAGAGCCATAGCCCGAGTTGCCTGGTCCACCAAATCATTACACTTTGCCATCGGGCCTGGCAACAAGGAGTGGGCACGAATATGTCCAATATAAAAAGGATGTTTTCTGTTTAAGATAAGGGATTGAATCTGTAACAAAACATTAGAAATTGTACTGGCCTGCTTAACTGAAGCAGCAACTTCAAGAGAAGCAACGGCATTTACAACATATAATGAATCAGAAAATAAGTTAAAAGGTTGATCAAATCTCTTAAACACTTCAAGCACAATTAAACATTCAACAGCCTGTCGGACATTCGGCCGAAAATTAAAGACTACCGGCTGTTTGTGTCCTTGAACAAAAAAGGCACCTTGTCCAGATTTTGATCCATCCGTAAAGATGGTTAGAGCATCAACCAAGGGCTCCTTTGAAGTGACAACAGGAAAATACACTAAATTTTTGTTAACTATGGCAAGCAGAGGATGCTTAGGATAATGATTATCAATTACATTTGGAAATGAGCAAACAAGAATTGCCCACATATCCATTGTGGCTGCTAAAATTTCAACTTGTTCACGGGTGTATGGAATAATTAATTTATCTGGAATTTTTGCAAAGTGCATTAAACAATACTTTACACCCAAAATTGCCTCTTTTTTTAATTTTTTTAATTTTTATTTTTTTTAATTTTATTTTTTTTCTCAGATCAAAATTGCCTGTTTAGCCACTAATTCAGGAAAATATTGAACAGTTTTTGCTCCCACAGAATCATAGCATTAATAGTTAGCCTTTGAAGCAAGGCAGTGGTATAATTGGCCGTCACTCCATAAGTCCGGACTGCCTCAACTAAATCCTTAAGCTGGAAGTAGGAAACCGGCTCAAGAATTCTCTCATTAGTAATGGGATTTTCAAAAACTGTAAAGGCGGCCGCTAATCGAGACCAGGTTTTTTCTTTTATAAAGTGACTCTTCCCTGCCGGCGGGCATAGCGGGGGGGCTGACGGGTGAGGGGCAGCTCCGTTTCCTCTTCCTGGCTGCTGCGGTACTCCCACCCCTAGGGGGCGCCACCCTCCATATCTGTCTGCCACGTGCTCCACCGCAGCCTCTTCTAACTCTTCACTATCAGCTGGATCGAGCTGTTCTCCCTCCTCCTCTAACATTTCTTCCTCTGAGTCACTCACAAGATTACTATAGTCTTGGTCCCGCCCTTCCACATGTAGGGCTGAGAACCGGTTTGCTTTTAAAGAAGGGCACGGGGGTCTCCTCGAGAGCCCCTCCCTAAAACCCTTCTCCTTTTGTGAGGGCTGCAGCCCCTCTTGCTTTAATTCTTTAGGAACCTTTTGTCTTTTTTCCCTTTTTCTTTTAGGCCTATTTTCCTCCCCCTTACTGTATGCTGACTCTGATAGACTATCCTGATGCGGTGTTAGTACTTTGCATCCTTCCTGGATTAAATCAAACCCTCCCTCCTCGAGGCAAGTGCGCACCATCAAAAAGACAAGCCACAAGGGAAGAAGCAATGCAAGCAACCAATAAATATCTAAATCTACAGTGAACACCATACCGGGGGATATTTACCGAAGTCTCCTCTCCGCGTGTTGAGTTCTGGCTCCAATTCGGCCTCTCGCGCGGGTCCCGTCCCAGGTTCGTTCCCGGGTTTCAGCACCAGTTGTAGTGACCGTCTACTCGACCAGCGAGGAAAAACGACCACCACACCAGGAGTCTTCTCAGATCACGCTTTATTGGAGAGCCTTTTAGTTGTAGGAGAGCTTGGGCGCGAGAGAGCGTGCACCCGAAATACAGCCGCTTATATATGAGAATCGGAACGCGGGTCTTTCTATTGTTGGTCGCCTGCCTTTCACCATCACCAGGTGTCATGGGATTGGCTGGGGGCTCTACCTGGCTCGTGCATGCGCACAGCCCAGGCCTCCCACCAAGCACCGTCTGGGGTGGAAACCTCAAAGCTGCAAGAGAGTGGGCGGAGTCTCGCCTCGGCTCCCTACATAAAACTAAGAATTTATTTTGACAAATCTGTTACATTCTTCTATGTATCTGCTCTTATAGTAGAACTAGTATGAAGGCTGAAGCTACACCATTTTACAAGATTGTTCTGACTGAACTGTATTCCTTGAATTTACATACGAATTTATTGATCAGGTGGACCAATATTCTACAGAGATATCTAGATATTTGATAGTCACTCATATTTTGTACCTTGGAAAAACACAAGACCCCAGATATTATACATAGAGAAATGTCTTTAAAGAATACTGGAAACAATTAAAATTACTTTAGGAATGAGTTAAGATTTAGATAATGCTGTATCTGAATGATAACAACTTGAGCTGTACAAGAGAAGAGAGTGAGAGGGGAAAGAATGATGGACCACATAGTTGCTATATGTCATTTCTATTGTGTTTCAAAAAACAGAAAGACTTCAGAGAAGAGAAGGGGAAAAGTAAAGTGTCCTGAGTCAAGTTTCTTTTTAATTCATCTAATAGTTTGGACCAAAAGTCAGTGAAAAATGGGAAAAAATAAAATAGAAAATAAAGCATTATATATACCTGTTACAATGTAAGGAAATTGAATAGGAATATGATAATTAATTCCCAAAGAAATCAGAGAAAGAATAGCTAAACTCTAAAGGGAGAAAGAATGAAGAGAGACAAGAAGCAAAGTAAAACCTTTATCAATAATAAACACAAGAGTTTGGAAGTGGAAAGGCAGTGGGAACATTCTAAATAACTATAAAAATTGCTAGCGTGGATAGACTATGGATCACATTTTATCATATATAATTTTGAAAAAACATACTAGGAATGAAAGTTTCAAAGTCATGATTTAAAACACTATTTGGATTATAACTAGGCAGTATAGCCCAGTGGTAAAACTTTGGCCCTGCATGTGTGAAGCAATGGTGTGATCTCCCAAACATTACAAAGTAGACACAAAGAACACCCACACAAAAACCACATAAACACACACATACACACCACATACCCACATTTGGAATATTGATATTATCCTATTCAATGGAGGAAATTATTACAAATAGTAAAAGTATGTTAATATATGAAATCTTAATATTGCTTGTACAATTTAAAAGTTTACTAGAAATAAAATAATCACAATATACTTGGATTTTAATAGATTAAGTAAATTGAAAATTAATAGAAGACATGAGAATCTTTGCAAATAAGTTTAAATAATAAACATTTTGAAACATGTGTCCTTTTATTTTGACAAAAGAGTGATGTTACTGGTGTTTTAACTTAAGATTTAGGATATGATAGCGAGATGCCCTATATAACATTAGCAATGGCTATATCTCTAATCATTTCGTTCTGAACAGTTTTATAATAAGGTCACAGAGTTTTCCAGTATCTCTCGAATTACAACCCTATTTACGCTTCCCATCATAGCTAGAAAATGGATGCCACAAATCACAATGCCGAGCTCAAACTTTTTTTTTTTAATTCAAGTAAAAATATTTCCAAAAAGTGGCCAAGTAATGAAGCTTTTCTTAATAAAGTATGTGCTTCATGAAAATACAGTAAGGATTTGTTACCTGGACAAATATGTTTATAACAATAAGAAAATAAATTTATTTAAAATCATAGCCATATAAAAATTAGGAAAACAATTTTTAAATAGTCACATGTTAAATATTATAAAAGTAAAATACATGTATCTGAATAATTTACATGTGTAAAATCATGCAAAAATAAATTAACTAAACCTACAACTCTGAAAAAAATGAATTACCCTAAAGAAACAAAAGAAATTATTTAAGCCCAAAATTTGAAATTTAGAAAATAAATTGCAGTGTACTCTTTAGTTGACTTAATTAAGTGTAAACCCTCTGGATATCGATTTTATAATAAAAATGTATTAACAAAGAAAGCAAAATTACCCATGGATCAATAGCAATAGCAAAAGCATCAGTAGTCCTTTTGAGTGTACTAAAAAATCGATGGAAGAGATAATGTTCCTTCCCTACTAAATGTACTCATTACTTTACCTTATTTATGTAACTGTAACCCCTGTGTACATTTCCATTAAAATAAAAAATTGAAATGAAAAATAAACCAAGTGATATACCAATTAAGAATTCTTAGAAGCCATTGTTTAAAAACTTTGTAAAAAACTGCCCTAAATACCCAAGGAATATACTTTGATGATACTATTTAAATACTTCAACTTCAGCAGAAAAGCCAAAAGTTTAAAAACTGTTACAAAGTAAAGTAATAAATCAGAATATATTACTATTAATAATAATCATAAGATGAATTTATAGTGGTAGTCAAATATGTAAGAAATGATGCAATTTGCCATTAATTTGCACTTAATAAGTGAGAAAGAATTTTTTAGGTCTTTTTAAATTATCATATGATAAATGAAGGAACTGTTCTGTCACATCATATGATAATCAGATGAAGCTGATATTAGAGCAAAGAAGAGATTGTATTAGGTTTTTGAATGTTCATGTATATACTTATTTTGGTTGTGGGAAATTGTGGGTATTTCAACTTGGGGTATATTTTTCTTGCTAGGCAGGCGTCATATCAGTGGTTAATTTTAGGATAGGGGTTTCCTTTCCACAAGAACATGCACCTGATCTGTCCTTTTAGCCATCTTATCATCAATGGCATCCGAGATGAACACCAACTTGTCCAGCCTGCTACCTTGACTGGCCTGGATCCACAATCAATCCAATCGTAGTAACTAGATAGTGAAGTATGGTGGAAATGATCCAATGCACCAAGCTATAGATTGAGAAGGAATTCCACTGAACTTTTGGCCTGGGTTCTGTTCTCAAGCCTCCTAAGTATTTAAGAGTACAGATAGGAGCCCCTGGTGCCAAGCAGTAACAGTATAAAGCTATTAGACATATATATGACTTAGGCTTGTGATAATCTCAGGAAATGAATAAAAGAGCAGTGAAGCATAGAGGACAGCCAGAATTTTAACTAGGTACTCAGAGGATGAATAAGCTTAACTAGCTACTCCGGAGTCTGAAATCTCATGACCACTGTTCAAAGCCAGTCCAATCATGAAAATACAAGCGATTATCTAAAAAAAGAAAAAAAAAGAAGTGGCTGAAGTGGTAGACCACTATCCTTGGGCACAGAAACTGAGGAATAATTCCCAGGCATATCAAGCATCAAGAATGATGAATGCATGCATGAGCACATGCACGTGTGCCTTTGCATATTCGCATCGCATGAACACACACACACACACACACACACACACACACACACACACACACACACACACACACACACACAAATGAGTATTTCAATGTGAAGTTCTTTATTTTTTACCTTTGCTGTACTTTATTTCCCTGTACTGGCTCACACATTAACAAAATCAGCTAAGGATATATTTACATAAAATTCATCATGTTTCTCTAAAATCTACACTCTTTTTGGAAGCCTGCTTTTATTTGACCCAAAAGTAAATTAGTCAGGAAGTCAATTCATCACTCTCAAGTCTATAGTATTAGATGATTGCTTAAGTTCTTCCTAGCAATATGATTTTGTGAAATCCTGCATAAAGCAATATATTTCTTTCACTAGAAGTGAAGCCTCTTTCAAAAAATTAATAATAGGTTTTTCTCCTCTTGGCATGCATCTGTAGTTATATTATCTTCATATATTTCATGATCTGTGTATGACAAAGACTACCGTGAAAGTAAAAACACCCTTCTCAGCATTTTTATACCATTCATAGATATGAATGTGTTTAAATGTTACTGAAATTTCTTTGGAATAAATAATGTTCACCCTGACTACTTGAGAAAATTGAATTGGTTTCTCAGCACTTTAGGTAAGAAAATCAGGTAAGAAAATCAGAGAAAGAAACAAAATGAAAAGTTTGGAACAACTCAACACATACATTCAAATGAAACAAAACAAGACAGAAAACACAAATTAATTCAGTACTCAAGAACCTGCGGGAAATGCAAAGATTTTTTAAAAATCAGCTATGACAAGCTTATGAAAATCCTGACTACATGGGAGTGCACTGATGTGAGAACAGTGGCTAAAGCCTAGACTAGACAGAAAAAACTGTACAGAATACCATACACTTGTTATTCTAAATTCCAGGATGAATAACATAAAGTGGACTGAGGCCAAGGTCATACACAAGTAGGAAGCCAGTTTCTATCTGAAAAATTATCAGGATAATTTAGGGCTGGCACATGACAAAGTGGTAAGCACACCCATTTAGGGGGCACAAGACACTGAATTCAAACTGTAATATTAGTGGTATTAAAGAAAAAAGCTATGATTTTAAATAATTGGAAAAATTGTAACACTTCAGTATTTTAGTGGAGAAAAATCCATTTCAGAGTTAGAATGAACCCACGTTCCAATGCTACTTTAGTGAAAATGTTTAGTGGGACTTCAGACAAAACAGAGTTACCTTGTAAATGAGCATGGATGTGCATTAGGGTGATGGAAATACTCTACTTACACAGATGTAAATTAAATAGATTTTTTGGGTAGATTGTAGTTCTTGAACTAAGAGCCTGGGTGATGTCCCTGAGCTTTTTCTCTCAAAGCTACCACTCTATCACTTTGAGCCACAGTTCCTATTCTTATTTTCTGTTGGTTGTTTGGAGATAAGAGGCTTATGGACGTTCCTGCTGAGGATGGCTTTAAACCATGTTTATCAGATCTCAGCCTCCTGAGTAACCAGGATTCAAGGCATGAACCATCGATGTTTTTAATAATTTAGTAAATTGTATAGTTACAGAAGTTATAAATTATCATTGTAACCTGTGTAATATATGTATGTATGTATATATCAATACATATGGGTAGAAATAGTTTAACATATTTTTGTATCTACAGTATATATATGAAATCATCCTTCATTATAAAATAAAATGGAAACAAAAGTTAATGAGGAGCAAAACAAAGGGAATTTTTACAAGTTTATTTTTGTTGAATGAAATATGTATCAGTTTGGAAAAAAAGTCATCTCTACTTTAACAAAATGGATAATTGCTATTAATTCCAATCCATCTATTTGCCCATATTGTGCATCCTCACACATGAATGACAAAATCAAACCACAATTTTTTGTCTATATTTAACTCACCTGTTATAATTTTGGGGATAGATGAAGTAATCAAATAAAGATTAAAATAATAGAAAGTGAGGCTATGAGTTAGAGCTGAAAAAGATTTAAATATGATAATAGCTAATTAAAATGTATATTTCTTACTTTTACTCTGTTGTTATGTCTCTCATTCCCACATTAGGAAAGTACATAGAAGGTTCTCACTAAATTTATATAAGTATTAAAAATATATTGAAAGAATATGGGCATCGTGTGGTTTTAGCTTATTGAGACATGTATGGGAGAGTGTGTTTTTGAGGACTTGCAATACCTTGTCATGTAGATGAAAGGAAGGATGTGCTTATTCAAGAAAACTAGCTAGAGGATTGCTCTCAGAAAGATAGTGATGAATTCTTCCAAATGAAAGGAAGGATGTGCTTATTCAAGAAAACTAGCTAGAGGATTGCTCTCAGAAAGATAGTGATGAATTCTTCCAAAAGGTTACAGTAAAATCACATTCACAACCTTGTTCATTACTGCACTATTCACCACAGACAAGTTATGGAAACAGCCAAGATGCCTTTTGGCAGAGGGATGGTTGGAGAAATTGTGTCATATATACGCAATTGGATTGCACCTATCCATTATGAGCACTGTTACATTATTTACAAAGAAAGTGATAGATCTAAAAATATGTTAAGTAAACGAAGTGAGAGCCAGACACACAAAGGACCCATGTTCTGTCACATATTTGGAAGCCAGACTTTTATGCAAGTTAAACAACAGTATTAACCAAAGTTTTCATTTTTCAGAGCAGTATTTAAAAGGTGTAATTTCTTATAAAATTGAACTTTTAATCTAACAAAATGAATACCAGGAAACTATCACTTGGAAGATGTGAAGGTAAGTCAAAAGGAAGGAATAAAGAGAGTTATGGATGAAAAATGAAGACATAATATTCAATGCACATAATATGAAACTAGAAAAAATTAAAGTGGGGTGAGGTTTGGAAGGGTAGGGAAAAGTTATGTAAAGATCCATTATACTTAAAAAGTAATTTATTGAATGGAAATTCCCGTTTACACCTAGTAAAGATAATTAAAATATGATTAAAAACAATGGAGATATTTGATCTTAAACTGTGTTCTCTTAAACCATGAGTCAATATAATAGTTTCTTCCTCAGAAATTTTCTTTGCAGTTATTTTCCTCATAGTGACAGAAAAGTGATCAATGCAATGAATATCAATACATCACATTGCACATATAAAATCACAGTAAAAATGTTAGAATTCATCATATGATAAAATAACAGGTAGAATTTGCCAAATGCTAATCGATTGTTTTTCCAAGTACTTTACCTATGGTATATAATTTAATCCTCACAATAATTGCATAAAGTGGAACTCCTTACATTTTTAATTCTCAGATGATGATATTGAAGTCTTCAGAGTTGGAATTACTAGTACAGCATTGCACACATGGTGTTAGCCTGACGATCATCTCCCACTGTATCAATTAACCTCATTCTATTTTATGACTAAAATAACAGCACTTTGTCTACAAATAATAGGAAATTTCCCAGAATTATTGTTTTCACTTTCACAATATTTCACTTTATATTTGTTAGAAAATAGGGAACTGTAATATGAAAACTCAAAGTTCATAATCAATGCATACCTCCCTGGTGAAAGGAACTGCTAAAGTATAATATTCTTGATTTCTAGCTCAAAATAGTAGGAATTATATTTTATCCCTTCACTCAACACTGCACTGCCTGGGGACACTATCTCTGTTTAACACTGTCTTACTGAAAGAATGACCTGCCCAATTCCTGATGGAAACATTTTGCAGGTCTTATGGACTAATCATTTCCACATTGTAGCTCAACTAAGTTGTTTACCATTCAAGTATTTTGATTGCTTTTTATACCCAACATTTTGAGAGAAAGTTACTACTTTAAAATGCTATTAAAGCAAGACTGATATTAAAATCACCTTTGGCCCCAGATAAATATTTTATCTTTCCTATACTCAAAAATGCACTCTGACCTATCATTAATGTTAGGAATGAGAGGATAAAAATCATAGACACCAAGACCTAAGTATGAATTAAAGACTCTCCAACTTGTGAATACTATTGGTTTAAAAAGACATAAAGGGCTGGAAGGTGGCTTAGTGGTAGAGTGCTTGCCTTGGATGCATGAAGCCCTGGGTTCGATTCTTTAGCAGCACACAAGCGTAAAGAAAAAAGCTGGAATTGACGCTGTGGCTCAAGTGGTAGAGCGCTAGACTGGAGCTGAAGAGCTGAGGGACAGTGCCCAGAGTCCAGGCCCCACTACCGTACCCCTCCCCCCCAAAATAAAGACATCAATACTACCAATTTTTTCTTCACAATTTCTTATGATACTGAAGATTCAATTATAAACTATTAACACTTGAAAATAACTCATTTTCATGGGAGTAGAACACAAAACACAAGATTAATCCTAATCATATTAAAAGACATTTATTTATACTACAAATTCACTCTTATAACTACAAAGATTCTAAAAATAACTGAAGCACAGTGACACAAAAATTATTTAAATGCATCATCTACATTCAGAGGACTGTGCTAATAGAAAACAAAATTATACTAATAATTAGGGTACCCAATTCATTTACATTCTTTTAATCTATTTCTTTTAGTTTCGTAAAAACTGGCTTTTCATAAAATGATCCATAAAAAAGCCTATATACCCATTTACATTTTCAGATCTTAACAATATTTATTTCAGAAATGTCTTTAGCTGTATTTTCAATGAACTAAAATATTACTAAAATATTTAAATAAAATATTACTAAAAAACTAATAATTAGGTTACCCAATTCACTTACATACTTTTATTCTATTTCTTTTAGTTTCATAAAAACTGACTTTTCATAAAATGATCCATAAAAAAGCTTATATACGCACTTACATTTTCAGATCTTAACAATATTTATTTCAGGAATGTCTTTAGCTGTATAGTCAATGAACTAAAATATTACTAAAATATTTAAATGGTTTTCAGAAATTGCAAGACTCGCACTGGGATATTATTTATATTGGAAAAGATATTCGAAAAGCCTTATTTGTTAAAGTTGTGATCGTTACTCCCACAAAAGAACTACTAATGAAGAAACATTTGTATGTACAAAACAACTTCAAATGCATCCACAATTTGGAGATGACACATGTTTTTGTTTTTTTTAAATATATATCTAACAAGCATAGCCACAATACTAATTTTCAGTAAATATGATGCGATATTCAAACCTTAAAAATACGGGGTTTATTATCTTAGTGTGAATAGATATGATCTTACAAAGAAAGTTATTTTCAACAGACATCTGGAAAGAGTTTATCCACCTTGAGTTTCACAGAAAAAAACAGAGAGTAATACCTATTTGTTCAAGTTGGTCAAAATCACTCCATGAATATTTCTTAAAAATATAACCAATTTAAGAAGTCAAACACATATTTTGTACTGACAGTCATCTTACAGCAATAAATTACTACCTAATTATATGTGTATCTTTTTGCCTAACATATATTAAGAACTGAAAATGATTTCTTTTATCTAACTTACGTTGTAAATGCTTTGATTATGATTATGTTATTAACAAATAAAATGTACAGAAGGGTGGTTCCACTGAAATGACAGAACAGATCACTGATAAATAATAAAAACATTGCAACACAGTTCTTTTCAGCCTCACCCTGTTCATATTGGCAAGCAACATTGCAACAACACACACACACACACAAACACACACACACATAAACACACATGTGTGCACACGTACACACACATATACATGCATGCCAAATTCAGGGTTTATTGTACAAAAAGTTCAAATAAAATATTAGTGTTTAGGACAAATGATAATTTACCTTATTACAAAATGATACATAATCCAGTCACCATTGAAGTTACATTTCATCTGCCCCTCCACATGTTACCACTTAATTTATTTTAGGTAATTCTTTAACTAATTCATTCCTTCTTTAGTTAAATACTAATACTAGATCTTGAACTCAGGGCCTAGCTCTGTCCCAGAATTTGTTACGTTTTTGTTTTAGTTTTCTCAAGTCTAGCATTTTTTTGCTTGTACCACAGCTCCATTTGTAGCTTTTGCTGGTTACTTTCAAACCAGAATCTAATGGACTTTTTTCCTTGGTCTGGTTTCAAACCACAATCATCAGATTTCATCTTTCTGATTAGCTAGGAATAAAGACATGAGCCACCAGTGTGGATCCTACTTTTTCCTATACTTATCTATTGCACATACTTAGATAGCAATTTAATATTGAGAGTATAGAAGCAAGATCTATAGTGATTATATTTTTCTGTCAGAAATTCAAGTTAGTAATGTACCTTTCTTCTTAAGACCACACACAAAAAATAATTAAGAAGAAATCTGATGATGATGATGATGATGATGATGATGATGATGATGATGTGTGTGTGTGGGGGGGGGTGTCTGTACTGTTGCAATATGTTTCACATATAAGCACTGTGCAGGGGTGTCCAGATATTCACAGTAATTGCGTGAATATCTGCCTTGAGCTACCATCTCATGGACAATGTCTAAGTGTCCACTCTAGGCTTCCCGATGAATAGGGGTATACTCATCGTCATCCCTAGTATTCATAGGAGAGGCCTTTTTGGAATGTAGTCTCCACACTGTAGTAAGCGGCAAGAAAAGCACTCTACCACTGAGCCATTTTCGAAGCCAAAGGATTAAGATTCTTGTTTGTAATTTGGTCAAAGCTATGTCTCTTTATGTACGCTACTAAAAATGTATTTACTAATTTCAAGTAAATACATAAATTCTATTTCCATCTCTTTTAACAAATAAAAAATAAAATTGTTTGCTTTGTAAATGGATCAGAAGAATGGAATTTTTGGCTAGCTAGGTCATTGCACATCTGTATCTCTCTTGCTCTCTCTTTCGTGATTTTCATAGACAATATGGTGGCTCCATAATTATCCTAATTTATTTTGCTTTTATATTTTTGGTTGCATAATTTCACTTTCTGCTCTATCATTTCCCAAATCAGCACACATAAACAGAACAACAGAAGTGGTTCTGTGGCTCATGTGGTAGAGCACTTGCCTTGATTTGAAGAGCTCAAGGACGGTGCCCAAGCCCAGAGTACAGGCCCCACAACTAATTTTTTAAAAAAAGAATCTAAATCCTTGATAATTCTTGGAACAGATCTGACTGAAATCAGTTGAATCACACTTTTCCTGCACAATGAAAGGAAAGGTCCAGGCTAGGAAAGCAGCTAGAGAAGGCAGGCAGATTGTATGTGTGACAAAACTTTGTGGAAAATGGTACAGAGGATTACTTACTGGAGATCCACTTGCACTGAAAGCATGATGCTGAACTATTGTTTGCTGATTCTGAGCTATTGCTTTGATCATTATATTCTCCAAGAAGAAAAAATGAAATATAATTGATATCAAAGGACTACTAATACATGTGGTCTCCTCATTAAGCATCTTCAATCATCAAAATCACCTGAAGACAATAGATAGGCCTACTTTTCTTTTTTTGGTCCGGTCTTGGGGCCTGAACTCTGGCCTGGGCATTGTCCCTCAGCTCTTCAGCTCAAGGCTAGCGCTCTACCACTTGAGCCACAACCCCACTTCCGACTTTTTTCTTTTTGCTTATGTGGTGCTGAGGAATCGAACCCAGGCCCTCTGGCATGCAAGACAAGCGCTCTACCACTGAGCCACCTTCCCAGCCCAGGCCTACTTTTTTAGATGGAAACAAGTGTTTTTAAAAAAACAAGGATTTAGGTAGTCATACAAAGGACTTCTATTTTACTACTGAATTATACATTTTTTTTCTAATGTTGGTTACCAATAAATAATGGATCTATTAGAGAGCTGTTAAAGCTCATATATTGAATAGTAATTTCTCTTACACTATATCTTGGTATTTCCCAAATCATTTATGTAGTAGGTTTTGTTTCTTATTTTCTCCTTCCTAGAATAAGCTGCACATGAAGACACCACTGGCCCTCATTTTCAGTCTGTGCATTTGAATACGGAGGAAAATCTTTTCTCTGCTCTCTATCAATTCACTACTCTCCAGTTAGAATAATTTAAAATAGTAAAAATGGAAAAAGAGAAAATAAATCATGATGAAAAAACATGCAGAAAATTCACCGGATTTTTCTGACCATTTCAACCAACGTGAACTATTGGGGAAATACATGGACACCTCATTCCCACTGGTACTCAAAGTCTCTGGTTAGGCAATTCTGATGAAGACAAGGAACAAGATGAAAACGTGAGGAAGGTATCAATTGCAAGAAAATAATGGAGAAGAACCCATGCAAATTTCTTCTTTGGGATGCTGAAATTAATCGGCTTACTACAGTGCCGAGACTACTTGCCAAAAAGGCCACTCATATGTATACTAGAAATGAGGTAAGTATATCCCTCTTCATCGGGAAGCCTAGAGTGGACATTTAGACATTGTCCATGAGTTGGTAGCTCAAGGCAGATATTCATGCAAGAATTCTGAATGGCTTGGCACCACTGCACAGTGAGTATATGTGGAATAATACCAGAATTGATTCTTTCGTACTTAATCATGATGCAGATACCAATCCCCAAACTATGGGCCTCTTGACCCCCTTAAAAATTGTTTCTTGGGATAGAAATAGCAAAGATACGCTGTATCTCCTTCTGTTGAAACATGATATGAAACCGGGATTGAAGAACAACTTGGAAGAAATTGCATTTGATATTGCCAAAAGCACAAGTATGTATCACTACCTATTTGAAGTTGTGGAAGGCTGTACAAATTGTTCTTCTACGTAGTAATGGTTTGGTTAAGTTTCTTAAATTTCAAAAGTGCCAGTCCATCCTTTGTGGCCCAACAAAATATTTTCATAATACAAAACAACAGCAATATCTTAATTTAAAAATTTATGGATTCCATGGTATTCTTCCACGTGAATTGCCTGACTTTGATGTCAAAATGTATTCAAGAGTTGTTTGTATGCATTTATAATGATTTCTGCATAGTTTGTGATTTTTTTTAATTTTATCTTATCTGTTGAAAAGAATAGTATAGAAATTAAAGATATTCCTGGTGCTTGTCTGAAAAAAGTATCTATGTTTGTATAAAGTCCATAATCTATTTCATTGTCTTCTAGATATAATACTTTGAAGTCTACATTGTTTTATAAAATATAGGTTCATTAATAAATGTGTCCTTTCAGATTACATTCCATATAGGAAAAGTTTAAGATTCCTTTTTCCTAAGTCCTTATATTATTTTATTTCTTTGGGATAAAAAGATAATGTTATCTAATTTCAAGTTTTGTAAAGGTTATGCTATGTAATGGCCTTTGAAAGTGAAGGTTTAATACACTGATGTCAAACTAACCTTTAATTCTATGAATTACAGGTTTTGTTACGCTTGTATTTTTGTAATCAACTTTTTCAAAACTGTTTTTCATTTCTTGCATTTTAAGAATGAAAAATATGGAATAATTCACAAATTTTCATACCATCCCTGTGCAAGTGCTATGTTAATCTCTGTATTGTTGTAATTTGTGTAGACTTGCTGCTGAAGCATGGAATATCCTCTTAATTTAAGTAGTTAACAATGTAACCTTTATACAGGCATATATCCTTGGTTGCCTATTTGTAACAAGGAACCTTTATTGTTCCTAAATATGCAATTGATCTTATTTCTATAAATTTCTATGTATAGCGGAAAAAATTTATATTGTTTGGTCGATTGCTCACATTTGCCATTTTTTGTCAATGACTATTTTGTCGTTTTCATTTTAAATTTGATCATATTTTGAAGCCTTTATAGCTAAGTCCAAAGGTAATGGCTTTTCAAGTACTTATTTATCAACTGAGTTAGCTTTGTGGAGCTAATGGATTCAAAGTAAGCCTTGCTTAAAAGCTACTTCTAAACTTCTGCAGGTTAAAATTTCTTAAATGAGGTCTCAGTGGTACAAATGTCTTTCTGACCCTTTACCCTTCTTCCATGTAGGAACAGACCAACCAGAATATCTTACCCTGACAGCATAGATTGTCTTACTGGAACAAAACTAATCTTAGTTACAAGGGTTCATAGAGAAATGAACACTTCAGACCTAATTGTTCAGAATAGAAGGTATTTTATCAAAATATAATTGTTAATTATTCCTATTATTTCAAAAGTAGCTAAAGCCAAGAAGGTGAAAAAATGTTCATATTCATGTTTACCTAATATCCTGGCCTGTCTACCATCCAACCAGGCAGGAACTTATACTAGTGACTTTCTATCACCAAATATTTCCATAGCTCCTGGAGAAGTCCATATGTTTTTCCTCGATATTAGGCCTTAAATTGGTAATGTTTTAATCAAAGTGTTTCCTCTTGCCTCCAGTCTGTAAATTTACAAGTGGTAAAGTTTTAGGTCTAACTCTACCAAAAACTGAGGTAGAGATAATGGAATAATACTTTAAAACAGAGTTGCCTTTGATACCCTAACCACAATGGAACATTGCTTAACAATGTCTTATATTATATATACTTATATATTTTATATTTATATTTGCTGATCTTAAATTTCACACAGTGAATCTTACTAGAATTCATTGATAATTTGACAAATAAATTGAAAATTATTCCCATAAATAGATTGGAACATAAATAATTAGGTTTACAAAATATATTAGAATATAAAAAGTATCAATGCAATGTCTTCGGTATAAACTTGTGATACCTTCTAAGTGTTCTTGGTCTTCTGAATTCACATAGTAAAAAAAAAAAAAGCAGTATTGTTTTCCTCTAAGCTAGAAGAGATGTTACACTGCTGATATGTTTATTGTGTTAACTCGCTAGTCCCAAAGTTTTTTTTCCATATTTCTGAAGCGTTCTTACTGATTATACACAAATTTGGCTGATATGATGCCTAAAATCTATTATTCTTCTGCAGTACCCATGGGTCTGAGGATATCAGGTCCCAGTTACCTGCATCATCAGATAACATGGGCAAACCTTCTCACCCTGGCCCATGCAACATGCTAAGAGAAAGTAATTGAAGACCCCTCTCAATTTCTTATTTCCTATAATATTTCAGTGCCCCAATTCCTTGCAGGAATTAGAAGTAAGGAATTGTGAAATGTAAGGCAACTTAAAATGAAAGATGAGCTCACAAAATATGACAGAAAGTACTGTAGTTCAAACTTTCAATTTACAGATGACCAGGCCACATGAGTAAACAAAATCCCAAATGTCACAAGATTATTTTTAATACGCCTCTCCTAATGATGAATGGAAGATTTCAGTCCAGCATAAGTAGGCCAAAAAATAATTCCTGAATGTTAGATCCATAATTGTTCTACCAAGGCTAGGAAAACTTTACTTAGAGTTCAAATATAATTTCAAAAAACATTAATTGAGAAGACCCTTAGTACTTCAAAACACTGGTACTTCAGTAAAACTTGGTTCTGTAGTCTAAAAATGTTGTCATTCTCAAACCAATGATAACCTACATTTAATCTCTTGAAAGTATATTCCTTTTCAAATAAACTTTTTAAAATCATATTCACCAAAATAACACTTGACAAGTAGATAATAGTGACATTAAGTTTTTCAAGTGTAGGAATCAAGTTACAATAGAGTTGATTTGTTTACCCAGCACTAATGCCAAATAAGTTCAACCATTCATTAAAGTGTAGAAATAGTATCTCCCATCATTTGCAATGTTCAGTAGGTGCCTTCCAGAAATGTGTTAAATACATCAGCCTCCCATAATTCAAACCCAAATATTAGCTAATAAAGTAAATTTCATCATATAAAAAGGTACATTTTAAAAAGTCACTAATAGTTGCCTTATCATGTGTTGCCTTATCATATATTTTCCGTATCTGTCTAACATAGTAAGAAATAAGACTTTAAGTCTTGAATATGGGTACTGATCAGAGATGTGACAAACATAAAATCTGTCTTCTATTGCTATCATATTCCTTTACAGTAGTAAATTTTAGTTTTCTTCTTTTTCCAAAACTTATAGGTAGTAGAAAATATCATCCCATGTACAATAAAATAATCACACACCATTGTACAAAGCGATTTATAAAAACTGGTAGTTAGCTATAAATTCTAAGTGATTTTTAAACTTTCTTGTTGACTAAAGATTAATCTTCCAAAACGATGAGAATAAAATCATGTCTAGGTGCTTCACGTCTCCCGTCTTGCAAATTGTTATTGCAGATGAATGAATTATGGAAATATAAGCTGACATCATTTCAAGTATATGTGGGATTGAAACTCCATGGAATGTATATAAACCTTTCAAAGTATTAACAGACAGTTTAACAGAACGACTAACAGGAAGTTGAAACCAGAAAGGAATAATAGTAAAGACATAAAATGAATGAAAAATGGAACAAGGGGCAAGTACAGCTAGAATACTCAATGTACACATGTAATAAAGGAAGTCCTAAATCGGCAATAAATCTTGGAGAAAGGGTTGGTTGAGAATCATAGAAGGAGTGACTCTGATCCAGGAGCACTGGACAATTAGGTGGAAATATTTAATTGTTACACAAATGCACAACCTTTTGAAATTCAGTTAAAAACACAACTACAAACAAAAACACACAAAAATCACAACCAAACAGCAATCCCTAGAGAGTATGTATAAGAGCTCACAAAATTTTAAGCAGTTAATGAAGGGCCGTCATGGGAAAAGCAAACAAACTGTTCAAAGAGGGCAGTTTGGGGTATGGGAGAATTTTGAACAGATTTAAATAGATTGTCAAATGTTATAAATCGTCTATATCTACTGCAAATATTTTCTTCTGTGAGTATTCTTTTTTTTAAGGGTGGGTCCAGTCGTGGGGCCTGAACTCTGGGCCTGGGCGCTGTCCCTCAGCTCTTCAGCTCAAGGCTAACGATCTACCACTTGAGCCACAGCTCCACTCCCGGCTATTTTCTTCTTGCTTATGTGATGCTAAGGAATCGAAGCTTGTGAAGATAGAATGGAAGAAACAAGGTCAAGAACCCATTACACCACTGGAGAGAAAACAGTCCTCTATGTTTTTTCTCATCGTTCTTCACTACTCTTTCCTCATACTTTTATTTAAATCAAGTGATTTTGAATTACATCTTCCCTTCTTTTTCAGAGAATTACTGTTTAGTAATTAAATGTCAATTCACAAATTTTGATGTCTTTTTTCAAAAGAACTTTGAATTTAAATTCCATTGCAACCTTGTTTCACACAGTGAGAGTATATTCCTGGGTAAGGACAATTCTCAAGGGAATCTACAGGATTTACAGCAAGGTTTGTGAGGCTTGTTTGTTTACTGTGGAAATGAGCCATATTCACCCACATTGCTCCCTCTCAGCTAAGTCTCCACGGATTTCTTTGCATGAAAGCCTATTTTCCCAAACAATTATAAATGCTCTTAATAGGCTAAGTTGTTAAAAAGTTGGAACAATTAAAATTTACCTGTCATAAATTTTAAAAGTCTTTTGAAATTCCTTTATCAGAATCATGAATTCACCAATCATAATCCCGCTTTTACCATCAAAAAGAGTTAACATGTTGTTTTCATGATATAGTATCCATGAAACTACTATTTTCCAGTGCCTTTGTTATGCATATATATGACCATATAAGCTGATACTGAGCAAAATGAACTCCAAGATATGGAAAGTGAAATATTTATTTGCGGTTGTTGTTTTTGATGTACTATGTGATTTTTATTTTCTTTGAGATTTTCCCCTATGGTTTATCCTCTGCTGTGTTTGATTTTGGTACCCTGTGTATTTTGTATACATTTACCTTAATTAGGGAAGGGAACAGGAACAAAAAAAAATGGTGAGGCAAAGGAAAAAGAGCAAACCAATGAAATAGCAATTTTCACAAAACAATAAGTTGGAAATGGACATTACAACGTCTGAGGGGTATTGTGATGAAGGAAAAACTGTGAGAAAAATGAGAGAGGGGATAACAAGTTTGAAAAGTTATGTATTCAGTACCTTCCAATGGCTGTAACCCCAGTGCACATCACTTTCACATTAAAATTAAATTTAAAAAATAAGCTGATGAAATAAAATTTCACTGTTTTGATATAGTAAATATTATTCTTTATGTAGTAACTTTTTAAAAATCAGTTATTATTTGGCATCTAATTTGAATTAATTACCTCTTCTTTATCAGAGGGTCATCAACTTGAATGATATCCAACTAGACAATTTTTTCACAATTTACTTGCCAATATTTTGGAAATAGAATAAATTTAGTACTTTCTTATACTAAAACAGAAAACAGTTTAATTCTATGGAAACCCATAACTTTTAAAAGTAAATAAGTTGTTAAGAGGACAGAATGTATGTGTTCTTCAAAATTCCTATGACTAATAACTACTCATTTTCAAATTCTGAATATTCCATACCTGAGAGATTCACAATATACCTGTTTGCATGTTACGTAATTCTGCAATAGATGCATTTTCCAATGGGGTGTTACAGACTGGGAAGTGAACAGAAAAAGAGCCACATTCTGATAAAGGATAAAACTATGAAACATGTAAGCAGTTGTTTGTCAGATTAAGCTATTATTTCATGACCGTCAATCACAAGATTTAGGTCATAAAGTCATCCTAGCCCACCAGTTTCCAATTTGTAGGGGGCATCTCAAAATTCCCTTAATTCACATCAAGAATAGATTATCTCCATTCTGAAAATACACTGCATCTCTGCTAATGTGATGCCCTCCGTGTTCTGGAAAGAACAACACTATAAACTGGGTTGCATCATTTTTCCTCCACTGGTATTCTTGGAAATATTATTTATATTTATACTTTTTTAAATATCATAGATAATCAGGATGCTAAGATTGTAAGATTACAGTTAAAAGCCTGTGAAGACTCAGGGTCTAGGTTGAAGGGGCAGAATGACGCAGGCTCGGGCCTCAGGATTATCTGAGGACTGTGTTTGAGTATTAGGAAAGCTCTTGGTATGCCGGGCTAGAGAGGGAAAATGTTCTCTCTCCCTATCTCAAAACACATACCACAGACTCCTGGGAGCTGAGGAAGTAGCTCTTCTGATTGCTTAAGCATAGTTGAACAGCTGGTCAAGCATTTTCCTGAGATTGGAGAAGTGGTTTGAGCTTGCTCTAAAATAGTTTAGATAATAATATACCAAGACAGGGCTGGGAAGGTGGCTCACTGGTAGAGTGCTTGCCTTGCATGCTTGAGGCCCTACATTCGATTCCTCAGCACCACATAAGCAAAAAGAAAAAAGCCGGAAGTGGTGATGTCGCTCCACTGGTAGAGCTCTAGCCTTGAGCTGAAGAGCTGAGGGACAGCGCCCAGGCCCAGAGTTAAGGCCCCATGATCAGACCCCCCAAAAATAATAATATACCAAGGCATGTATCTGTTGAAATTTTTGTGTTAATGTCTTCTGACCAAATATTGTCAAAGATCATGCTTGCTTGTCTTTAAATACCCACTAACAATAAAGCATACCATGCAGTGGCAATTGCTGTATGCACTCTGCATCCCCAGTGTCCTGGTGATTTCTTTACCCTTACCCAGGGACCCCAAGGCACTAGATGATACAACTGGCACCCAAACAGGGACCCTTCATTGTTGAATTCAGGAAGGGATATTCAGGTAAGTACTTTTAATTACAGGGTGATAGGACAAGTTAAATCTACTCCGTACTTACATATGCTTAAACATTTACTTGCTGCTTTTGGTCTAAATATTTCTTCTTCTGACATAGTAATGTGTATTAATGTAGTTAGGGAATGGAATCCTTGGTTCCCCGATGAAGGAACATTAGATGTTGATAATTGGAAATGAGTAAAGAATAATGTAGAAAGATCTGTTCGAGAAGGGGAAATGATTCCTTTTAGATTTTGGTCCATTTGGGCTATTTTACATACCCTTTTTAAAGCTTTGAATGAGGAAAGATTAATAGCAGACTTAAAGAAAGAGGCCACGCCTTCTATTGTAGGTTTACAATTGGAATCTGAGGTTGAGGACACAATAGATAGGATGCATTGCAATTAACAGAGAAAAAACAAGAGTTAAAAAAGGCTGAAAAGGAACAAACTGAAAGTGTAAATAAAATGTCTGAGCAAATGAAATTGATTTTATCAAAATTACAACATATGGAGTTGGAAATTAGCAGAGTGAAAGGACAACCTGAAAATGTGAAAGTAAAGCAGCCTTCGGCTCCTTCACTTGCCGATGCAATTTTTACAGCATTACTCCCTCACAAAACAGAGGGCTCAGACCGTGAGTTTGATGATGAAATGCCTATTTTTTTCTTATCCTGTAATTCGACCACCCCCTATGAATGGTATATCTCAACCAGCCAGATATGAAGGTGCTGCTGTTGATGATATTGGTAAACTTAAGAAGGCAGTGATGGTGTATGGTCCTTGTAAGGTCAGCTCCAGGATGGCGAGAAAACTCCACCCTCCTTGCAGCAAAGTCTCCACACAGTACCTGCATTACCTAGGCAACTGGGACACCTGGAAGAGGTCACATCTGCATCCACTGAGGTCACATCTGAATTTGATGTGGCCACACCTCCTCTGACCATACCCTAGATAAGGCCTAGCCCAGGCCCAGAGGCACTCTCCCGCTGCTCTTTTCTAGCTCTCTCACTGTTCTTTCCTAGCTCTCTGCTCTCTCTCTCTGTTCTCACTGTTCTTTTCTACCTCTCTGTTCTCTCTCTGCTCTCCCAGTGTTCTTTTCTAGCTCTCTCTACTCTCTCGCTGCTCTTTCCTAGCTCTCTCTCTCTTCTCTTTCTTTCCTCTCTTTCTTTCCTCACTCTTTCCCAGGTCTCTTTCCTAGGCCTTTCCGAGCCATGTGGAGTGCCAACCTTGCCTGGTCCCAGCGGGTCTACTGAATAAATCTACCCCTTACCTGAATACCACGTGCGTGGTGCTATTCTTACTCAGCTACCTTTTTTTAAAAACCTAACATAAATAGTGGCATGACTTGGATAAAGGGCTTAAAGTCAGGATAGTTGAGATTTCTCTGTTTTTTCCCCCTCTTTTTACTTTTTCTGTTTGTTTTTCCCTGTTTGCTCTGAGGAATACCCGCAGTTCTGATGGCCTTTTGCGAACCCATCTGTCTGCTGAAGACACAGCACATTGATACCATTGCTGGCCTTCACATCCAGGTCCACACCACTTCTCTACTGTGGTGAGTGACACTACTCTATGATTCTCTGTTGCTCTCTCTAGAGGGCTCTGGGGGAAATTGGGACGCCGCTTCTGCCTCGTCAGCTCTCCTTCACTCACCTGACTGACTCTCCTACTCATTAATGGGGTGCTGCAAATCACGCCTGAGCCGTGAAACCCCATTGAAATGTCTCCTGTGCTCCCTGGAAAGCTAGAGCGCCTCATTTTTATGCCATTCTCAGATGTAGACAGTTTTTGCTACTGCAATGGTAAATGGTCAGAATTCTGTTTATTTTCAGGCTCTCTTTGTTCTCTCTCGGCCATTCATGTCAACTTTCCCTATCTCTCCCTTTCTTTTTTCTACATTTTGGCTTGTGCCCTGAAGAGTGAGATGCAGGCTGGGTCCCAGGGACCTCTTCTAGGTTCTCTCTCCAAGGCTAGCCAATTGTAGTCTTGGACTATTTGTTCAGGGTGTCTTTGCATTTTTTTTTTTTTCAGAAATTCCCCATCTTGGCCACATGGTGGCTTAAGGATTTGGCCCCATCTGGCCCTAAACCTTCCACCAAACTTACTATTCCATTCTGCTATTCTAAGGTGCCTTGCTAACAATTTTCTTTTTTCACAGGCCCTGGTAACTGAGGCCCAACCATGTGATGTGCTTTGCTAGCAAAGATGTCTAAACATTGTTGTCAAAATTTTAGGTTTTGAGTTTTGCCTTTTTTGTTTTGTGTTGTGTATTCTACTGACTACATGGATTTAAAATACTGGGCATATCTGTGGTAAAATTCTCATCACATATAATGAGTTTTGTCTTTTCAGAATATTTGTTGGCAATTCTTGATAAGCCTTTTTGTTTTGTGTTGTATATTCTACTGACTACATGGTTCTAAAATACTAGGCATATCTGTGCTGAAATTCTCATCATAGCTAATGAGTTCTGTCATTTCAGAATATTTGTCGGTCAATTCTTGATAAGAACCAGGTAAGCTCTACTTATTCTACTTGATCTCCTTGTTGCTTTAATTGGATATAATAAAGGGGTTTTGTGGCAAAGACTACAGTTCAAAGACAGCCCGGGCTGAAAAATCCCTAAGACTCCATCTCCCAACTAACCTGCAAAGAGCCCGGCTGCAAGCATGGCTCAAGACTCTTATCTCTAAGCAGCCAAACACTGGAAGTGCTATTTTAACTCAAAGTTGTAGAGTACTGGCCTTAAGAAAAAGTGCTCACGGACCATGCCCAGCCCTTGAGTTCAAACCTCCTTGAATACCAACTGGGACAAGCCATCCCAGCAATGAGCACCTAGACACAGCCAGTCTGGGGAACAAGGGAACATGGAGAGGAGTAAGAGGAGATGACACATCAGCTACTTTGTGCCTGCCCTTTCAAAATTATCCAGAGCCAGGAGGTCAGTGGAAGTAAGAAGCCTGCCCATCCAATGTCTATACCTGTCTACTTATTAACTGAACAGGAATTTATATTCTTGCCTTTGTCACCTGACTTCTCTACCTAGTTGCCAGATATCAATAAAGCCTAGCCCAGGCCCAGAGGTGCTCTCTCGCTGCTCTTTTCTAGCTCTCAGTGTCGTATGTTATTATAACATCAGAAGACGGGCAGACAGCTGTCCTTAAACCTTATATTATGGAAGTTCAAGTTAATATAATTGGTAGAGATGTACTGGAACAATGGGGAGCTCATATTGAATTTTAACATTTTTAGATGGAGCCCATAGAGATATTATGGAAATCTGAGGAACTTCTTTGGATTCAACAATGTCCTTTATCTAAAGAAAAATTAGAAGCAACTCATCAATTAGTGGAAGAACAGTTAACCAAAGGACATATTGAGCCGTCTATGTCACCATGGAATTTTACAATATTTGATATTAAAAAGAAGTCAGGGAAATGAAGATTGCGGACTGATTTACAAGGAGGTAAAGCATCCATGTACCCTATGGGGGCTTTTCAACCTGGTATACCGTCGCCTGCCATGCTTCCTAAAAGTTGGCCAATAGTAGCAATAGATTTACAAGATTGCTTTTCTACCATTCCTGTACATTTAAAAGATAATAAAAGATTTTCCTTTTCTTTACCACAAATAAATCATCAAACCCCTCATCAGCACTTCCAATGGAAGGTGTTGCCCCAAGGAATGATGAACTCTCCAACTATGTACCAGATATGTTGATAAGGCCTTAAAACCTGTGACAAAAATGGCCTCACATTTATATTTTTCATTATATGGATGATATTTTATTTTCAGGATCAAATGTGACAGAATTAGACATGGTGTTACAGTGTTTACCCTCCATATTTATAGATTTTGGATTAATAATAGCACCTGAAAAAATACAAAAAGATATGGAGGTAAAATATTTAGGATTTATTTTTGTTTTTTTGTTTTTTTTTTATTGTGAAAATGCGGTACAGAGGGGTTGCAATTACATGGGCAAGAGAGTGAGTACATTTCTTATCAAGCATTGTAGCCTCTTAGTTTACCCTTCCCATCCCTTTCCATTTTCCTTCCCCCCCACCAAATCCACCCCCCCCAAGCTGTAAAGTTCGTTTTCGACATGACAACTTGTACTTCTCATTGTTGCAACAAGTCCACCTGTATCCTTATTTAAATGACTGGTTTTTCCCCTTCCCCTCCACAAATTATACTGACATCAAATAGTGTGAAAGCAGGGGTTATACAGTGGGGAAGGGACATACAAAGCAACAAAGAAATAATCTTATAAATGCGTTAGAAACAAATGCACGAAAGAAAAAAAAAACATTTAAATACATACCTTAGGATTCATTTTCTAACATCACCTTATCTGACCTTTTCTGCTTGACTCATACATATACTAGATATTGCAAATAAGCGAAATCATGGGACGTATGTTTCTTTGGGCTTGGCTTACTTCACTGAATATAGTATTTTTCCAAGTCTTTCCATATCCTAACAAATGGGGCAATGTCATCCTCTATGCTCCTGGATTGGAAAGATTAACATCCTGATAATGACAATATTTCCCAAGGCTATCTACAAATTCAATGCGATACCTATCAAAATTCCAACGTCATTCTTCAAGGAAATAGAAGAGGAAATCCAAAAATTCATATGGTACAATAAATGACCCAGAATAGCAAAAATGCTCCTCAACGGAAAGAACACTGCTGGAGGAATATCAATACCAAATTTCAAACTCTACTATAAAGCCATAGTAATCAAAACAGCTTAGTACTGGCACAAGAATAGACCCCAGGACCAATGGAATAGAATTGAAAACCCATAAATGAACCTACAGACATACAACCATCTAATCTTTGATAAGATAGCTCAAAAAATAAAATGGAAGAAAGACAGCCTCTTCAGTAAATGGTGCTGGAAAAATTGATTAACTACATGTAGAAAACTAAAGCTAGATCCTTGTATATCACCCTACATTGAATCAACTCCAAATTGATAAAAGACCTCGGAGTCAAAGCAGACATTCTGAAAACATTACAGGATGGAATAGGAGAAACCCTAGGTCTCCTTGGTGCAGGCCGAAATTTTCTTAATAGAGACCTGGAAACACAAAAAATCAAAGAATGGTTGGACAAATGGGATTGCATGAAGTTGCAGAACTTCTGCATGGCAAAGGACATAGTTAGCAAGATCAATATAAAGCCCATGGATTGGGAGAAGATCTTCACTAGCCATACAATGGATAAGGATCTAATATCTAAAATATACTTGGAACTCGAAAAATTAAATCCCCCAACAACAAATCCTCAGAGAAACAACTGCCCAATAAATAAGTGGGCTAATTACTTAAAGAGAAACTTGTCTGAAGAAGAAAGAAGGATGGCCAATAGGCACATGAAGAAATGCTCAACCTGCCTAGCCATAAAAGAAATGCAAATCCAAACAACTTTGAGATACCACCTCACCCCAGTTAGAATGGCTAAAATCAAGAACTCTAATAACAACAGATGCTGGAGGGGATGTGGACAGAAGGTAGCCTTACTTCATTGTTGGTGGGAGTATAAACTTGTTCAACCACTTTGGAAAGTAGTATGGAGTTTCTTCAAAAGACTCCACATCGAGCTCCCCTATGACTCAGCAATCCCACTTTTGGACATTTACCCAAATGTTTACAAATAAGACCACATTAAAGCTACCAGCACAACTATGTTTATTGCAGCATTATTTACCATACCTAAGATCTGGAACCAACCCAGATGCCCCTCAGTAGATTAATGGATCAAGAAAATGTGGTATATATACACAATGGAATTCTGTGTCTCCATCAGGATATGTTGTTTGTAGACAAACAGTGACACCTCAAAAAATATCTTTACGACGTTATCAATTACATACGTTAAATGATTTTCAAAAGTTAATAGGAGATATTATTTGCATGCGACCGGTCTTAGGAATTCCTACTTACCAATTACATAATTTGCTTTCATTGTTACAATTGGAGCCTGATTTACATAGCAAAAGAACTTTAACTAAGGAAGCTGAAAGAGAAGTACAATTTGTAGAACAGAGAATTAAAAAAATGTTTTTACATCGAGTAACGCTAAATCAACTCATAAATTTATGTATTTTAGATACATGGAAATACCCAACAAGAATTATACGACAAAATGAGATACCATTAGAATGTATTTATACGCAGCATAGTTTTACAAAAAATATTATTCCTTATCAACAACAGTTGGCAATTATTATTCAACAGGCCAGGCAACGGGTATTTACCCTATCGTGGTATGATTTATTTGAAATTATCTTTCCTTTGCCAAAAGTCCAACTAAAATATTTGTTAAACCTGTCTGAAACGCTACAAATAGCATTAGTAAATTTTACTGGGCAATATTACTCTCATTTTCTCATAGGTAGATTGTGGGATTGCTTGCATAAACAACAACTTGTCATTAATAATATAATTACCAAGGTACCTATTTCCAGTGCTCTTACTGTTTTTACAGATGGCTCCAAAACAAAAAGTGCTATTGGACAACAAATAAATATTGGGTACAAACAACTACTTAAGCATCAGTTCAACAAAATGAACTTTTTGCTATTATTAAGATGTTATAAGATTTTGTGGGAGATATTAATATTGTTACTGATTCTGCCTATGCTGTAGGAGTTGTGACTAATATAACTGGAATTACACATTCACCTAAACCCCAGCTAAACCAACTATTTAAACAATTACAAGCTTTACTGCAACAACGTAATGCCAAAGTGTAACTCACATTTGAGCTCACTCTTTGTTACCTGCTACCTTGTATATGGCAATAATCAGGTTGATAAATTAGTTAGTTTTGCTTCTGCTAAACAGGATCATGCTCATTTACATACAAATGCTAGCCATTTACATATACATTATAAAATACCTTATTCTCAAGCTAAACAAATTATAAAAAGGTGTCCTATCTGCAGACCCATGCATTTGAGAGTTGTACCTGCTGGAGTAAATCCTCGAGGATTACAACCTAACGAGCTCTGACAAATGGATATAATCCATGAATAAGCCTTTGGCCGTTTTTCCTTTGTACATGTTACAATAGATACGTATTCTAAATTTGTTTGGGCTTCTGCCCTTATGGGAGAAATTGTTAACCATGTAATAGAACACTTATTGGAAGCTTTTGCCATTATGGGAGTGCCTGCCAAAATAAAGACTGATAATGGACCAGCCTATAAAAGTATCAGATTTAAAAGATTTTGTGAACTTTATGATGTAGTACATATTACAGGAATAGAATACAACCCCCAAGGACAAGCCATTATTTAATGAGTTCATGGCATACTAAAACAACAAATTAAAAAATTAAAAAGGAGGAGAAGGTTGGATGAGGGTATGGATATATTGTGGTTTTCCATGCAAAATCCTAAAATAATTTTACATCAAGCTCTTTATGTTCTTAATTTTTTAAACTTACCACAAGTAGATATTTTAACGAGAGCTGAGCACTATTTTGAACAAATATCAGAAAAACATTATTTAAATGCTTATGTATGGATTAAGATTGCATTGGATGCAGAAAGGCAACTAGGAACATTATTACATAAGGGGTGAGGATAGGGTTTTGTGTCTACACAGGATGGCAAACAATACTAGCTTCCTGCCTGATGGATACAGATGCGGCCCAGTGAGGACAGCCCTGTATCCTTCAAGGAATCGGCCACCAGTTGAGGAAAAAGAACCCTTAGATATGTATTTTAATGTTTTTTTTTCTTTCATGCATGTGTTTCTAACGCATTTATAATATTATTTCTTTGTTGCTTTGTATGTCCCTCCCCCACAGTATAACCCCTGCTTTCACTATATTTGATGTCAGTATAACTTGTGGAGGAGATGGGGAAAAACAAGTCGTTTAAGGATACTGGTGGACCTGTTGCAACAATGAGAAGTACAAGTTGTCATGTCCAAATCGAGCTTTACTGTGGAGAGCTGCGGGAGCCGACCAAAGATGGCAGGGCCACATGGCACGGCCATGACAAAAGATGGCGCTGGCTTCCGCCTTCCGCCTTCCCGACAGCGAGTGCTCTCTGTGAAAAACAACTCCTTATATGGCTATGGCTTGGCTACTGGCTTGCTTCCATGTTTGTGACCCTATTGGTATTTGCCACGTGGCACTTCGGGGTTGGCCAACCAGGAGGCTTATAACTGGAGTGCGGGTGCGAGGCGAGGAAGAAGCAATAAAAGCTAACAAACAAGGTTCCTGAATAAACTGCTTTGAGAAGAATCCCGGGTCGTGTCTTCCTTGCTGGTCAAGGTAGATGCGACAGCTGGTGGCCTGTACGGGGAACTAACTCCACAAGGGATTCAAAACTCCTGGCAGTCAGGGTGGTGCACCCGTAAGTTCCCAGGAAAAGGAAATCCGCGACAAGAGCAGGGTAAGTTCCCAGGTAAGTGGGAATCCACGATTAAAGTGGGCATAATACGGGGCTCTTCTCTGTAGATAAAGAGAGAGTGGAAACCCGGGAAGAAATACAGGCCTAAAGTAAAAGTAACAAAAAATAAATTTTTTTAATAACTAAGATGGGCGCCGCGACTTCACATCCAATTTTTCTGGCCTTGGAAGAGCTGCTACACTTAAAAGGGCTAAAGTTAAAAAAGGATACTTTACAGAAGTTCCTTGAGGCTTGCAACATTGTAGCTCCTTGGTTCATAGTGTCCGGGAGCCTTACAGCAGCTTCGTGGGAAAAGTTAGGGAGGGATTTGGACTTTGCCTATAAACAGGGCACATTAAGGGCAGGAGTCCGCCCCATTTGGGCATTGATTAAGGGCTGTCTGGAGGATCAGAGCTGCTGTGAGATTGTAGAAAATGGACAGTCAGCACTGGTGCAGTTACAGGAGGAGAGGTCAGAGAACACGATCAGTGAAGTGGGAGACAGTAAACAGGGCAAAAGGAGGCAACTATACCCAGAACTGTCTGAGCTAAAAAAGGAAAGAGAAAGTTCCAGCGAGTTAGAGGAGGAAGAAGTGAGAGCACTTATTCAACAGATGAAAAGGTGCAGTATAAAAAAGGGAGAACGTAAGCTAAGCCAATCTGTGCTTAATGAGGACATAAAAAGAACTTCTGGTCAAGCCCCTTTAGATGATGTAGAAAGACCTTCCGGTCAAGCCCTTTTAGGTCCTCCTCCATATCTACATGGAGCCAATGGGCATACATTTTGCCCGGATACTTGGAGGACTGCTCAAGCAAAACTCGCCTTTCCAGTTTTTCAAGACAATAATCAACTGAGATTTCATGAGCCTCTAGAATTTAAAGTAATTAAGTCCTTGGCTGAGTCTGTTGGGACGTATGGGATTTCAGCCTCTTTTACCGTGGCTCAAGTGGAAGCTATAAAAAGATATTGCATGACTCCCTCTGATTGGGCGAGTCTAGCACGAGCATGTCTGAGTCCAGGCCAATACTTGGATTGGAGGGCATTTATGCTAAAATTTTGTAATGAACAGGCAGCCATTAATCAAGCAAACGGATGTCAGGCTTGGGACAGAGATATGCTCTTAGGACAAGGCCGCTTTGCTAATGCTCAGACAAGATATCCCCCTGAAGTGTATCAACAGATAAATGATGTTTGCATTAGGGCGTGAAAATCACTACCAAATAAGGGGAAAGTTAGTGGTAATCTCACCAAAATCCTGCAGGGGGCTACCGAGCCTTTTTCAGATTTTGTGGCCAGAATGGTGGAAGCAGCAGACAGAATTTTTGGGTATCCTGACATGGCTATGCCTCTTATAAAACAATTAGTCTATGAGCAATACACCAAAGAATGCAGAGTTGCCAGGTTTCCCCTTTTGTGTTTTTGATAATTAACAACATCTCTATATGTTCAGATCATGTGTGTGCTTGTACTAATGAAACCTGCTATTATGCTACCTGCTGGAGTTCTCAATATTCGTTAGCTATAGTTGCACGCATTCCGCGTTGGGTGCCTGTGCCAGTAGATGCTTCTCAATCTGTAACCTTGTTTAGACATAAAAAAAAATTGGCAATAATAATAATAATAATAATAATAATAATAATAATAATAATAACACCCTTCCTTGGTTGGGAAGTGGTCTCAATAAGAAAAAAAAAAGAGAGAGAGATTTTGGCATCACTGTGGCCATTGTAACTGCTATAGCTGTGGCTGCTGTGGGTGCAACAGCTGCCGCTGTCGCCATGTCACATACTGTGCAGACAGCTCAGACTCTAAATAACTTGTCGGCTACTACAGCCAGAGCTTTGGATTTACAAGTGGCCATTGCACAATTAAAAGGAGGACTAATGCTGTTAAATAAAAGGTTTGACCTTGTACAGGAACAGGTTGATATCATGTGGCAGTTGGCTCAGCTGGGATGTGTTCAAAAATATGAAGGGCTTTGTATTACTACTATTCAGTATTATAACTATACCCAAGCAGCAAATTTGTCTAAACAACTGTCAAGTTATCTTTTAGGCAACTGGACAGGGGAATTCGACCAATTGATGTTACAGCTACGATTGGCCATTGTCGCAGTAAACTCCACCCGGATGGATGATGCCCTGTTACAAGATGTTTCCTCCTGGATTTTGACAGCTGTGGATCATTTGAAGGAGTGGGCGGGAATAGGCTCCCTTATTGGTATCCTGGCATTGGAGATCTTGCTGTGCCTGTGGTGCATATACCGGATTAGGAGCTCGCAGTGCAGGAGTATGGCTATGGTGGTCCAGGCCTTCACTGCCATTGAGGCCAGACAGTCCCCTCACGTGGGGCTTGCCACATTAAGAGAATAGCACAGGGTGTAAGGCAAATGCACTGCACATGGGCAAACGCACTGCACATGGGAATCACTTCCTGGCATGAGCCCAAGAAGAGCATGTTGGGTTACAAGTGGGTTGATGCCCAAGATCCCACCTCTGCAAAAAAGGCATCGGACGGGCCTGGTCATCACTGGGGAAAGCATGCACCTCAGGCGAAGACCAGTGCAAGGTCCTCTCATTAATGTTTCAGACAGAGGCCCAACCTCTACTCTTACCTGTATCTCAATAAAACAAAAAAGGGGGAGCTGTGGAGAGCTGCTTGAGCCGACCAAAGATGGCGGGGCCACATGGCATGGCCATGACCAAAGATGACGCTGGCTTCTGCCTTCCGCCTTCCCGACAGCGAGTGCTCTCTGTGAAAAACAACTCCTTATATGGCTATGGCTTGGCTACTGTCTTGCTTCCGTGTTTGTGACCCTATTGGTATTTGCCACGTGGCACTTCAGGGTTGGCCACCAGGAGGCTTATAACCGGAGTGCGGGTGGGGGGGGGGAAGAAGCAAAAAAAGCTAACAAACAAGGTTCCTGAATAAACTGCTTTGACAAGAAGCCCGTGTCGCGTCTTCCTTGCTGGTCGAGGTAGATGCAACAATTTACCACGCTGGTGCGCGGGGGCAGGGGGGAGCGGGGAGAAGGATTGGGACTGGGTGAGGGGGAGGCTGGGAAGGGATGTGAAGGGTAAACAAAGGAGGAGGCTGCAATGCTTGGTAAGAAATGTACACATTATCCTGTCCATGTAGTTGTAACCCCTCTGCACATTATGTTCACAAATAAAATAAAAATAAAAAAAAGAAATCCCCACTGCCCATCTGGGGGCAGGTTAAAAAGTTGACTGGAGAAGGACAAAAGATGTTACAATTCAATGATAAACCTGTCACTGCTGAGAACTTGTTCCTGGCCATGTGTGCCCTGCTTACTGTAAACTCTGTCCATGCTAATGCTAATGTAAGTTATTGGGCCTTTGTTCCTAACCCTCCTTCATTGGAACCTGTTTGGGGATATAACCGTCTATATTCTTCCTGCGGTTTTATCTCCTCCTTGGAATAATTTCACATTTGCAATAAGGATGATGGTAGCTTTTTAAATTTTACTTACTATACTCATTCCTTGCCTGTTTGTCTGGTGCCTCCTCCATGTTTAGTAATGAATTGGCAACGTTGGGTTTTACCTGGGAAACGCACTTCCAATTCTAAAACACAGTTTCAGCGATTAACTTCTTGGCCATTAATAGTAACTGGGAAAGTGTCACTGATGGCAAGTTATCCTTACCTATGTGCCCTGATTTTACTTATATTGATTTAAAATATCAGCCTTTTGTGTGGCAAGAGTGTAGAGGAACATTTGGAAAAATGTTCAATAATTTTATTAATTGAGGACCTTTTGGACAGTTTATTAACACACGTTCAGAATGGAATATTACCAGATGTGTTTTATCAAATGTTACTAGGATGCCGGAAGCCATTAATGGATCGCTTACTGAAGTTCGATTGATGGCCTGGGGAGACGGAGGCATTGCAGATGCTCTATGGGCTTTCATGGCTGCACCCACTGCTGTTCAGACTCATCTTTGGAAGGTCGCAGCGGCGCTGAAACCCATGATGCTATCAAATGGATCGTTTTCAGGGACAGTGAACTCTGCATCCACTTATAATTTTACTTTGTACAAATCTTATGATGCAACTGCTTGTGTAGCTCTGCCTTATGCACTTTTAGTGGGAAATTTTACATTTTCTCCTAATATTTCTTGTTTTCATTGTCGCCTGTGTTCTTGCATTAATTCCTCTCTTAATTTTAATGACAGTATAGTACTATGATATTACAACAAAGAACTCATATTTGCCTACCTGTCAAATTAGGAAGACAATGGTCCCAAAATCCTTTGGATAGTGTTGTTATTGAATTTTTTACCAAACTACTAAAATGTACACAGTGCATGATTGGAGCCATGGTAGCTGTCATCTTAAGCTTAATTGCTATTACCACTGTTGCTGCGGTGTCTGGAATTGCCCTACACACTTCCTTACAAATTAGCACTTTGTGGAAGAATGTCTCCGGGATTCACATGAATTGTGGGTCTCACAGGTAGAAATTGATGCTCTATCACAAACACAGATTAATATTCTTAAACAGATAGTGGGATGGTTAGGACACAAGTTATTGGTTGTGGAAAAACAGTTACTGTTAAAATGTAATTGGAATTTTACTACCTTTTTCATTACTAATGTAAAATATAATAAATCTATACATGATTAGAATGTAATACAGCAGTATTTATCTGGAAATTCTACTGCTGCTCAATTGATTGCACAATTACAATTTAATATACATGAGAATTTTGGTAAACAATTTACAAATGATGATGATTCTAAGATTGCTGATGCACTTATTCAACAATTAGAAGGGTTGGATACAAAAAAAATACTACAAAGCATTTCACATATTGCTAGTGGTAGGGAAATTATGATTGTTAGTATTTTGATTGCATTGGACTGTTATGTTTGATTTTTATGAAACCAATGCAAACATCTATGATAACTCTGTGGAAAGCTTTACTTTAAAACAAAAGAAAAAAGAGGGAAATTGTGAAGACGCAGGGTCTATGTTGAAGGGGCAGAATGATGCAGGCTCCGGCCTCAGGATTATCTGAAGACTGTGTTTGAGTATTAGGAAAGCTCTTGGCATGCCGGGCTAGAGAGGGAAAATGTTCTCTCCCTATCTCAAAACACATGTCACAGACTCCTGGGAGCTGAGGAAGTAGCGCTTCTTCTTGCTTAAACATAGATTAACAGCTAGTCAAGCATTTTCCTGATTGGTTTGAGCTTGCAATAAAATAGTTGAGATAATAATATACCAAGACATTGCCGCATAGGTCAAGTAAAAATCTATCTGTTGAAATTTTTGTGTCAATGTCTTCTGACCAAATATTGGCAAAGATCATGCTTCCTTGTTGTTAAATACTACTAACAATAAAGCACAGCACGCAGTGTCAATTGCTGTTTGCACTCTGCATCCCCAGTGTCCTGGTGATTTCGTTACCCTTACCCAGGGACCCCAACGCACTAGACATTGGCAAAGGCCCACCCAGGCAGGAAGGTTCTCTAGATTCTTATCTCCAATAAACTTTTTAGGAAAAGCCAGACACAAGTGAGCTGAGGTTGAAGTGGTAGGGCATGGGCCTTGAGCATAAACAGGCTCAGACAGTGTCCAGTCCCTGAGTTCAAGCCCTAGGACAAACCAATAAAACAAATCACAAACCGAGCATTTTTCTCACTGTATACAGAGGCACGTAATTAAGGGAATTGCTTCCTGTCTTACATAGAGGTAGAAGAAAGAAGATGTCACACAATTATTCTCTTCATTCCATGTTATACCAAAGCCTCAAAAAATCGCCCTTTTTCTAAATTTATAAATTAATATCCATTTTTTGCCAACTCTGTCTACATTATTCACATTATCATTTTATACATGAAGTGTTGGTATTATCTACTGAGTTCTAATTATAAATCTCATGAAAGAATATTCTAGGCAAATAGCATGCAAGACACATTTGTAAATTTGTCAATTAAACCCTCTACTTAAAAAGAATTTTGTAGTATCCTATAGAATATGAAATTACAAACAAAACCAAAACATTTATTTTAAATATAAACTCTAATTTAGCAAGATCTACATAGTGCTACATTAGATTAACTTTGCTATTTTTCCAAGCTTAAGCTTTTGTAATCCTTTATCCTTTCCTTGGAATCTATCAGAATGATGATTCCTTACATTTTCAAATTTTGGATGGGAATCATGAGCCATTTTGCATCTAAGAATGTTCTGTAATGAAGAGAACATTTCAAACACAACTGCGGATTATATATGAGTTGCATTTCAATAGGAAACATGACTTCTCAAAACATAATGACAAAATTAGCCCAAACTTACAACTTTGTATTCCTTTCTTGTTCGGTTTGTTTTATTAAGACAAAATTATACTACCTGGTCCAGGGAAGGTATCACTGTGTAATTCCACTATCTAATCTCCTGTTTTAGTCTGAATGCTAGAATTCTAGCCTTGTATCACATTGCCCCTCCATAGTTTCTTGGTTTATTTAATCTAGATACAGACTAGCAATTCTGAATTTCTCCAGTAATATTATCCACCATACTGCTCAGAGTGTTCATGTACTCTTTTCAAAGATGTTCTAACATTTGACACAGGATATGAACATTTTCAGATGCACCTGCAGGAGTCTCTGATTCATACCTCCATGGACCTGATCCCATTAATAATGATTACTTGATTCTCTTACTATCTCTGGTCCCTATCTATGTAATATTCTTAAACTTTTTGAAGAAGGTTCACTTGAGGACTTTCGAACATTAAAAATTATCACTTGATTCTAGTCTTACTCTGGACATATTTTCTATTGTTTTCTAACTTTTCCACATATTCTGAGAGTTGCTTCATATGTGTATTTGTGTGTGCACATATACACACATACGTGTGTATATATGTGTATGATTTTATGTATGTATGCAAAAGCGTCAAGATCTTATTCAGCAATCTTGTTCATGACTGGTATTCCAAAACTTGAGCCATGCTTCCAATCCAGCTTTTGGTTGGTTAATTATAGTTTCTCAAAGACTGTTCTGCCCAGGCTGGATGCAAACTGAACTTCCCAGGCACCTTTACATTCTTAGGTTTTATTTCTCCAGTAGTATCAACTTTTAAATTACAAACATTTTCGTGAGTGTAAAGGCTAAGCTGTAGCCTAGATTTTTAACTTAAGAATTCATATAAAGATACATGAACATGCACATTATATATGCTGTGTGTACACTGTTAGAAGTGTGATCCTAAGCTGGATGGTGGTGAGATCTTCGGATAGGGTTCAAAGCCAGGCCGAGCAGGAATGTTCCGGAGACTCTTTTTCCAATTAACTACAAGAAAACTGAAAGTGGCACTGTTGCTCAAGTATAGAGCATTAGCCTTGAGCTGAATAGCAGAGGGACAGCTCCCAGGCCCAGTGTTCAATTGCCAAGACCACCACCAACAAAAAATACATAAGTAAAGGAAAGAAAATAAATGTGATCTTATCCACCAGTTCATGGCTAGTATAATCCCTGCTCTCTCAGGATGGACTTTTTTTTTCCAATTAAGTCCATGCTCTTATATCTGATTTGCATTGGAAACAGAATTATGCTTCCATTCTACTGTCTACAAAGTTGCATGATTAGCAAGCATGATTTAGAAAGTGAGTGGCCTCATACTTCCTGTTCCACATACAAGTAATGCTTTCTCTATATCACTCTCAAATCTACATACTGGACTTGGCTTTATTGTTTCAACGTGGTCTTATTTTTAGAATCTTCTATAGTGTATTGAACCTTTATACTTAAACACAAAACTTCTCTTTCTCCTATTATTGCTATTGTTTCCTTACTGTTAACTCATGAACAGTTGGGAAATAATGCTCAGCACATACACTCACAAAAAAAAAAAGATCTGAGAACCTTCTTCCCATTTAAAATTCACCTTAATTTATAGAGAACTTACAAAGTTTGAACTCAATATACTCATGGAAAATGTATTGAAAAGCAATATAAATTTCATATTTTCTCTTTACTAAGTTGTCTCTGAAACACGTGTAACCTCAGATAAAGGTGTCCTTGTGTTATTTTGGTGAAGCAAGAAAACATTCATTATACCTCCGGCAGCACCATAGATTGTTCCTGGAAGTAACTGCTACTGGATGTGGAAACTGATCCCAGGAGAGGAATGGAACATAGAGGATTGACAAAGTTCAAGTTAACTTGTGCTTTCCTTTTTACTGTACAAGAAAATCCCAAGGCTTGAAGGAAACTCTGTCTCCGACTTTTTCGTGTGTGTTTTTACTCATATATAACTTTTCTGTAAACTTCTAATTGAGAATATTACAAAAAGAAATAATGTGCCATCTTAAGGCCAGCATAGAACAAAAAGAAATAACATTGTTTTAAACATGTTCTACTGAGGGGACTGGGAAGTTGCCTCAGTGGTAAAGCGCTGGCATTGCATGCATGAGGCCCAGGTTTGATTCGTCAGCACTATATAAGCAAAAATTAAGCCAGAAGTGGTGCTGTGGCTCAAGTGGTAGAGCGCTAACCTTGAATTGAAGAGCTGAGAGACAGCGCTCAGCCCAGAGTTCAGGCCCACCACTGGACCCCCCCAAAACCGTTCTACTGCTAAGAAACAAAGACATGGAGGTTTTAAAGTCTCTTATCGCTGGTATTTTTACCCCTGAGATGATTCTCTTGTTTCAGGACTCAGTTATCAATTCCTTTAGTTTGGTCCGGAATTCTCCAGAGCAATAAGGATTGCAAAAAAGCATCCAGTGAGTATGATCAGCAAAAGGAGGCTCTTCTCAGACCAGTACTCCTTTTAGGAAATTTTGGGTTTTTTTTGTTTGCTTGTTTTTTTTTTTTACTTTGTGTTGGCTATGCTGCTTGAACTCATAGGCTGGGTACTGTCCCTGAACAGTTTTCTTTCCTGCTAACCTGCCCCCAAAGCTTGTACTCTACTGCTTGAACCAAAACTCCACTTGTGGCTTTTTTGCTGTGTAAATACAGATAAGAGTTTGACAGACTATCCTGCCAGGGTTGGATTCGAACTAAGATAGTAAGAAAGCCAAGCAACATCAACTGTATAGACATCTCTCTTCAAAGATGAAATATTAGATGTTTATTGTAAAGCTAATATTTGACATTTTTTCCTTTTTTATTGTGAGAATACCTTATAGAGGAGTTACAATTACACGGGCAAGATAACGTGTACATTTCTTATCACGCATTGTTGCCTCTTCATTGTTTCCCCTTCCCATCCCTTCCCATACTCCCCCTCTCTCCCCATATCATCCTCCCCCCCAACAAAGTTGTAAAGTTCGTTTTTTGACATAAAGAATTATACATCTCATTGTTGAAATCGGTCCACCTGTATCCCTAAACGATTTGTTTTAAGAGAATATGTCCAGCACAGATTCTATAAAATAACTCACCAAAAGTAGGTGCACTGAATAATTTTGGAATTAATTTTTTTGCTTGGGAAGATTATTGATCTTGTCATTCCTTCTGGGGAAACTTAAAATCATATTTCACCTTTTTTGTTGGTTGTGGGGTTTGAACTCTGATCCAGGGCACTGTCCCTCTGCTCATCACTTCAAGTTGTGCACATTAACACTTTAGCTACAGCACCACTTCCGGGTTTCTGGTGGTTAATTGAAGATTAGGGTCTCCTGGACTTTCCTGACAAGGCTGGCTTTGAACCACAATTCTGGTCTCAACCTCCTGAGTAGATAGAATTACAGGTGTAAACCACCAGCACCCATTTCATATTTGCATTTAGGTACACTGAATGACACTGTGTAGACAAAGAATGGAAATTTTAACCAAATGATGCCATTGCAGCTTTTCAGAAAAATTGAGGTAGCAGTAAATATGTCCTCCTTTTCCATTTTGTTACATTAATGACTCATGAGCTATGGGACCCTTACAATAGCATGCTGTGACATCTGTATAGGTGTATTTAGTATCAGGAAATGTTCATAGAGAAATATAGAAAGACTGAGATTTTTAGAAAAAAAAGGAGATAAGGTATGAAAGAACATCATAGAAGGAGATACATTTTGGGAGTTCCAGGAAGATGACAGAGGAGAAGCTGGAGGCAAAACAAACTCTCACATAGAAAGCAGTTTTAGAGTTCCAGTGAACAGTCCTAAGCCAGAGAATCACACCAAGTGTGCCATCACAGGACAGAGAGTTAGGCCAGAGAGGGAAAACCCAGGCAAGGAGACAGATCTGAGCTCTTGCCAGCACCAGCTGCTGTGACGGCAGCGTCGGCAGCGACAGCGGCGGTACCCCCATACCTGAAACAGAGAGAGTCTGGGGACGAAAGAGCCAGAAGCAGCAAGTGAGCGGATTCTACTCAACACCAGCAAGAACCGACAAGGAGCAGACATCTTCATCCTGCAGTTCGCAGACCAGAGACGACCCAGGAAGCAAGACGGCATGAGTAGAACCCTGACATCCTCACTCCTTCTCAGGGATCAGAGGATTGAAGGCCACTCCTCCCCCCCACCCCAGTACTGGAGATCTCCATCTTGGATACCGACAAAGCTTGGCAGAGCTGCTAGGTCCAACTCAGGCCTTGGAATAAAACTAGCATCATTTAGCAGGTCACAAGAACTTAAAGGCGTGACCTGCCAGAATCAGCTCTACCAAGGGAAAAGTCACCCAGTTCGGGCGCCAGACCTAGGAGTGGCTTTCCTCATTGAGTAATCAGAGACAGAGGCTGCCCCTCCCTTTAGCAGCTTCAATATCAGTAAACAGAAGCCCTGACAGTGGTTCCATGCTGGACTGTGTGAGTTTCTCACAAACTAGTCCCTGGGAAAAGCTACTCTTTGCTGAAAGGCCTCAAGTCTACAAAGAAACTAGCCTCATCACAGCATCTCCAAATTGGAGGAAAAAGCCATCTCCCTCTTTTGTGATACTCAAAGCATACCCCACTCCCATTGAACTAACTTGGGAGGAGGATCGAAAAATCCTGGGTAAAGCAGAGTATTTTTCTGCCTGTCCAAACAAACTGACTTAAGAAACCAACCAAGCAGACCAGAGACTCCATCCAGAGGCTGATTACAGACACAAGGGAGATACAGGATTTTTCCCAATGCTCCTAAAAAAATCAAAGAACTTTTTTTTTTATCTTCTTCTTTTTTATATACCTTTTACGAAAAAAAATTATTTTTCTTTTCTAAAACTTTTTTAATCTTTAATTTTTACCTTTTTTGAAAAAAATTATTTTCTAGTAACTTTTTCCCCCTTTTAATCTTTATTTTAGGTATACATGCGTGTGTGCATTTCTCTTTCTTTCTTTTTTTCTTTTTATTTATTTTATTTTTTTTAATTTTAATTTCAAGTTTTTGTGAACATACTGTACAGAGGGGTTACAACTACATGGGCAAGATAATGAGTACATTTCCTATCAAGCATTGCAGCCTCCTCCTTTTTTACCCCTCACATCCCTTCCCAGCCTCACCCACCCCCCGACCCTATCCCCCCCACCCCCCGCACTAAAGTAAAGTTTGTTTTTAACATGACAACTTGTACTTCTCATAGTTGCATCGGGTCCACCTGTATGCTTAAACGACTTGTTTTTCCACATGTACTCCACAAATTATACCGACATCAAATATAGTGAAAGCAGGGGTTATACTGTGGGGGAGGGACAGAAAGAATGACATTTCCCCATTTGTTAGGAAACGGAAAGGCTCGGAAAAAATTATATTAAGTGAAGTAAGCCAAGCACAAAGAAACATAGGTCCCATGGTTTCCCTTATTTGCAATATCTAGTATATGTATGAGTCAAGCAGGAAAGGTCAGATAATGTGATGTTAGGAAAATGAACCCTTAGATATGCATTTAAATGTTTTTTTTTGTATTTCATGCATTTGTTTCTAACTCATTTATAAGTTTATTTCTTTGTAGCTTTCTTTTTTTTCTTCTTTTAAAAAAAATTTCTTTTTGCTTTTTGCTTAGCTCGACTGAACTTCTGATTTTTTTCTTCTTTCTTCCTTATCCTTCCTACCTTTTCCTCAATTTTGTTCTTTATGGGACTTAATTGTTGTTCTGCACATCCTCAGATATACCTGTAGTTGACTATTAGACCCTATCCCCCATTGTGTACACACTTAATCCACAAATTAATTACTCAATTCAAAACTTTTGAGACTTAAATTCCTTAATAGCTGTACTACCGCTTTATACCAATATAACATTTTAATTATTTTTATTTTTAAGTTTTTCACATCTCCTTTATATCCCTCCCCTTCTCTCAATATATTCACGTTCTTTGAATAGTTTGCTCTCGATCTGTATATTATTAATTTATATTTTTCTATTTTTTCTGGTCTCTTTTTCTCCCTTTCTTTTTCTTCTTGTTTTCTCTCTCTCTACTTCCATCCTATCCAACCTAATTCCTGCTTTGAGACTAGGACTTAGTTAAATTAACTCTCCCTGTACCTTCCCATATCATTCTATTCCTCTTTTTTTCCCACATCTTTTTACCCACATCTCTCCCTAACCCTAATAATTTCTGGTTCACCAAATTCTTCTTTGCGGTTTGTAGCCCATTAATATAGACTCATTTGATGTTGAATAGAGGTAACTGTTGAACTAGATTGTATCTGCAGACTGTTGACTATGCAAATTCAGCCTTTGGTTGATGCTTGCATTAAGTTATTGTTCTAGCACAAAACTGGTGTTACTTTCATCCCAAATGGGCAGAGTAAGCTAGAAAACCACAAGAAAAATGGCAATTCCGGGTATATTCACTCCCACTCATGATAATCAGGGGACAGAACAGATAATTAATAATCCATAGGAGAGTTCCCAAATAGCTCTACAAACACTGCTGGCAAAACTGATAAACAAAAAGATTGAAAACATACAAAGAACTCTGTATGAGCATAATAGGTAGAGAGAGGAGGCAAACAATAGGTCAATGCAGGAAAAGATTAAATACCTACAAAGGACTCTGTATGAGCGTGATAGGGAGAGAGAGGAGGCAATCCAAAGGTTTCTAGAGGAATATCATGAGCGTGAGGAAGCTACTCAAAAACTGATACAGGATTTGCGTGAGCAGCTTGAGAATACTGAAAGAGAAAGGCAGGAATGGCGTTATCAGGCTGATTACACTCAAAGAGAACTACAGGAATCCCATGAATGGGAGGAAGCTAATCAAAGAGTAATACAGGAATTGAGAGAGCAGGAAGAGAATACACAAAGATCACTAAAGGCATTCATGGGCTCCACTAACAAAGAGCTGAGGGAAGTCAGGGAGACCACAAAGGGAATGCTGAATGGAAACCAACAGAAGGAATGGGATTCCAAGGAAACCATAACCAATCAACTAAGTGATTAGAGAATGAACACTGAACACCAAATTAAGGAAGTAAAGAAGTTAATACAAGATCTAAAACAAAGCTTCAACAAAGAATTTGAAGCCATCAAAGCTGACCACTTAGAAGGAAAAGAAATAAAAAACTAAGTAGAAAGTCTTGACAGCAGTTTAGACCATGCAGAAGATCGAATCTCGGGGATTGAAGATAGCCTAGATATTATAGAGAAAGAACATACAACCATACAAGACAAGTCCAAGAAATATTATAGATCTATCCAACACTTGGAAGACACCATCAGAAGGCCTAATCTAAGGATAATGGGTGTAGAGGAGCACCTAGAAAAAGAAGTTAATGGTCTAGGAAATTTGTTTAACAGGATCCTAGCAGAGAATTTCTTAAACATGCAAAAAGATAGGCCTATTCAGATACAAAAAGCTTTTAGAAGTCCAAATAGACCAGATCAGAATAGGACATCCCACTGTCACATTATAATCCACACAGGATCAACACAGACAAAGGAAAAGATCCATAAAGCTGTTAAGGTGAAAAGATTAATCATTTATAATGGGAAACCAATTAGAATGACCTCAGATTTCTCAGCAGAGACAATCAAATCAAGAAGAGCCTGGAATGATGTATGCCATGCCCTAAAAACAAACAATCAACCAAGAATACTGTACCCAGCTAAACTCTCCTTCATAACTGAAGGCCAAATAAAAACCTTCCATAGCAAAGAAAAATTGAAACAATACATCTCCACCAAACCAGCCCTACAAAAATTCTTAAAGATGTCCTACACATAGAAAACCAACGAGACCAAAATAAAGGCCAAGAAACTGCAACCAAACTGAGAATCCAAGAACCATAGGAACAACCCAGGTTTTGCAACCCCCAAGAAGGTGGATGACATGGCAGGAACTCCCAAATACCTCTCAGTCATATCTCTTAACATTAACGGACTTAACTCTCCAATTAAGCGACATAGATTGTCTAGTTGGACTAAAAAACAAGATCCTCCTATCTGCTGCCTTCAGGAGTTACATCTTGCCCATAAAAACAAACACATTTTCAATGTTAAAGGCTGGAGCAAAATCTACCAAGCAAATGGCCCTCATAAACAGGCAGGAGTTGCAATCCTAATATCAGAAAAAATAGACTTCATATTAAAGTTTGTGAGAAGAGATAAAGAAGGTTGCTACATACTAATTAAGGGATCTCTCCTTCAGGAGGATATTACAATTCTAAGTATCTAACTGCCAAACAATGGAGCACCCAAATTTATTCAAGAAACACTACTTTCCCTCAAATCCCACATAGATCCAAAGACATTAATTGTTGGGTATTTTAACACCCCAATCTTCCAACTAGATAGATCAACTCGGCAAAAACTCAACAGAGAAACTGCAGATATAAACAGCTGCAGAGATCAACTAGATTAAATAGACATCTACCAAACATTTCACCCAGCAGCATCAGAATACAAGTTTTTCTCAGCAGCACATGGAACATTTTCTAAAATAGAACACATTTTAGGCCACAAAGAAAGCTTGTCCAAATTCAGAAACATTGAAGTTATACCTTGCATTCTCTCTGACCACAAAGGAATAAAATTAGAATCAAGACCAAAAGCCACCAAAGAAAGTCCAGTAATACATGGAAGCTGAACAACACACTGCTGAATCAGGAGTGATTCATGAAGTGATTAGAAAGGAAACTCAAATGTTCATGCTATTTAATAATAATGAGCACACAATTTACCAGCTCCTCTGGGACACAGCAAAGGCAGTATGCAGAGGCAAGTTTATAGCTCTGAGCTCCTACATCTACAAATTGGAGAGATCTGAAACTAAAAATTTAATGAGTCATCTGAACCTCCTTGAAAAAGAGCAGCATTATAAACCCCAATCCAGTAGATGGAAAGAAATAATTAAAATTAAATCAGAATTAAATGAATTTGAATCCAAAAAACTATAGAAAGAATCAACATAACAAAGAGGTGATTCTTCAAAAAAATTAACAAAATTGACAGACCCTTAGCAAATCTTATCAGAAAAGGAAGAGAACACACCCAAATAAATAAACTCAGAGATGAGAATGGAAATATCGCCATGGAAACAACCAAGATTCAGAACATTATAAGGGAATACTTCTCAAAACTTTATGCTAATATGTTTGAGAAATTGAGAGAAATGGATATTTTCCTAGCAAATATTGACATGCCAAAACTAAACCAAGATGAGTTAAACCATCTTAAAAGGCCCATATCAAGCACTGAAATAGAAACAGCAATAAGAGACCTCCCAGCTAAGAAAAGTCCAGGACCAGATGGTTTTACAGCGGAATTTTACAAGGCCTTCAAAGCAGAGCTCACACCAATACTCCTCCAACTCTTCAATGAAATTGAAAGAGAAATTTCACGACAGAACACATTCTATGAATCCATCATAACCCTCATCCCAAACCATGCAGGGACTCATTAAAGAAAGAGAATTATAGACCCATTTCTTTGATGAACATTGATGCAAAACTTCTCAACAAAATTTTGGCCAATCGACTTCAACAATTCATCCAAAAAATAATACACCACGATGAAACAGGATTCATTTCAGGGATGCAAAGCTGGTTCAATATATGCAAATCAATTAATATTATTCATCACATCAACAGGAGCAAGGGTAAGAACGACATGGTTATTTCAATAGATGCAGAAAAAACATTCGACAAGATCCAACACACCTTTATAATGAAGATTTTGGAAAAGTTAGGAATCCATGGAACATTCCTCAATATAATAAAGGCTGTATATGACAAACCTACAGCCAACATTATAATTAATGGTGAAAAACTAAAGCCATTTACTCTCAACTCATGAATAAGTAAAGGATGTCCACTCTCTCCACTTCTCTTCAATCTAGTATTAGAATGCCTAGATACAGCAATAAGACAAGCTGCAAACATAAAGGGAATCCAAATAGGGAAAGTAGAAATAAAATTCTCCCTCTTTGCAGATGACATGATCTTGTATTTAAAGAATCCCATAGACTCCACTCCAAAATTACTCAAGCTGATTCAAAACTTTGGCAAAGTAGCAGGGTATAAAATTAGTCCCTCAAAATCAATGGCTTTTCTGTATGCCAACAATGAAAATTGTGGCTGAAATTAGGCAAGTAACTCCATTTTTAATAACCCCTCAAAAAATAAAATACCTAGGAATTAACTTAATCAAAGAACTGAAGGACCTCTATGATGAAAACTTTAAAATCTTGAAAAAGGAAATCAAAACATAACTTACAAAAGGGCAAAAACCCCATGCTCCTGGATTGGAAAGATTAACATCGTGAAAATGGCAATACTTCCCAAGGCTATCTACAAATTCAACGCAATACCTATCAAAATTCCAACCTCATTGTTCAAGGAAATAAAAGAGGCAATCCAAAATTTCATATGAAACAATAAAAGACCCCCGAATAGCAAAAACGCTCCTCAACGGAAAGAACACTGCTGGTGGAATATCAATACCAAAATTCAAACTCTACTATAAAGCCATAATAATCAAAACAGCTTGGTACTGGCATAAGAACAGACCTCAGGACGAATGGAATAGAATTGAAAACCCAGCAATGAACCTACAGACCTATAGCCAATTAATCGTCAATAAGGGAGCTAAAATAATAGAATGGAAGAAAGATAGCCTCTTCAGTAAATAGTGCTGGCAATATTGGTTAACTATTGTAGAAATCTAAAACTAGATCCTTATATATCACCCTGCACCAGAATCAACTCCAAATGGATCAAAGTCCTCGGAGTCAAAGCAGACACTCTAAAAACATTACAGGATGGACTAGGAGAAAACCTATGCCTCCTTTACTCAAGCTGAAATTTTCTTAATAGAGACCCGGAAACACAACAAATCAAAGAAATGTTAGACAAATGGGAATGCATTAAGTTGCAGAGCTTCTGCATGGAAACGGACATAGCTAGCAAGATCAATAGAAAGCCCACGGATTGGGAGAAGATCTTCACTAGCAATACAACAGACAAGGGTTTCATATCTAAAACATACTTGGAACTCGAAAAATTAAATCCCCCAACAACAAATCCTCAATGAAACAACTTTCCAATAAATAAGTGGGCTATACACTTGAAGAGAAACTTGTCTGAAGAAGAAAGAAGGATGGCCAATAGACACATGAAGAAATGCTCAACCTCCTTAGCCATAAAAGAAATGCAAATCAAAGCAACATTGTGATACCACCTCACCCCAGTTAGAATGGCTATAATCAAGAACTATAACAACAACAGATGCTGGAGGGGATGTGGACAGAAGGAAACCTTACTTCATTGTTGGTTGGAGTATAAACTTGTTCAACCACTTTGGAAATCAGCATGGAGGTTTTTGAAAAGACTTCACATAGAGCTCCCCTATGACCCAGCAAAACCACTTCTGGGCATTTATTCAGATATTTACAAACAAGACCACACTAAATTTGCCAGCACAACTATGTTTATTGCAGCATTATTTACCATACCTAAGATCTGGAACCAACCTAGATGTCCCTCAGTAGATGAATGGATCAAGAAAATGTGGTATATATACACAATGGAATTCTATGCCTCCATCAGAAAGAATGACATTTCCCCATTTGTTAGGAAATGGAAAGGCTTGGAAAAAATTATATTAAGTGAAGTAATCCAGGCCCAAGGAAACATAGGTCCCATGGTTTTCCTTATTTGCAATATCTAGTATATGTATGAGTCAAGCATGAAAGTTCAGATAATGTGATGTTAGGAAAATGAACCCTTAAATATGTATTTAAATTTTTTTTCTTTTATGCATTTGTTTCTAACTCATTTATAAGATTATTTCTTTGTTGCTTTGTATGTCCCTCTCCCACACTATAACCCCAACTTTCACTATATTTGATGTCGGTATAATTTGTGGAGGAGATGGGGGAAAACAAGTCTTTTAAGGATAAAGGTGGGCCCGATGCGACTATGAGTCGTACAAGTTGTCATGTCAAAAACGAACTTTACAACTTTGTTGCCAGGGGGAGGGGAGGATTAGGTAGGGGGGCGGGGGGGGGAAGGCTGGGAAGGGATATGAAGGTTAAACAAAGGAGGAGGCTGCAATTTTTGATAAGTAATTTGCTCGTAATCTTGCCCATGTAATTGTAACCCCTCTGTACAATATGATCACAAAAAATAAAAATTAAAATTAAAAAAATAAAAAATAATAAAAAGAAAAAAGAAAAAAATGCACACAAGTAAAAAAAAAGAAGGGTTTACATGTATCACACAGAGATTAAGAACTAGCCTAAGAGATTTAGAATCCTAATGGCAACGAGGAAAATCCTAGTTGACAACTAGTTCTTCAATAACCAAAAATGGTTCTCTAGACCAGTTTCTGGTATACCTTATTTAGTATCATTTTTTCCTTCCATCTGGAGTTACTCCTTATTTTCTGTCACAACTATTAATTAGCTTCTGCCTTTTTGATGCCAAAACTGATCAAAAAGATTTCAAAATCACACTTAGACTACTTTTCACTTTGTGATTAGCAGTGATGACACAAAATCCTGGAATCCTTGAATTTCCAGAATTAATCTTCAGCTGACAATTAAGCATATTCCTGGCATTAATTGCTGTGACTTAATGAACAAAAATTTTTTAACACAGTATCCTAACATAAGTAAAATACATTAATTAGGGGCTATTATCAGGTGTCAGTACAGAAGTAGCAATTATATATTTCAAGTATGTGTTCTTTCTTTTCCATTTACTAATTTTTTTCCAGTCCAGGCTTAAACTCAGGGGTAGGGAATTATTCCTGAGCTTTTTTTTCTTCAAGGCTAGCACTCTACCACTTGTGGCCCAGCATTCCTTCTAGTGTTTTTCTTTTTTCTGTGTTACTGAGGAATTGAACCCAGGGTTTCATGCATGCTAGGCAAACACCATACCATGAAGCCACATTCCCAGAGCCCTAAATGACTTTCTTAAGAAGACATTACATTTTCATTCCATAACTATGTATCATAAGTTTGGCCAGGTGCTAGAAAATGATGTAGAAAGCAATGCAATACAATAAGCCCAGTAAGGCTGGATTGACAATGAATTTCATGATCTAGCCAGGGCACAGTGGGGCTTACCTCAGGGAGCTGTTTCAACAGGCTGAGTGAGACAGCTCCTGACCCACAGCCCACCTCCAGAATGAGAGGGTCACCTTGTATTCCAGCCATATGGGGATGCTGGACCCCTTACTTCAGCACCTATTCAACCAGTTTTTATAAAAGAGAGAGAGAGAGAAATCAGAATTAAAATTAAGTTGGGTGCCAGTGGCTCAGAACTCTAATCCTAACTACACTGGAGGCTGACATATGAGGATCATGGTTCATGGACAGCCCCCACAGGAACGTCTTTCTTTTATTTCCAAAGAACCACCAGAAAACCAGAATTGGTGCTGTGGGCTCAATTGGTAGAACACTAGCCTTTTGCTGAGGAGCTCAGGAACAGTGCCCATGCCTAGGGTTCAAGTCCCACAACTGACAAGAAGTGGACTTCCTACCACAAGAAGTGGATTGAATAGCACCCATTGTCCTAGGGAGCATGGTAGTCAAGTCAGGCCCAGCTTCCTGTGAAGTTGAAGTTATAAGGAGGTCACCTGACTTCTCTGTGCCTCAGTTTCCCCAGATGCAAAATTCAACACAGTGAAGGATCCCCTTCCTCATGGGGAGAGGGTAATGATGAAAGAGAGCCATGTTTTGTTTCAAAATCCCCAGCTGTTGCATGATTAATAACTGGCCCCACCTGAGCCCTTTGTGTGTATCTTCCTGTCATTTGCTCACAGAATTGCAGAACCTTCTCTGAATGCCACTCCCTCCATGCCAAGCCATGCTCCAGAGATTCCCTCTGTATAAATCCCTTGTTTCCTCAAACTGTCCTGTGAGGAGAATGAGTTCTGATGGTTGTGGCCCTACCCAGAGCTTCACCTGTGGTCAAGAATTGGCTGCTGTGGACTAAAAGTTTGGGATAATCCATCTAAATCGATTACTGAGCTTGGCGCTACATGTTTACCATCCCAACTACAGAGGACCAGGCCTGGTGGAGCATACCTGTCCCAGATAGGAGGACCTTGATCCAGTCCAACCAGAGCATATATTGAGTCTCTGTTTCAGAAATGCCCAAGACAGAAAGGTGGCTCCTCAGAGTCAGGGTGAGGAAATAAGCAGGGGGTCATGGTGCCCCCAGAGGGGTGTCTGATCCCTGGTAGTGGTGATTTGGGGGCAGCCACTCACCTGTGCTGCTGGGAAAAGCTGCTGGAGGCTGCTCCAGGTGGGGCAAGCAGCAATGGCAGCAGCATTGCAAACACATGGGCCAAGAGCAGAGAACCAGAGCCAGGGACCAGGTCAAGGCTTTAGGCGGGCTGGCAGTACAACATTGCCAGAGGTTTGAAATCCAGCAACTTGGGAAGGTGGGGAGGGATCCGGGATGCAGGCAGGCATCTCAATTTCCTAGTATACTCCAAAGTTGCTTGAGTCTCTTCCTCACCACTCAGGCACCTCTACCTTCCTCAACTGCTGGTAGTGGTGTAAACTAACAGTGGGAATCCTGTGTGCTACTAGCCAGCATGGAATGTGGGCGTGGTCACCATTCTTGTATCCCATTGGTCAGAAATAACCATGAAAGAATGGGGGTGTGGCCGGAATTCTGTGATGCAAGCAGCATGGGCATAGTCAAGAAGATAGCAGCTCCCCCAGCCCTTTTCCCAGGGAACAATGTCCAATTCAGTTGGAGATGAGAGGGTGACCTGCTTTAGCTGGATGGCTGCACAGATTCTTCTGTATGTCTGTTTGTTGCCAGACCCGGACCTTGAACTCAGGATCTGGGCACAGTCTAGGCACTGCTTTTGCTCAAGGCTCGCCCTCCACACTGGAGCCACAGGGCTTCTGGCTTTGTTGACACTGAAGTTGGAGAGAAGTTCAAGGACTTTCCTGACTACGATGACTTTTACCATGTTCTTCCCATCACAGCCTTGTAAGTATCAAGGAGGACTGCTTTGAATCCCTGGTTCCTGTCTAATCATTGGTCTTGCTGATATTCTTGGACAGACCGGTGAGTACCCTATTCCCAGGTTGAAGTGGTGGGAGCTGGAGCTCACAGTTGGAATCCTGGTCCTGCCACCTCCAAATGGCTGGAGATCTTAACGAACTCATTCCTATCCATATGATTGAATGGGCAGTTCTTGAATGACTCTAGGATAAAATTATACACAATTATGTTATAGAACACTGATTGATTTTAGTTAATTCTTTATTAAGCAGTTAAACAATCACATTCATAAAATGTAGGCATAATGAAATGCTTAAGAATTGGGCCTCACATAGTGCAAAGGTACCATTTTTCTGCCAGGATTGGGATTGAAACTCAATGTCTTGGTAACTCTGTTGCACTGTGTGGGAATGGGAAGCTGGCCTCCTTAAAGTCAAGAAATTCAGGTGTGTTCCTTATGCCTAAAATAGATCTCCAACACTAGAAAACATCCTATTCATGTACAATTTAAATATATGATTTATATTTATATACATATGTTGACTCCATATTGCATTCAGTGTAGTTATTATATTTTTTTGTTTTATTCATATATTGACCATTTATTTTATTGACTATTATGGAACATAAAACATTGATTACATTGATTACATAGGATATAGGTCTGCATATGTATTCCTCTTCATACCTGACACCCAGGACTTTCACAGAAAAGGAAAACGTGTCACCATCATCTTCTTACTCCACGATTCATTTTTGGGAGTGCTGGCATCTGAACTCAAGACCTACAAGCCTTCAAGGCCCAATTAATGAATGGGTGAGTGTTAGCATGTCATCCTGTGGCAAATTCAGATGACATGCTGTTCCAGGACCTCAGATCAAGCCCTAGGGGTGACCAAAATAAGAAAAGATTGACATGCAGATGGCAGTACGCTAATAAATATAACTTTATAGCATGTCAGAGATGTCTATACATTATTCAGTTATATAGACTACATTCCTTCCAATTCCTGGGTATTAATTATGCCTCAATGTAATTAATTTTAATTAGTGTAATATAATTGTTTTCATCCTTAAACTATTAATGAAATCAGTGTCCTGAAATTATTGAGTTCCTTTAAGTAATAATATTCTTTTAATGCTTCATAAATATTGAATAAAATGAATCAGCCTCCTGAAATCATGCTGTCTAATTTTATAGGAGCATCATGCATGATCAACTCATTGAACCTTGACATTGATAATATTCCATTGTTAATCCTGTGGATGGGAACCATTTTCTTAGTAGCTCCTGCCATTGGTTGGTGTTAGGACAGGGATTCAAAATCAGGGCCTATGTTGCGATGTGGGCCTATGGCATCCCTGATAGTCTGGCAGCCTTCAGCAATGCAAGGTGAAGTACCATTTGCAACAGTGTCATTCAGGCCCATGAGGGTCACCATGCAAAGGAAGAAAACATAAAATGGCCATATTTTTTCTGTGCATTGCTTTCCCTGCAAGGCCTGGGGGTCTAGGATCCCAGGAGGAGCTGGAGATCTTGTGGCTGCAACCCAGCCTAACGTGATCAAAGGTGAGGCAGAGTTGCCATGACCTGAGTTCAAGCGCGATAATGAGAAAAGTAAAATAAAAAAAAAAAATTTAGTTCCCTGGCTTGCAGTTCACACTCTTTATTCTTCCAGGCTTTGGATTTGAACTCAGTATCTGGGTAAATTGGCAGCAATGTGGATAAAGGGGATGATCACCGTATTTGAAGATAAGAAATTTAGGCCTGCCGGGCGCTAGTGGCTCACGCCTGTAATCCTAGCTACTCAGGAGGCTGAGATCTGAGGATCGCGGTTCAAAGCCAGCCCGGGTAGAAGAGACCGTGAGACTCCTATCTCCAATAAACCACCAGAAAACCGAAAGTGGCGTTGTAGCTCAAGTGGTAGAGCACTCACCTTGAGCTGAAGAGCTGAGGGACAGCGCCCAGGCCCAGAGTTCAAGCCCCACGGCCGACCAAAAAAAAAAAAAAAAAAAAAGAAAGTTAGGCCTGTTCACTAGTCCTGAATTCAAGTCCAGCCCTGGATACATACTATTTATATACATTGTAAAGATAGCATTTATATTTACCTGTAGATGTTCAGTCCATACATGTTTGGTGTGGTTGTTCTTGTATTTTTTGTTTTATTCATTTATTTACCATTGATTGTACTAAGATGACACCCCTTAAATTTATTACATTGATGAAATCCTATCATAGAGCATGTAGATTTATAGAAATATTCTCCATCATGCCAGGATTCTCAGGATCACCCAGGATATTCAGAGAAAAGGAAAATAAGTTTCACACTTAGCTTCTTACTCCACGATCCACTTGTTGGTAGTGCTGGGATCTTAACTCAGGACCTAGTAGGACCAATTGGCCAATAAGTCAAGGTGAACACATTAACCTGTGAGCAACTAACGAGCTAGGCCATTCCCAGGATCTGACATTGATTGCCAGGGTGGTCCACTATAGTCATGAATTCATAATTTAAACATACGATCTATATTGACACATATGTGTGTAGAGAATCTTGTGTTCGGTGAATTTCGTCTCCTTATTTTGTCTCTATTTCATGGAGGTATTGTGTATTTTACTAAATATGGTGACAGGTATAACTTTGCTGACATGGATGACAACCTGTTCCTATGGTTATAGGGTTGCTTATGAATTTCTCTTGTTGGTTGAGACTCAGGACTTTCACAGAAGAGGAAAACGTGTGAAACAACTGCCTTTGACATCAGAATGAAACTTTTGTGAGCACTGGGATTTGAATTCAGGTTTGGATAGCTCTGTTGCACTGAGGGAGAAGGGGAAGCTCACCATCCTTGAAGACTAGAATGTCAGGTCTGGTTTAGGGCCTGATTTGAAGCCCCAGCACTGGACAAAATAGCAAGCCCACCTTTTTTAAACATAGGATCTGTATTTACCTACAGGTGTGGTATGCATCTTGCATTCAGTGTAGTTACACTTTTTATTAATTTTCTATTTATCTTATTCATGGAGGTATTGTGAATTTTATTGAATATGGTGACAGATATAACTGTGCTTACATGGATGACAACCTATTCCCATGGCTATTGAGTTGCTTATTTAACATTTTCCATCCTCAATGAGACTCAGGACATTCACAGAACAGGAAAACATGAGCAACCCAGGCTTTTCACATTAGAATGAATCTTTTGGCAGTGCTGGAATTTGAACTCAAGGGCTAGCAGGCCCAATTGGTGAATGGGTCATGGTGAGCACACCAGCCTGTGAAGCACTAAGGAGGTAGGCCATTCCTGGGACCTGAGATGGAGTCCTGGTGGGGGCCAATACAGTCATAAATTCATAATTAAACAAAGGATCTATATTTCCAAACATGAGTGGGCGACATCTTGCATTTGGTGTAGTCATTTTCTTTATTTTGTGTCTTAGTCATTGATGTATTGTGTATTTTCTTTTTTGGGGGGTGGGTCCGGTCGTGGGTCCTGAACTCTGGGCCTGGATACTGTCCCTCAGCTCTTCAGCTCAAGGCTAGTGCCCTACCACTTGAGCCACAGTGTCCACTTCCGGCTTTTTTCTCTTTGCTTATGTGGTACTGAGGAATCAATCCCAGGGCCTTGAGCATGCAAGGCAAATGCTCTACCACTGAGCCACCTTCCCAGCCCTTGTGTATTTTCTTGAGTATAGGTTGACAGATATAACTGTGGTGAACTGGATTACAACCTATTCCCATGAATATAGAGTTGCCTATACCTTCTCTATCCTAGCTGAGACCCAGAATTTGCACAGCACATGAAAACGGGTGCAATGACTGGCTTCTCACATCAGGGTGAATTTTGGTCATTGCTGGGATTCGAACTCGAGGCCTAGGCAGCCCAACTGCCCTTTGGGTCCACATGATCACACCAGACTGTGAGCCAGTAAGGAGCTGGGCTGTTCCCAGGAACTGAGATTGAGCCCCAGGGAGGCCAAAATATTCCTCAATGCATCATTGAAACATGGTATGTATATTCACATCCGTGTGTGGACTGCATCATATATTAAGTGTAGTTATTGTCTTTATTTTGTATGCTATTCATGGATGTATTGTGTATTTTCTTGAGTATATGACATGTACAACTTGGCTGACATGTATAACAAGTTAGTCCCATGACCACAGGGTGGCCGATGCATTCTCCATCCTAGCTGAAGCTCAGGAGTTGCACAGGAAAGGAAAACAGGGCAACGATTTGCTTCTGACATCAAGATGAATCTTTTGGCAGGGCTGGTATCTGAACTCGGGGCCTAGCAGGCCTAATTGGTGAATGGGTCCACAAGAGCACACCAGCCTATGAGCCATGAAGAAGCTAGGCATTCCAAGTACAAAGAAATAATCTTATAAATATGTTAGAAACAATTGCAAGCAAGAAAAAAAAAACATTTCAATAATTATCCTTGGGTTCATTTCACCTATTATATTGATTTGGTTTAATCAATTCTCTGCTTTCACAACCAGATTATTTGAGGAATACATAAGATAAGTGCACTGAGAAGTGATTTAGAGAATTAATTCATATTGTTTATTTTTAATTTTTTGAGGTATGTACTTGGATTCAAATTCAGAGCCTTGCATTTGCCAGGCAGGCATCTGACCACTTGAACCATGTCACATACAGCAATTTTTGCTTTGTTGGTGTTTGAGATAGAATCTTGTATTTGTTTATTCCTAGGCTACCTGGATAGTGTACTTCCTAGTTTTATGTTCAACATAGGTAGGATGACAGCCACATATTGGTACAACCAGCTTTTATTGATTGAGCTGGAGGTCTCTTGTATGTTTTCCAGCTTGATCTTGAACTGCAACTATTGACATTTCCATTTTCAGAGTAGTTGGGATTATAGGTATAAAACACCTCATTTGACTTATGTTTACGAAAATTCTGAAAGTATGAGAAAATCCTCTAGAGTTACCAACCATATCCAGATTCTAGGTGATACACTAATGATTATTCTGTCAAAAACTTTTTGACATTATTCTGACAAAGGTTTTTATTTTTTATTTTTTTTGCAAAATGCCGTACAGAGGGGTTACAATTACATGGGTAAGGTAATGAGTACATTTCTTATCAAGCATTTTTGCCTCCTCCTGATTCCACTTCTCATCCCTTCCGATCTCCCCTCTCCAACCCCCCAACACTCCGGCCCTGGCAAAAGTTGTAAAGTTCGTTATTGGACATAATAACTTGTATAGCTCGTTGTTGCAGTGGGTACAACGTATCCCAATTTAAAGGTTGGTTTTTGCCCATTCCCTCCACAAATTATACCAATATCAAATAAAATGGAAGCAGTGGTTATAACATGGGGGACGGACATACAAAGCAACAAAGAAATAATCTTATAAATATGCCAGAAACAATTGCAAGAAAGAAAAAAAAACATTTCAATACTTATCTTGGGGTTCATTTCACCTAACATTAGCTTATCTTACCTTTTCTGCTTGTCTCAAAAACATACTAGTTATTGCAAATAAGGGAAACCATGGGACCAATATTTTTGTGCCTGGCTTACTTCACTTAATTTTTTCCAAGTATTTCCATTTCCTAACAAATGGGACAATGTCATCCTTTCTGATAGAGGCATAGAATTGCATTGTGTATATCTACCACATTTTCTAGATCCATTCATCTAATGAGGGGCATCTGGGTTGGTTCCATATCTTATCTATGGTAAATAATGTTGCAATAAACATAGTTGTGCTGTCAACTTTAGTATGGTCTTGTTTGTGATCATTTGGCTAAATGCCCAAAAGTGGGATTGCTGGGAAATAGGGAGCTCTATGTGGAGTCTTTTGAGGAACCTCCATACTTCTTTCCAAAGTGGTTGAACAAGTTTACACTCCCATGAACAATGCAGGAAGATTCCCTTCTTTCCCCAACTCCTCCAGTATCAGTTGTTATTAGAGTTCTTTATTATAGCTGTTCTAACTGGGCTGAGGTGGTATCTCAATGTTGGGTTGATTTGCATTTCTTTATAGCTAGAGAGGTTGAGAATTTCTTCATATGTCTATCGGCAAGCCTTCTTTCCTCTTCAGAGAAGTTTCCCTTTAAGTCTTTAGCCCACTTATTCATTGGGCAGTTGTTTCTCTGAGGATTTGTTGTTGGGGGATTTAATTTTTTGAGTTCCAGTTATATTTTAGATATGAGACCTTTGCCCGTTGTATGGCTAGTGAAGATCATCTCCCGATCCGTGGACTTTCTATCGATCATGGTAGCTATGTTCTTTGCCTTGCAGAAGCTCTGCAATTTCATGCAATCCCATTTGTCCAAATTTTCTTTGATTTGTTGTATTTCTGGGTCTCTATTAAGAAAATTTTGGCCTGTGCAAAGGAGACTTAGGGTTTCTCCTACTCCATCCTGTAATGTTTTCAGAGTGTCTGCTTTGACTCCGAGGTCTTTGATCCATTTGGAGTAGATTCTTGTGCAGGGTGATATATAAGAATCTAGGTTTAGTTTTCTACCACGTGATTAACCAATTTTGCCAGCACCATTTACTAAAGAGTCTATCTTTCTTCCATTCTAATTATTTAGCTTCCTTATCGAAAATTAGATGCCTATATATCTGTAGTTTCAATTCTATTCCATTGGTCCTGAGGTCTGTTCTTGTGCCATTACCAAGTTGTTTTGATTACTATAGTGTTGTAGTAGAGTTTGAAATTTGTTATTGATATTCCTACAGCACTTTTCCTTCTGTAAAGGATCTTTTATGCTATCCAGGGTCTTTTATTGTTCCATATGAATTTTTGGATTGTCTCTTCTATTCCTTGAAGAATCAATTTGGGATATTGATAGGTATTGCATTGAATTTGTAGATACCCTTGAGAAGTACTGCCATTTCCATGATGTTGTTCCTTCCAATCCAGGAGCAGGGGAGTTTCTGCCACTTTCTGTGTTCTGTTTTGATTTCCTTTTTCAGATTTTTGAAGTTTTTATCATAGAGGTCCTTCAATTCTTTGGTTAAGTTAATTCCTAGGTATTTTATTTTTTGTGGAGCTATTATGAATGGAGTGGCTTTCCTGATTTCAGCCACACTTTTCTCATTCTTGGCATACAGAAAAGCCATTGATTTTTGAGGGTTAAATGTATACCCTGTTTCTTTGCCCAAGTTTTGAATAAGGTAGAATAATTTGGGAGTGGAGTCAGTGGGATTCTTTAAATACAAGTCCATTCCATCTGCAAAAAGGGAGAGTTTTACATCATCTTTCCCTTTTTGGATCCATTTTATGTTTGCATCTTGTCTCTTTTTTGTATCTAGGCATTCTGATACTAGATTGAAGATGAGTGGTAAGAACAGACATCCTTGTCTCATTCCTGATTTAAGAGAAAATGGCTTTAGTTTTTCACCATTAAGTATAATGCTGGTTGTAGGTTTGTCATATACAGCCTTTATTGTATTGAGGAATGATCCCTGGATTCCTAGTTTTTCCAGAGTCTTCATTATCAATGGGTGTTGAATCTTGCCAAATGCCTTTTCTGCTTCTATTGAGATAACCATGTGTTTATTATCCTTGGTCTTGTTGATGTGATAAATTTTATTAATTGATTTGCATATATTGAACCAGCTTTGCACCCCTGAAATCAATCCTGTTTGATCGTGGTGTTTGATTTTTTGCATGAATTGTTGAAGTCGATTGGCCAAAATTTTGTCAGAAATTTTGCATCAATGTTCATGAAAGAAATGGGTCAGCCGGGGGCTGGTGGCTCATGCCTGTAATCCTAGCTACTCAGGAGGCTGAGATCTGAGGATCACGGTACAAAGCCAGCCCGGGCAGGAAAGACTGTGAGACTCCTATCTCCAATAAACCACAGGAAAAACGGAAGTGACGCTGTAGCTCAAGTGGTAGAGCCCTCGCCTTGAGTTGAAGAACTGAAGGACAGTGCCCAGGCCCAGTGTTCAAGCCCCATGACTGACAAAAAAAAATGGGTCTACAGTTCTCTTTTTTGAAGAGTCCCTGACTGGTTTTGGGATAAGGGTTATGATGTCTTCATAGAATGAGTTCTATGTAGTAGTGCACTTTCTCTTTCAATTTCATTGAAGGGCTATTGGTGTCAGCTCTGCTTTAAAGGCCTTGTAGAATTCTGCTGCAAATCTTTCTGGTCCTGGGCTTTTCTTAGATGGGACTTCTCTTATTGTTGTTTCTATCTCAATGTTTTATATGGGCCTGTTAAAATATTTTAACTCATCTTGGTTTAGTTTCAGCATGTCAATATTTGCTCAGAAAAGGTCCATTTCTGTCAAGTTCTCAATCTTATTAGCATAGTTTTGATAAGTATTCCCTTTTAATGTTCTGAATCTTGGTTGTTTCTCTGGTAATGTTTCCATTCTCATCTCTGAGTTTATTTCTTTGGGTGAGTCTGCTTCTTTTCCTGATAAGATTTGCTAAGGGTCTGTCAATTTTGTTAATTTTGTTGAAGAACCAACTCTTTGTTTTGTTGATTCTTTCTCTGGTTTTCTTGGATCCTAATTAGTTTAATTCTGATTTAATTTTAATTATTTCTTTCCATCTCCTGGATTAGGGTTTATCTTGCTGCTCTTTTTCAAGGAGGTTCAGATGACTCATTAAATTGTTGGTTTTAGATCTCTCCAATTAGTTGATGTAGGATCTCAAAGCTATAAACTCGCCTCTGAGTACTGTCTTTGCTCTGTCCCAGAAGAGTTGGTAATTTGTGTGCTCATTTTTGTTGAATATCATGAACATTTGAATTTCCTTTCTAATCTCTTCCCTGACCCACTGATGATTCAACAGTGTGTTGTTTAGCCTCCATGTGTTACAGGACTTTCTTTGGTGGTTTTTGGTGCTGAGTTCTAATTCTATTCCCTTGTGGTGTGAGCGAATGCAAGGTATAATTTAAATGTTTCTGAATTTGGACAAGATTGCTTTGTGGTCTATTTTGGAAAATATTCTATTGCTGCAGAGAAAAACGTGTATTCTGATGCTGCTGGGTGAAATATTCAATAGATGTCTGTTAAATCTAGTTGATATATGCAGCTGTTCAGATTAGCAGTTTCAGACTTGAGCTGAAGAGGTGAGGCACAATGCCCAGTCCCAGAATTCAGGCCCCGCAACCGACCAAGAAAAATGCCTCTGCCACATCTGCCTTGCTTGCTTTGACTCCCCTCATGTTGGCATACTAGGAGGCAGCATAAGATGAAGCTCCAGAAACCTTTTTGGATAGAAAAAGAAACCCCTGCATGGGAAGTGAGGGGTGTTTTAGAAGAGATTTGGAACTGAACACAAGCAGGAGGGCTGATGGCTTCAGCCTCAGCTGTCTTCTGAATTATTGCTCAGTTATCAGCTGTAATTTTTTGCTCCAAAATCAATGTGGCAAAGTCTGCAACTCTTATTGATTCGTTCATATACACAGATCTAGTTAGGCGTCCAGAATGACTTAAAATGCAGATTTCCTAATCAGAGAAATCTGTACCAGAGTAAATGGGCAGAAAGAACTTCATTTAATCAGGTTCAATTCATTTTTACTTGCTTATAATTTAAATGAGAGAACAATATCAAACTAACCAAGCTTTCACAAAATCAAAATAACCAAGCAACTACATTTTACAGGAAGTAAATATTGACAGCACAAATCAGAATTTCTGAATACGTGGTGCTTTCAGAAAATAAGGAATTAGGGGTCAGGACACATGTCAGATACATTTCAAAACAGCATCAAAATGAAATTTACAGCTTGGGGTGGGGTAGAAGTTGGGAAAGTGCGAAGAGAAGAGATGGTAGGGGAAAACAAAGGAGGGGGTAACAATACTCGACAGGAAATGGACTCATTACCTTACTCATATAACTCTAACCCCTCTGTACAGTATATATACAATAAAAATAAATATTAAAACATAAAAAAAATTAAATTCATTACCACAGGTGGCAAAAGTTACTTACTCTCAGCATGTAAGCACATTATCATTGTTTTCTGGTCCTTAGTAAAAAAGAAGGAAGAGTTTGATTTCCCTTCTCAATTTCAATCTTCAAATTTACATTTTTTTCTAAGGAAGTCATTTATCTCACACACCTGACAATACAGAATATGTTTTCAAACCAGGGTCTCCTGGGCATCTGGGAGCAAAATAGGAAGAGCGAAACAGGCTACAGGAAGCTTGATTGTTCAGGAATAAATCATGTTTGTACTTCTGCTTTTTCTTTTTAATTGTGAAAATACCGTACAGAGAGGTTACAATTACCTGAGCAAGGTAATGAGTACATTTCTTATCAAGAATTGTTGCCATGGAAAGACTTGATGGCACAGCTAAGCTAGTTTGGGAGTGCTTGTCCTTTCCAGCACCCAGGTGGGAAGATGGTTAGTTGGGAGGGGAGAAATATCTTAGAGTTTCAGAAAAAGGCAAAAGAATTGTGCATGGTTGTTCTTCTCAGAAAATAACCTTTAAATAAGATACGTTTTTCTCTTCACAAAACAATTATACAATAGTCCCCTCCACTATAATTTCCCCTTCTGTAGTTAGTTACTGAAGAGCACATAGTCAGCAAAGATGGTGCTGAGAGGGAGTTGAGTGGGCAGAGCCGAATTTACCTTATGTTCAGTGCTTAACCAGCCTGTGAAAGCTTAGGTGTATGATAGGGTGTGACCTTGACAGTGATTGATTCATCTTCCTCCCCTGCCATGCCACCTGCTTTTCTTGGCTTTAAAAAGGGCTGCACTCTGTTAATAAATGAGTTTTCTTCCTGCTTGACTTGGCTCCCCGCTGTGTCTGATTGTCTCCGGGTTTGAGGGAGGCTGGAGAATGGGCAAGCACCACACTTACCTTTCCTCAGACCCCTCTGTCTTTCTTGTTTCCTGGGACAGACAAAGACCCAACAAGTTACCTGTGCTCCACTGTTCTGAAAAGATTAATGGAAAAACATCTCATAATTTGAAAGAGACCACATTCACATAATACCTTTATTTTATTTTTTTGGGGTTCTTTTGGAGCTAAAATTTCACTGTATATATCTTTGATTATTTTTCTGCCTAGGCTTCTGTTTCCTGGAATTTCAGGTATGCACTTCCACATCCATTTCACATTATTTTTTTTTTTACAGTATATGGTTACAATTTTTCTATTTCTATTAGGTACTGTTATAATTGTCTTACTGTACCTAATTTATACCTGAAGCTTTATTGTAACTATATTTGTTTAGGTAAAATCCTAAAATAGTCATCTCGGTATTTACAGTGTTGCTTCCAGAATTGTTTGAGTATACTAAAATCAGCATAGGCTCCAGTCCCATATAGAAAATAGCATACAAAGTAAGTTACACTTTAAATCACATCAAGGTTATATCTATTACCAACATACATGTAACAGTATGTAAATAGTTGATATATTGAATGTTTGGGGAAAAATTTTTTACTGAATATTTTAAATTTCTGGTTGATTGAACACCTAGATGTGGAAATTCTGGATACTGAGGGATAACTCTATAAAGTACTTCATGGATTTCAGGTATCCACTTGAAATATATATCCAGAGGCTAAACAGGAACTACTGTAAAGATCAAAATGAAACTTGAACCTCTTATTTAGCCATAATTATTCATTAAATAAAATGTGGATAAATTTGATTCGGTACCTCTTCCTCCTCCTCCTCCTCCTCCTCCTCCTCCTCCTCCCCCTCCTCCTCCTCCTCCTCCTCTTCCTCCTCCTTTTCTTCTTCTCCTTCTTCTTCTTCTTCTTCTTCTTCTTCTTCTTCTTCTTCTTCTTCTTCTTCTTCTTCTTCTTCTTCTTCCTCCTCCTCCTCCTCCTCCTCCTCCTCCTCCTCCTCCTCCTCCTCCTCCTCCTCCTCCTCCTCCTCCTCCTCCTCCTCCTCTTTTCTCAGTGCTGAAGATCAAGAGCAGAGCTTTGCATATAAAAGGCTTGGTCTCTAACACAGTTCTACATCCCAACCCTCTACAGCTAAAAATCTAGTTTGAGAATTTCACAATGTTTAATGTTCAACACCAATTTTCCTTTTCCTTTCTAGGCTCCAGAACAGGGAAAAGTGAGGTGGGGGAATAAATGGGACAGTCACCTAGGGAAAATTTTGCTGATTATCATATTTTTTATTCCTATGGCATTTAAAAATATATTCCCATATAATTTAAATCCTATTTTTAATATTTCTTCATAGGACCAAAGACCAACTAAAAGTTTTTTTTGTTTTTATGTATAAAGTTCACAATGCTGTCTCTATAAGAATCTTTTTAAACATTCTTTTGACAATCTCCATAGAGGCAAAACCGAAGTCTATATATTAAATATTCTAATCATCATATGAAATAACTAGGAAGGGCAAATCAGTAGAAACAATGAAAACTATGTCAAACACAATGAACAGGACAATTACCCATCAAACAGATGCTTGTCATCTTTGAGAACAGCAATCTGAAAATTTGCAGAATTACTGACAGGACAATGTTTGAATTCAAAGGAAAGAGGAAAACCCTTAAAATATTGAAAGACAAACATGCACCAATATGTCTTGCCTGTAATCCTACCTGCTCAGGAAGCACATTAGTGGATAAAGAAAAGCAAGAATGAACCGGATAACATCAAATGATAACCTTTCATAATTCAAAGGACACTATAACAGAAGTGAAAATATATCCAACAGATACAGGGCAGGCACTTATTTGTTAATCCCACAATGTTAATGCTACAATGATCCTGAGTCTTAAGTATTTTTATATCTTATAATTCTCTCTATATATATGATTCATGGGTCCGGTCATGGGGCTTGAACTCTGGGCCTGGGCGCTGTCCCTCATCTCTTCAACTCAAGGCTAGTGCTCTACCATTTGAGCCACAGTGCCACTTGCTGATTTTTTTTCTTTTTGCTTATGTGGTGCCGAGGAATTGAACCCAGGGCCTAAAGCATTCAAGGCTAGTGCTCTACAAATTAGCCACCTTCCCAGCCCTTAATTCTATATATTTTTTCCTGAATACTATATTTCTTTTTTTTAAATTGTGAAAATACTATACAGAGGGCTTACAATTACATGAGCAAAGTAATAAGTACATTTCTTATTAAGCATTCTTGCCTCCTCCTCTGTTTCCCTTTCACATCCATTCTCATCCAACCACCATGTGTCCCCAACTTTCCCCCCAGGCCAAAGTTGTAAAGTTCATTTTTCAACAAAACGACTTGTATAGGTCATTGTTGCAATGGGTCCATCTTATCCCTATTTAAACTATTTGTTTTTTCCCTTCCCCTCCACAAATTATACCAACATCAAATATAGTGAAAACAGGGGTTATATTGTGGGGTAGGAACATACACAGCCACAAAGAAATCATCTTATAAATTTTAGAAACAATCACAAGAAAGAAAAAAAATGTGAATACTTATATTGAGGTTCATTTCACCTAACATCAACTGATCTGACCGTTTCTGCTTGTCTCACAAATATACATTACTGCAAATAAGGGAAACCATGGGACCTATGTTTCATTGGGCCTGGCTTACTTCACTTAATTAAATTTTTTCCAAGTCCTTCTATTTCCTAGGAAATGGGGCAACGTCATTCTTTCTGATAGAGGCATAGAATTCCATTTTGTATATATACCACAGTTTCTTAATCCATTCATCTACTGAGGGGCATCTGAGTTGGTTCCATATCTTACCTATGGTAAATAATGCTGCAATAAACACAGTTGTGCTTGTAGCTTTAAAATAACCATGTTTGTATCATTTGGGTAAATGCTCAAAAGTGGGATTGCTGGGAAATAGGACAGCTCTATGTGGAGTCTTTTGAGGAATCTCCATATTACTTTCCAAAGTGGTTGAACAAGTTTAAACGCCCACCAACAATGAAGTAGGGTTCCCTTTTGTCCACATACCTTCCAGAATCTGTTGTTAGAGTTCTTGATATAGCCATACTAACAGGGGTGAGGTGGAATCTGAATGTTGTTTTGATTTGCATTTATTTTATAGCTAGTGAGGTTGAGCATTCCTTTATGTGTCTACTGGCCATCCTTCTTTCCTCTTCAGAGAAGTTTCTCTTTAAGATTTTAGCCCAATTATTTATTGAGCAGTTGTGTGTGTGAAGATTTGTTGTTAAGGGATTTAATTTTTTGATTTCTGGGAATATTTTAGATATGAGACCCTTGTCCGTTGTATGGCTAGTGAAGATCTTCTCCTAATCCTTGGGCATTCTATTGACCTTGCTATCTTCATCCTTTGCCATGCAGAAACTCTGCAATTTCATGCAATCCCATTTGTCCAACCTTTCTTTGATTTGTTGTGTTTCTGGGTCTCTTTTAAGAAAATTTCGGCCTGTGCCAAGGAGCCTTAGAGATTCTCCAATTCCATTCTGTAATGTTTTCAGAGTGTCTGCTTTGACTCCAGGTCTTTGATCCATTTGGAGTTGATTCTTTTGCAGGGTGATATATATGGATGTAGCTTTAGTTTTCTACAAGTTATTAACCAATTTTGCCAGCACCATTTACTGAAGTGGCTGTCTTTCTTCCATTCTAATGTTCAGGTCCCTTATCGAATATTAGATGGCTATAAGTCTGTAGGCTCATTTTTGGATTTTCAATTATATTCCATTGCTCCTGAAGTCTGTTCTTGTGTCCGTATCAAGCTGTTTTGATTACAGTGCTGTTGTAGTAGAGTTTGAAATTTGGTATGGATATTCCTCCAGCACTATTCTTTCTGTTTTTAATCATTTTTGTTATTCAGGGTCTTTTATTGTTCCATATGAATTTTTGGATTGCCTCTTCTACTTCCTTGAACAATGAGGTTGGAATATTGATAGGTATCACATTGAATTTGTAGATAGCCTTGGCAAGTATTGCCATTTTCATGATGTGGATACTTCCAATCCAGGAGCATGGGAGGTTTTTCCACTTTCTAAGTACTGTTTTGATATTCTTTTTCAGGTTTTTAAAGTTTTCATTAGCTGGGCACTGGTGGCTCACGCCTGTAATTCTAGCTACTCAGGAGGCTGAGATCTGAGGATCATGGTTCAAAGCTAGCTATGGAAGTTAAGTCCGTGAGACTCTAATCTCCAACAAACCACTAGAAAACCAGAAGTGGTGCTGTGCCTCCAGTGATAGAGTGCTCTCCTTGAGCTGAATACCTGTGGGACAGCACACAGGCCTAGAGATCAAGACCCATGACTTACCAAAAACAAAAAATTTTCCATCATAAAGGTCCTTCATTTTTGGTTAATTCCTAGGTGTTTTATTTTGTTGGTGGGGACTATTATAGACGAAATTATTTTCCTAGTTTCAGCCACACTTTTCTCATTGTTGGATTAGAGAAAAGCCACTGTTTTTGAGGGTTAATTTTATAACCGGCATCTTTGCCAAAGTTTTGAATCACTATGAGTAATTTGGGAGTGGATACCATGGGATTCTTTAAATACAAGATCATGTCATCTACAAAGAGGGAGATTTTTACTTAATCTTTCCCTATTTGGATCCATTTTATGTTTGCACCTTGTCTTATTGCTGTAACTTGGCATTCTAATACTAAATTGAAAAAACTGTACAGATTGGACATCCTTGTCCCCTTCTTTTTTTATTGTGAAAATACTTTACAGAGGGGTTACAATTACATGTGTAAGATAAGGAATACATTTCTTATCAAGCATCGTAATCTCCTCCTTTGTTTCCCCTTCCCATCCCTTCCCATCCTCCCCCACCTGAACCCAATACCCCCTCCCCCGCACCAAATTTGTAAAGTTCATTTTCTACATGAGGACTTGGATGTCTCATTGTTGCAATGGGTCGACCTACATCCCTATTTAAATGATTTTTTTCCCTTCCCCTCCACAATTATACCGACATCAAATACAGTGAAAGCAGGGGTTATACTGTGGGGGAGGGACACTCAAAGCAATAAAGAAATAATTTTACAAATGTGTTAGAAATAATCGCATTAAGGAAAAATTAACATTTGAATACATATGGTAGGGTTCATATCCCTAACAACAAATTTTCTAACCTTTGTTTCTTCACTCAGACATATACTATATACTGCTATTAAGGGAAACCATGAGTCTTATGTTTCTTTGGGCCTGGCTTACTTCACTTAATATAATTTTTTCCAAGCCTTTCCATTTCCTAACAAATGGGGCAAAGTCATTCTTTCTGATGGAGGCATAGAATTCCATTGTGTATATATACCACATTTTCTTGATCCATTCATCTACTGAGAACATCTGGGTTGGTTCCATATCTTAGCTATAGTAAATAATGCTGCAATAAACATAGTCGTGCTGGTAGCTCTAGTGTGGGCTTGTTTGTGAACATTTGGGTAAATGCCCCACAGACCGAAATTTTCGTAATAGAGACGCAGAAACACGACAAATCAAAAAGGTTGGACAAATGGGAATGCATGAAATTGCAGAGCTTCTGCGTGGCAAAGTTCATAGCAAGATCAATAGAAGGCCCACGGATTGGGAGAAGATCTTCACTAGCTATACAATGGACAAGGGTCTAATATCTAAAATATACCTGGAAATCAAAAAATTAAATCCCCACCAACAAATCCTCAAAGAAACAACTGCCCAATAAATAAGTGGGCTAAAGCCTTAAAGAGAAACTTCTCTGAAGAGGAAAGAAGGATGGCCAATAGATATATTAAGAAATGCTAAACCTCCCTAGTCATAAAAAAATGCAAATCAAAACAACATTAAGATTCCACCTCACTCCAGTTAGAATGGCTAAAATCAAGAATTGTAATAACAACAGCTGCTGGAAGGGATGTGGACAGAAGGGAACCTTACTTTTTGTTGGTGGGAGTGTAAATTTGTTCAACCACTTTGGAAAATAGTATGGAGGTTCCTAAAAACGACTCCACATTGAGCTTCCCTATCACCCAGCAATCCGTTGTCCCCTTCTTGATTTAAGAGGAAATCGCTTCAGTTTTTCACCATTAAGTATAATGCTGGCTGTAGGTTTGTAATATACAACCATTATTCTATTGTGGAATGTTCCCTGGATTCCTAATTTTTCCAGAGCCTCCATCATAAAGGGATTGTTGGATATTGTCAAATGCTTTTTCTCAAACAATTAAGATAACCATGTGATTCTTGTCCTTGCTCTTGTTGTTGTGATGTATTATATTAATTGATTTGCATATATTGGCCCAACTTTGCATCCCTAAAATAAATCTTGTTTGATCGTGGTGTATTATTTTTTGGATGAATTGTTGAAGTCAATTGACCAAAATTTTGTTGAGAAGTTTTGCATCAATATTCATCAAAGAAATGTGTTTAAACTTCTCTTTTTTTGATGAGTCCCTGCCTGGTTTGGGGATGAGGGTTTTGATGTCCTCATTGAATAAGTTCTGTAGTGAATTTTCTTTTTCAATTTCATTGAATAGTTGGAGTAGTATTGGTGTGAGCTTTGCGTTGAAGGCCTTGTAGAATTCTGATGTAAATCTGTCTGGTCTTGGGATTTTTTTATATAGGACTTCTCTTATTGCTGTTTCTATTTTAATGCTTGATATGGGCCTGTTAAAATGGGTTAACTCATCTTTTTTTAGTTTCAGCAGCGTGTAGATATTTGCTATGTAAAGGTCCATTTTTGCTAAGTTCTCAAACCTATTAGCATAGTTTTGAGAAATATTCCCTTATAATGTTCTGAATCTTGGTTGTTTCTCTGGTGATGTTTCCATTCTCATCTCTGAGTTTATTTATTTGGGTGAGTTTTCTTCTTTTTCAAATAAGATTTGTTAAAGGTCTCTCAATTTTGTTAATGTTTTAAAAGAACCAACACTTTGTTTTGTTGATTCTTTCTATGTTTTTTGGAATCTAATTCATTTAATTCTTATTTAATTTTAATTAGTTCTTTCCATCTACTGGCTTGGGGTATATCTTGCTGCTCTTTTTCAAGGAGGTTCAGCTGTGTCATTAAATTGTTGGTTTCATATATCTCCAACTTGCCTCTGAGTACTGACTTTTCTGTGTCCGAGCGGAGCTGGTAATTTGTGTGTTCGTTTTTGTTGAATATCATGAGCACTTGAATTTCCTTTCTAATCTCTTACATCACTTACTCGTGATTCAACAGTGTGTTGTTCAGCATCCATGTGTTACAGGACTTTCTTTGGTGGCTTTTGGCGTTGAATTCTAATTTTATTTCCTGTGGTCTGAGAGAATGCAAAGTATAACTTCAATGTTTCTGAATTTGGACCTTTGCTTTGTGACCTAAAATGTGATCAATTTTTCAAAATGTTCTATATGCTGCTGAGACAAAGGTGTACTCTGATACTGCTCGGTGAAATATTCGTTAGATGTCTGTTAAATCTAGATGATCCTTGCAGTTTTTAGATCTGCAGTTTATTGAGTTTTTGCCGAGTTGATCTATCTAGTGGGCATAGTGGTGTGTTAAAGTACCTAACAATTAATGTCTTTGGATCTATGTGAGCTTTCAGGGAAAGTAGTGTTTCTTGGATAAATTTGCATCTCTGTTGTTTGACAAATAGATATTTAGAATTGTAATATTTTCCTGAAGGAGTGATCCCATAATTAGTATGTAGCGACCTTCTTTTTCTCTTCTCACTAATTTTAATTTGAAATCTATTTTATCTGATTAGGATTGCAACTCCCACTTGTTTATGAGGGTCATTTACTTGGTAGATTTTGTTCCAGTCCTTCACTTTCAAAATGTGTTTGTTTCTATGGGCAAAGTGTGACTCCTGAAGGCAGCAGATAGAAGGATTTTGCTTTTTAATCCATCTAGATAGTCTATGTCTTGACTGCAAGAATAAAATTAGGGATTTACTGTCTCACCTGATTATGTGATTGTTATTTCTTGATATTGAAACTCTCTTCTTGTAATTCTTATTGTATGTAATCCAACACTGTTTATTATTATGTATTAAATATGGGAAATCTAACTTCAAAGATGTCTAAAAATTTTTCCTTTTGAGTCATAACATTGCCATTATCAAGGACACTCTGGTCATAATCATCTTCAGCATAATTATTATTAGCATCATCAGTGCTAATTATTGAAAGTCTGGTATGTGTCTATGATTTTTTATTATTTGTATTTTGATTAATAATTTTAATATTACCACTGTGCATGCATCCATGTTAAATTTTTGAATAAATAAAGAAATAAAAAAACTAAACCATAACAGGTAGCTTGGCTATGTGATTACAACAAATTATTGAACCGATTTTTGAAGCATTGCATATTTCTAACCAGTATGAATTAACTTCCCCTCTCCCTGTCATTACACACAAATATTTCAGGGTTTGAACAGATTTTTTTCAAGTAATATACTATAAATATTACTATGACATCATGTGTATATCTAAAATTACCTTGAAAATAATATGTTCTACTTTCTATTGAAATATTAGTCATGTTACTCTAGGAAACTTTTGGAAAAATAGACTATATCTTTGAAATGAAAAGGGTAAAAATAGTAGCATAACCGTTTTAGAGGGAGTGTATATATTCAGAAATATATGTTTGTGTTTGTGTGTGTGTGTGTGTGTATAAATGTTATGTGTAGAAAGTCATATATTTTTAGAGGGAATTTGTTGTCATATATATATATATATATATATGTATAGAATCATGTGCATTATAGTGAAACAAACATCTTAAAACATAATTAAAATTAAAAAAAATCATCAAAACAAATGCTGGTAACTCGTGCCTATAATTCTAGCTCCTCTGGGGGCTGAGATCTAACAATTGTTTTCACATCTAGCCCAAACAGAAAAGTACATGTTAGATTCTTATTCTCCTATTAACCATTCAAAAACAGAAATTAGTCCTGTGCTTCAAGTTGTGCAGTGCTGGCTTTGAGCACAAAAAAGCTTAGGGACAATGCCCAGTACTTGCAAAAAACAACAACAACAACATGTCTCACATTAATTTCACAAAAACATTTTTTAACTGCTGTGAACATTTCTTAGAGACATGAATACATGCCCCTGGAAATTTTTAAGTAAAAACTATAGAATATTTATGTCTATGTCAAAGACATGACTATTTAGATTGTTTAAGATATTTAGGTAATGTTTAGGAATTAAGGATAATGATAGATAGGTAAAAATTGGGAGTGGTCTTTTTATTCTGTTTTATGATACTGATAAAATGATATCTGTAATGATTATATAAAATAGCTCTTGCTTGGTATGTGAATTATAATAAGTGATAAACATTTTTGAAGTTTTTTTGTGAAAATACTGTACCAAGGGGTTATGATTACATGGGCAAGGTAATGAGTATATTTCTTTTCAAACATTGTTGCTTCCTCCTTTGTTTCCTATTCCCATCCCTTTCACCTCCCCCCACACTGATCCCCAATGCCTCCCTCCCACATTCCCCGGCCAAAGTTGTAAAGTTCATTTTTCGACATAACAAAAAATAACTCCAGATTTCACTGTATTTGTTGCTGGTATAATTTGTAGAGGGGAACGGAAAAAACAATTTGTTTGAATACGAATAGAGGTGGAACCATTGCAGCAGTGAAATGTACATGTTGTTATGTAGAAAAATGATCTTTACAACTTTGGTGGGGGGGAGAGAATTGGGTAAGGGGAGTCTAGGAAGTGATGGGATGGGGAAACAAAGGAGGAAGCAACAATCTTTGATAAGAAATGTACTCATTATCTTGTCCATGTTATTGTAAGCAATCTGTATGGCATTTTCACAATAAAAAAATACCTCTCAGTCCTATCTCTCAACATTACCGGATTAGCTCTCCAAATAAGAGAGGTAGACTGTCTAGTTGTATTAAAAAGCAAAATCCTTCTATCTGCTGCCTTCAGGAGTCACACCTTGCCAATAATAACAAACACATTTTGAATGTGAAAGACTGGAACAAAATCTACCAAGCAAATGACCCCCATAAACAGGTGGGATTTGTAATCCTAATATCAGATAAAATAGACTTCAAATTAAAATTAGTGAGAAGAGAAAAAGAGGGTCGCTACATACTAATTAAGGGATTGCTCATTCAGGATGATATTACAATTCTAAATATCTATTTACCAAACAATGGAGCATGTAAATTTACCCAAGAAACACTACTTTCCCTCAAAGATCACATAGATCAAAAGACATTAATTGTTGGGGACTTTAACACATCACTATGCCCACTAGATAGATCAACTCGGCAAAAACTCAATAAACTGCAGATCTAAACAACTGCAAGGATCAACTAGATTTAACAGATATCTAGCGAATATTTCACACAGCAGTATCAGAATACACGTTTTTCTCAGAAGCACATAGAACATTTTCAAAAACTGACCACATTTTAGGTCACAAAACAAAAGTCCAAATTCAGAAACATTGAAGTTATACTTTGCATTCTCTCAGACCACAGGAAATAAAATTTTATTCCAATGCCAAAAGCCAAAGTCCTGTAACACATGGAGGCTGAACAACATACTGTTGAATCACGGGTAAGTCATGTAAGAGATTAGAAAGGAAATTCAATTGTTCATGATATTCAACGAAAACGAACACACAAATTACCAGCTCCTCTGGGACACAGAAAAGTCAGTACTCAGAAGCAAGTTGGAGATATATGAAACCAACAATTTAATGACACAGCTGAACCTCCTTGAAAAAGAGCAGCAAGATATACCCCAAGCCAGTAGATGGAAAGAAATAATTAAAATTAAATAAGAATTAAATGAACTAGATTCCGCCCCCCAAAAAAAACATAGAAAGAATCAACAAAGCAAAGAGTTGGTTCTTCGAAAATATTAAAAAAATTGACAGACCCTTAACAAATCTTATCAGAAAAAGAAGAAAACTCACCCAAATAAATAAACTCAGAGTTCAGAATGAAAATCACCAAAGAATCAAACAAGATTCAGAACATTATAAGGAAATACTTCTCAAAACTATGCTAATAAGTTTGAGAACTTGGCAGAAATGGACCTTTTAATAGCAAATATCAACATGCCGAAACTATACCAAGATGAGTTAAACTATTTTAACAGGCCCATATAAAGCATTAAAATAGAAACAGCAATAAGAGAAGTCCTATATAAAAAAATCCCAAGACCAGACAGATTTACATCAGAATTCTACAAGGCCTTCAAAGCAGAGCTCACACCAATACTACTCCAACTCTTCAATGAAATTGAAAGAGAAAGTTCACTACAGAACTTATTCAATGAGGCCATCAAAAGCCTCATCCCCAAACCAGGCAGAGACTCATCAAAAAAGAGAAGTTTAAACACATTTCTTTGATGAACATTGATGCAAAACTTCTAAACAAAATTTTGGTCAATTGACTTCAACAATTCATCCAAAAAATAATACACCACGATCAAACAGGATTCCTTTCAGGGATGCAAAGTTGGGTCAATATATGCAAATCAATTAATATAATACATCGCAACAACAAGAGCAAGGATAAGAACCATACGGTTATCTCAATTGATTGAGAAAAACATTTGACAACATCCAACAAACCCTTTATGATGAAGGCTCTGGAAAAATTATGAAACCAGGGAACATTCCTCAATAGAATAAAGGCTGTATATGACATACCTACAGCCAGCATTATACTTAATGGTGTAAAACTAAAGCCATTTTCTCTTAAATCAAGAAGGGGAAAACGGATTTCTGGGTCAGAGGGAAGCTCTATGTTGAGACTTTGAGGAACCTCCATATTACTTTCCAAAGTGGTTGAAAAAATTTACACTTCCACCAACAATGTAGTAAGGTTCCCTTCTGTACACATCCCCTCATGCATCTGTTGTTATTAGAGTTCTTGATTTTAGCCATTCTAACTAGAGTGAGGTGATATCTCAATGTTGTTTTGATTTGCATTTTTTTGTTGCTAGGGAGGCATTTTTCATGTGTATATTGGCCATGCTTCTTTCCTCTTCAGAGAAGTTTCTCTGAAGTTTCTCACTTATTTATTGGGCAGTTGTTTCTTTGAAGATTTGTGGTTGGGGGATTTAATTTTTTGAGGTCTAGGTATATTTTAGATTTGAGAACCTTGTCCGTTGTATGGCTAGGGAAGATATTCTCCCAATCCGTGGGCGTTCTATTGATCTTGCAAGCTATGACCTTTGCCATGCAGAAGCTCGGCATTTTCATGCAATCCCATTTTTCCAACCTTTCTTTGATTTGTTGTGTTTCTGTGTCTCTATTAAGAAAATTTCAGCCTATGCAGTTTTTACCCAAATGTTCACAAACAAGACCACACTAAAGCTACCAGCATGTATATGTTTATTGTAGCATTATTTACTATAGGTAAGATATGGAACCAACCAGATGCCCCTCAGTAGATGAATGGGTCAAGAAAATGTGGTATATATAAACAAAGGAATTCTACGCCTCCATCACAAAGAATGACATTGCCCAGTTTGTTAGGAAATGGAAAGGCTTGGAAAAGATTGTATTAAGTGAAGTAAGCCAGGCCCAAAGAAACATAGGTCCTATGGTTTCCTTTATTAGCAATATCTAGTATATGTCTGAGTCAAGCAGAAAAGGTCAGATAATTTGATATTAGGGAAATGAACCCTAAGGTATGTATAGAAATGTTATTTTTTCTTTCATGCGATTGTTTCTAACACATTTGCAAGATTATTTCTTTGTTGTTTGTTCCCACCCCCACAGTATAACCACTGCTTTCACTGTATTTGATGTCGGAATAATTGTGGAGGGGAAGGGGAAAAACAGATCATTTAAATAGGGATGCAGGTGGACGCATTGCAACAATGACATTACAAGTCGTGATGTCAAAAATGAACTTTACAACTGTGGTGCGGGGCGCGGGGGGGGGGCGAGAATTGGGTGGGGGTGGGGGAGAATAGGAAGGGATGAGAAGGGGAAACAAAGGAGGAGACTACAAGCTTGATAAGAAATGTATTCATTATCTTGCCCATGTAATTGTAACCCCTCTGTAAAATAAACGAAGGGTACAAGAATGTCCACTCTCTCCAGTTTATTTTCAATTTAGTATTAGAATGCAAAGCTACAACATTAAGACAAGGTGCAAACATACAATGGATCCAAATAGGCAATGATGAAGTAAAATTCTCCCTCTTTGTAGATGACATGATGTTGTATTTAAAGAATCCCATGGAATCCACTCCCAAATTACTCATAGTGATTCAAAACTTAGGCAAAATAGCCGGGTAATTTTATAACCGGCTTTTCTCTAATCCAACAATGAGAAAAGTGTGGCGGAAACCAGGAAAACAATTCCATCTATAATAGCCCGTCCAAAATAAAACACCTAGGAATTAACCAAAAAGTGACGGACCTTTATGATGGAAACTTTTTTATTTTGTCACTCATGGGTCTTGAGCTCTGGGCCTGGGTGCTCTCCCACATGTATTCAGCTCAAGGGGAGAGCTCTATCACTGGAGCACAGAACCACTTCCGGTTTTCTAGTGGTTTATTGGAGATAAGGGTCTCACGGACTTTCCTCCCTGCCTAGGTTTGAACCATGATCCTCAGATCTCAGCCTCCTGAGTAGCTAGGATTACAGGCGTGAGCCATCAGTGCCCAGCTGATGAAAACTTTAAAAACCTGAAACAGGAAATCAAAATACTTCTTTGAAAGTGGAAAAAGCTCCCATGCTCCTGGATTGGAAGGATCCACATCATGAAAATGGCAATACTTGCCAAGGCTATCTACAAATTCAATATTCCAACCTCATTGTTCAAGGAAGTAGAAGAGGCAATCCAAAAATTCATATGGAACAATAAAAGACCTCGACTAACAAAAATGATCAAAAACAGAAAGAAAAGTGATAGAAGAATATCAATACCAAATTTCAAACTCTAATACAACACCACTGTAATCCAAACAGCTTATTACTGACACAAGAACAGACTTCAGGACCAATGGAATATAACTGAAAATCCAAAAATGAACCTACAGAACTATAGCCATCTAATCTTCGATAAGGGAACTAAAAATTGGAATGGTAGAAAGACAGCCTCTTCAGTAAATGGTTCTGGCAAAATTGGTTAATCACTTGTAGAAAACTAAAACAAGATCCTTATATATCATCATGCAAAAGAATCAACTCCAAAAGATAAAAGACATGGAGTCAAAGTGGACACTCTGAAAATATTAAAGGATGGAATTGGAGAAACTATAAGGCTCCTCGTTACAGGCCGAAAATTTCTTAAAAGAGACCCAGAAACACAACAAATCAAAGAAAGGTTGGACAAATGGAATTGCATGAAAATGCAGTTTCTTCATGGCAAAGGATGAAGCTAGCAAGATCAATAGAAAGCCCACGGATTGGGAGAAGATCTTCACTAGCCATAAAACAGACAAGGTTCTCATATCTAAAATATACCAGGAACTCAAAAAATTAAATCCCCTACCAACAAATCTTCACAGAAACAACTGCCCAATAAATAAGTGGGCTAAAAGCTTAAAGAGAAACTTCTCTAAAAAGGAAAGAAGGATGGCCAGTAGACACATGAAGTAATGCTCAACCTCCCTAGCTACAAAATAAATGCAAATCAAAACAACATTCAGATTCCACCTCACCCCAATTATGGCTATAATCAAGAACTCTAACAACAGATCCTGGATGGTAAGTCGACAGAAGGGAACCCTACTGCATTGTTGTTGGGAGTGTAAAGTTGTTCAACAACTTTTGAAAGTAGTATGGAGATTCCTCAAAAGACTCCACATAGAGCTTCCCTATTTCCCAGCAATCACACTTCTGAACATTTATCCAAATGATACAAACATGATTATTTTAAAGCTACCAGCAGGACTGTGTTTATTGCAGCATTATTTACCATAGATAAGATATGAAACCAACCCAGAGGCCCCTCAGTAGATGAATGGATCAAGAAAATATGGTATATATACAAAATGGAATTCTGTGCCTCTATCAGAAAGAGTGACATTGCCCTATTTCTTAGGAAATTGAATGACTTGGAAAAAATTTAATTAAGTGTGGTAAGCCAGGCCCAATTAAACATAGGTCCCATGGTTTCCTTTGTTTGCAATAACATATATTTGTGAGACAAGCAGAAACCATCAGATAAGTAGATATTAGGTGAAATGAACCCCAATATAACATTTATAAGATGATTTCTTTGTTGCTTTGCATGTCCCTCCCCAACAGTATAACCCCTGTTTTAACTGTATTTTATGTTGGTATAATTTGTGGAGGGGAAGGGAAAAAACAAATCGTTTAAATAGGGATAGAGATGGACCCATTGCAACAATGAGCTATACAAGTCATTATTTTGAAAAATGAACTTTTCAATTTTGGCCTTGGGGGGGGGGGTAGGGGAACACCTGGTGGGGGGATGAGAATGTGAAATGGCAACTGGAGAGGAGGCAACAATTCTTGATAAGAAATGTACTCATTACTTTGCTCATGTAATTGTAAGCCCTCTGTACAGTATTTTCACAATTAAAAAAAGAAATATAGTATTCAGAAAAAAATATATAGAATTATGGCTAGAAAGGTGGCTTAATTGCAGAGCACTTGCCTTACATTCTTGAGGCCCTGGGTTCGATTCCTCGGCACCACATAAGCAAAAAGAAAAAATCAGCAAGAGACACTGTGGCTCAAGTGGTAGAGCACTAGCCTTGAGCTAAAGAGCTGAGAGACAGCGCCCAGGCCCAGAGTTCAAGCCCAATGACTGGACTCCCCAAATAATATATAGAGATAATTATAAGATATAAAATACTTAAGACTTGGATCATTGTAGCATTATCAAATGTGTCCCCTGTATCTGGTGGATATATTTTCACTTCTGTTATAGTGTCCTTTGAATTATGAAAGGTTACCATTTGATGTTATCCGGTTCATTCTTGCTTTTCTTTAGCCACTAATGAGCATCCTGAGCATCTAGGATAACAGGCTTGACATATTGGTGCATGTTTGCCTTTCACTATTTTAAGGGTTTTCCCCTTTCGTTTGAATTCAAACATTGTCCTGTCAGTAATTCTGCCCATTCTCAGACTGTTGTTCTCAAAGATGATAAGCATCTGTTTGATGGGTAATTGTCCTGTTCATTGTGTTTGACATAGTTTTCATTGTTTCTATTGATTTGCCCTTCCTAATTATTTAATATGATGATTAGAATATTGAATATATAGACTTCAGGTTTGCCTCTATGGAGATTGTAGAAGTCATGACAAAAGAATGTTTTAAAAGATTCTTATAAAGACAGCATTGGGAACTTTATACATAAAAACAAAAAAATTTAGTTGGACAAACAACTCTTGAATCCATTTTGACATCAAAGTCAGGCAATTCACGTGGAATATACCATGGAATCTATGAATTTTTAAATTAAGATATTGCTGTTATTTTGTATTATGAAAATAATTTGTAGGGACAAAAGGATGGACTGGCACTTTTGAAATGTAAGAAACTTAACCAAAACATTACTACGAAGGAAATAAATAGTACAGCCTTCCACAACTTCAAAGAGGTAATGATTCACACTTATCCTTTTGGCAATATCAAATGTAGTTTCTTCCAACTTGTTCCTCAGACCCGGTTTAATACAATGGTTCAACAGAAGGAGATACAGCGTATCTTGCCTATTTCTATTCCCAGCAGCAAAAGGCAAGGGGGCGGTCAAGAGTCCTTTAGTTTGGGGATTGGTATCTCCTTCATTATGAAGTAAGAAAGATCCATTCTGGTATTATTCAACATATAAGCACTGTGCAGGAGTGCCAAGCCATTCAAAGTTATTGCATGAATATCTGCCTTGAGCTACCAACTCATGGACAATGTCTAAATGTCCACTCTAGGCTTCCCAATGAAGAGGGGTATACTTACCTCATCCTAGTATACATATGCATGGCCTTTTTGCAAAGTAGTCTCAGCACTGTAGTAAGCCGATTAATTTTGGCATCCCAAAGAAGAAATTTGCATGGAATCTTCTCCATTATTTTCTTGCAATTGATACCATTCCTCACGTTTTAATCTTGTTCCTTGTCTTTATCAGAATTGCCTAACCAGAAACTTTTATACCAGTGGGAATGAGGTGACCATGTATTTCCCCAACAATTAACATTGGTTGAAATGTTCAGAAAAATCCGGTGAATTTTCTGCATATGTTTTTTTTACCATGATTTATTTTCTCTTTTTCCATTTTTACTATTTTAAATTATTCTAACTGGAGAGTAGTGAGTTGATAGAGAGCAGAGGAAAGATTTTCCTCCGTATTCAAATGCACAGACTGAAAATGAGGACCAGTGGTGTCTTCATGTGTAGCTTATTCTAGGAATGAGAAAATAGGAAACAATGCCTTCTATGTAAATGATTTGGGAAATACCATGGTATAGTATAAGAGAACTTACTATTCAATATATGAGCTTTAAGAGCTTTCTAATAGATCCATTATTTATTGGTACCCAACATTAGAAAAAAATGTATAATTCAGTAGTAAAATAGAAGCCCTTTGCGTGACTACTTAAATTCCTTGTTTTTTAAAAGACACTTGTTTTCATCTAAAAAAGTAGGCCTATCTATTGTCTTCAGGTGATTTTGATGATTGAAGATGCTTAATGAGGAGCCAACATGCATTAGTAGTCCTTTGATATAATTAAATTTCATTTTTTCTTCTTGGATAATATAATGATCAAAGCAATAGTTCAGAATCAGCAAACAATAGTTCAGCATCATACTTCCAATGCAAATGGATCACCAGTAACTAATCCTCGATACCATTTTCCAAAAAGTTTTGTCACAGGTACAATCTGTCCGTCTTTTCTAGCTGCTTTCCTAGCCTGGACCTTTTCTTTCATTGTGCAGGAAAAGGGTGATTCAACTGATTTCAGTCAGATCTGTTCCTAGACTTGTCAAGGATTTAGATTCGTTTTTTAAAAATTAGTTGTGGGGCCTGGACTCTGGGCTTAGGCACTGTCCTTGAGCTCTTCAAATCAAGGCAAACGCTCTACCACATGAGCCACAAAATCACTTCTGTGGTTCTGTTTATGTGGTGCTGATTTGGGAAATGGCAGAGCAGAAAGTGAAATGATGCAACCAAAAATATAAAAGGAAAATAAATTGGGATAATTATGGAGCAACCATGTTATCTATGAGAATCATGAAAGAGAGAGAGGAAGAGAGATACAGATGTGCAATGACCTAACTAGCCACAAAATCCATGCTTCTGATCAATTTACAAAGCAAACAATTTTATTTTTTATTTTTTAAAAAAGATGGAAGTAGAATTTATGTATTTACTGGAATTAAGTAAATATATTTATATTGGCCTATATAAAGAGACATAGCTTTGACCAAATTACAGACAAGAATCTTAATCCTTGGGTTGGGAAGGTGGCTCAGTGGTAGAGTGCTTTTCTTGCAGTTTACTACAGTGCGGAGTCAACTTTCCAAACAGGCCCCTCATATCAATACTAGGGATGAGGGTGAGTATACCCTCTTCATTGGGAAGCATAGAGTGGACACTTAGACATTGTCCATGAGTTGGTATCTCAAGGCAGATATTAATGACATAACTGTGAATGGCTGGACACCCCTGCACAGTGCTTATATGTGAAACATATTGCAACAGCACACACACACACACACACACACACACACACACACACACACACACACACACACACACATACACACAAACATCATATTTCTACTTAAGTATTTTTTGTGTATGGTCTTAAGAAGAAATTTACATTAGTAACTTGAATTTCTGACAGAACAATATAATCACTATACAACTTGCTTATATACTCTCAATATTAAAATTGCTATCTAAGTATGTGCAATAGATAAGCATAGGAAAAAGTAGGAGCCACACTGGTGGCTCATGTCTTTATTCCTAGCTAATCAGAAAGACGAAGTCTGATGATTGTGGTTTGAAACCAGACCAAGAAAAAAAGTCCATTAGATTCTCGTTTGAAAGTAACCAGCAAAAGCTAGAAATGGAGCTGTGGTACAAGCAGTAAAATGCTACCCTTGAGAAAACAAAAACAAAAACATAACAAATTCTGGGACAGAGCTAGGCCCTGAGTTCAAGCTCTAGTATTAGTATTTAATTAATGAAGGAATGAATTAGTTAATTAATTACCTAAAATAAATTAAGTGGTCACATGTGGAGGGGCAGGTAAAATGTAACAACCATTGTGAATGTATTATGTATTATTTTGTAATGAGGCAAATTATCATTTGTCCTAATCACTAATATTTTATTTGAACTTTTTGTACAATAAACCCTGAATTTGGCATGCGTGTATATGTGTGTACATGTGCACACATGTGTGTTTATGTGTGTGTGTGTGTGTGTGTGTGTGTGTGTGTGTGTGTGCTGTTGCAATGTTGCTTGCCAATATGAACAGGGTGAGGCTGAAAAGAGGTGTGTTGCAATGTTTTTTAATTATCAGTGTTGTGTCCTGTCATTTCAGTGGAACCACCCTTCTGTACATTTCATTTGTTTATAACATCATCATAATCAAAGAATTTACAACAATATGTTAGATAAAAGAGATCATTTTCAGCTCTTAGTATATGTTAGGTAAAAAGATACACATATAATTAGGCAGTAAGTTATTGCTGTAAGATGACTGTCAGTACAAAATATTTATTTGACCTCTTAAATTGGTTATATTTTTAAGAAATACTCATGGAGTGATTTTGACCGACTTGACCAAATAGTTAATTCTCTTTGATTATTTCTGGGAAACTCAAGGTGGATAAACTCTTTCCGGATTTCTGTTGAAAATAACTTTCTTTGTAAGATCGTATCTATTCACACTAAGATAATAAACCCCGTATATTTAAGGTTTGAATATCCCATCATATTGACTGAAAATCAGTATTGTGGCTATGCTTGTTAGATATATATTTCAAATAAAACCATAAACATGTGTCACCTCCAGATTGTGGATGCATTTGAAGTTGTTTTGTACATACAAAGATTTCTTCATTAATAGTTCTTTTGTGGGAGTAACTGTCACAACTTTAACAAATAAGGCATTTTGAATATCATTTACAATATAAATAACATCCCAGAGTGAGTCTTGCAAATTTGAAAACCAATTAACTATTTTAGTATTATTTTAGTTCATTGACTATACAACTAAAGACATTTCTGAAATAAATATTATTAAGATCTGAAAATGTAAGTGGGTATATAGGCTTTTTATGCTTCATTTTATGATAAGCCAGTTTTTATTAAACTAAAAGACATAGAATAAAATAATGTAAGTGAATTGAGTAACCTAATTATTAGTATAATTTTGCTTTCTATTAGCACAGTCCTTTGAATGTAGATGATGCAGTTAAATTATTTTTTGTGTCACTGTGCTTTAGTTATTTTTAGAATCTTTGTAGTTATCAGAGTGAATTTGTAGTATAAATAAAGGCCTTTTAAAATGATTAGGATTAATCTTGTGTTTTGTGTTCTACTCCAAAGAAAATGAGTTATTTTCAAGTGTTCATAGTTTATAATTGAATCTTCAGTATCATAAGAAATTTTGAAATAATTTGGTAGTATTGATGTCTTTTTTTAGGGGATGGGGCCCAGTAGTGGTGCCTGGACTCTGGGCACTGTCCCTCAGCTCTTCAGCTCAAGTCTAATGCTCTATCACTTGAGCCACAGCGTCAGTTCTAGCTTTTTTCTTTTTGCTTGGGTGGTGCTGAGGAATTGAACCCAGGGCCTCATGCATGCAAGGCAAGCGCTCTACCACTGAACCACCTTCTCAGACCTTCATTTATTTTTAAACCAATAGTAGTTCACAAGTTGGAGAGTCTTTAATTCATACTTAGCTCTTGGTGTCTATGATTTTTAACCTCTGATTCCTAACATTAATGATAGGTCAGAGTGCATTTTTGGGTATAGGAAAGGTAAAATATTTATCTATGGTCAAAGTTGATTTTTATATCAGACTTGCTTTAATAGCATTTCTCTCAAAATGTTGGGTATAAAAAGCAATCAAAATACTTCTAATGGTAAACAACTTAGTTGAGCTACAATGTGGAAATGATTGGTCCATAAGACCTGCATAATGTTTCCATCAGGAATTGGGGAGGTCATTCTTTCAGTAAGACAGTGTTAAACAGAGATAGGTTCCCCAGGCCGTGCAGTGTTGAGTGAAGGGATAAAATATGATTTCTACTATTTTGAGCTAGATATGAAGAATGTTATACTATAGCAGTTCCTTTCACCGGGTAGGTATGCATTGATTATGAAGTTTGAGTTTTCATATTACAGTTTCCTATTTTCTAACAAAGATAAAGTGAAATATTATGAGTGTACACAATAATTATGGGAAATTTTCCTAGAATTAATAGACTAAGTGCTGGTATTTTAGACTTAAAATAGTATGAGTTTAATTGATACAGTGGGAGATGAACCACAGACTAACACTTACAAGGTGTGCAATGTTCTACTAGTAATTCTAACTCTGAAGACTTCAATATCATCAACTGAAAATTAAAAATGTATAGAGCTCCACTTTATGCGATTATTGTGAGGATTAAATTATATACCATAAGTAAAGTACTTGGAAAAACAATCAATTAGCATTTGGCAAATTCTACCTGTTATTTTATCATGTGATGAATTCTAACATTTTTACTGTGATTTTATATGTGCAATGTGATGTATTGATATTCATTGCATTGATCACTTGTCTGTCACTATGAGGAAAATACCTGCAAAGAGAATTTCTGAGGAGGAAACTATTATATTGACTCATGGTTTAAGAGAACACAGTTTAAGATTAAATATCTCCATTATTTTCAATTATATTTTTATTATCTTAACTAGGTGTACACGGGAATTTCCATTGAAAAAGTTAGTTTTTTAAGTAAAATTGATCTTTATATAACTTTTCCCTACCCTTGCAAACCTCACAGAACTTTAATTTTTTCTAGTTTCATATTATTTTCATTGAATATAATATCTTCAGTCTTACTCCATAACTCTCTTTATTCTTTCCCTTTGACTTCCCCTCACATCTTCCAAGTGATAGTTTTCTTGGACTCACTTTTTTGGATAAAAATTCAATTTTGTAGGAAATTACGCCTTTTAAATACTGCTGTGAAAAATGAAAACTTTGGTTAATACTGTTGTTTAACTTGCATAAAATTCTGGCTTCCAAGTACACGACAGAACATGGGTCCTTTCTGTGTCTGGCTCTGACTTCGTTTACTTAACATATTTTTAGATCTATCCATTTCTTTGCAAATAATGTAACAGTCCTCATAATGGATAGGTGCAATCCAATTGTGTATATATGACACACTTACTCCAACCATCCCTTCGCCAAAGGGCATCTTGGCTGTTTCCATAACTTGGCTATGGTGAATAGTGCAGTAATAAGCATGGTTGTGAAAGTGATTTAACTGTAACTTTTTGGAAGAATTCATCACTATCTTTCTGGGAGCAATCCTCTAGCCAGTTTTCTAGAATAAACACATCCTTCCCTTCATCTCCATCACAACGTATTGCAAGTCCTCAAAAACACACTAACCCATACAGGACTCAATAAGCTAAGACCACACTGTGCCCATATTCTTTCAATATATTTTTAATAATTACATAAATTTAGTGAGAAACTTCTATGTACTTTCCTAATGTGAGAATGAGATACATAACAACAGTAAAAATAAGAAATATGCAATTAATTAGCTATTATCATATTTAAAATCTTTTTCAGCTCTAACTCATAGACTCACTTACTATTATTTTAATCTTTATTTGATTACTTCATCTATCCCCTAAATTATAACAGACGAGTTAAATACAGACAAAAAGTGTGGTTTGATTTTGACACTCATGTGTGAGGATGCACAACATGGGCAAATAGATGGATAGGAATTAATAGCAATTACCCATTTTGTTAAAGTAGAGATAGTTTTCCCAAACTGATTCATATTTCCTTCAACAAAAAACCTGTAACAATTCCCTTTGTTTTGTTCCTCATTCACTTTTGTTTCCATTTTATTTTATAATGAAGGATTATTTCATATATGTACTGTAGATACAAAAATATGTTAAACTATTTCTATACATATGTATTTATATATACATACATACATATATTACACAGGTTACAATGATAATTTATAACTTCTGTAACTATACAATTTACTAAATTATTAAAAACATCGACGGTTCATGCCTGGAATTCTGGTTACTCCGGAGGCTGAGATCTGATGAACATGGTTTAAAGCCATCCTGGGCAGGAAAGTCCATGAGCCTCTTATCTCCAAACAACCAACAGACAATCAGAATTGGAACTGTGGCTCAAAGTAATAGAGGGGTAGCCTTGAGAAAAAAGCTCAGGGACCTCACCCAGGCTCTTAGTTCAAGAACTACAATCTACCCAAAAAAACCTATTTAATTTACACCTGTGTAAGTAGAGTATTTCCATCATCCAAATGTACATCCATGCTCATTTGCAAGGTAACTCTGTTTTGTCTGAAGTACCACTAAACAATATCACTTAAGTAGAAAGCATTGGAACGTGGGTTCATTCTATATCTTTCATGAATTTTTCTCAACTCAAATACTCAATTGTTACACTTATTCCAATTATTTAAAATCATACCTTTTTTTTCTTTAATACCCCTAATATTACAGTTTGAATTCAGTGTCTTGTGCCCCCTAAATGGGTAGAACACCCATTTTTGTCATGTGCCAGCCCTAAATTGTCCTGATTATTTTTCAGATAGAAACTGGCTTCCTACTGTGTATGATTTTGGCCTCAGTCCATTTGATGTTATTCTTCCTTGAATTTAGAATAATAAGTACATGGTATTATGTACAGATCTTTCTGTCTAGTCTGGGCTTTAGCCACTGTTCTCACAACAGTTCACTTCCAAGTCGTCAGCATTTTCATAAGCTTGTCATAGCTGATTGTTTTTAAATCTTTGCATTTCCTGCAGGTTCTTGAGTACTGAATTAATTTGTGTTTTCTTGTCTTGTTTTGTTTCATTTGAATGTATGTGTTGAGTTTTTCCTCACTTTTCCTTTTGTTTCTTTCCCTGAAGTTCTTACCTAAAGTGCTGAGAAACCAATTCTTCTTTCTCAAGATAGTCAGGATGAACATTATTTATTCCAAACAACTTCAGTTACATTTAAACACCTTCATATCCATGAATGATATAAAAATGTTAAGCACTAAGAAGGTTGTTTTGTTTTTACTTTCATGGTAGTCTTTGTCATACACAGATCATGAAATATGTGAAGATAATATAAGTACAGATGCATGTCAGGAGGAGAAGAACCTATTATTAATTGTTTGACAGAGGCTTCACTTCTAGGGAAAGAAATATATTGCTTGATACAGGATTTCACAAAATCATATTGCTAGGCAGAACCTAAGCAATCATCTAATACTATGGACTTAAGAGTGATGAATTGACTTCCTGAATAATTTACTTTGGTGTCAAATAAAAGCAGGCTTCCAAAAAGAGAGTAGATTTTAGAGAAACATGCTGAATTTTATGTAAATAGGTCCTTAGCTGATTTTGTTAATTTGTGGACTAATGCAGGGAAATAAAGTACAGCAAAGTAAAAAGTTAAAGAACTTCACATTGAAATACTCATTTGTGTGTGTGTTCATGTGCATGCGAGTATGCAAACGCACATGTGCATGTGCTTATGCATGCATTCATCATTCTTGAGGCTTGATAGTCCCTGGCAACTATTCCTCAGCTTCTGTCCCAACGATAGTGGGCTACCACTTCAGCCACTTCTGTTTTTTTTTTTTAGATAATCACTTGTATATTAATAATTGGAATGGCTTTGAACACTGGTCATCAGATCTCAGACTCCTGAGTAGCTAGCTAAGCTTATTCAGCCTCTGAGTAGCTAATCAAAATTCTGCCTGTCCTCTATGCTTCACTGCTCTTTTATTCATTTCCTGAGGTAATCACAAGCCTAAGTCTTATATATGTCTAATTGCTTTAAAAATACTGTTACTGCTTGGCAGCAGAGGCTCCCATCTGTACTCTTAACTACTTAGGAGGCTTGAGAACAGAACCCAGGCCAAAAGTTTAGTGGAATTCCTTATCAATCTATAGCTGGGTGCATTGGATCATTTCCACCATCCTTCACTATCTAGTTACTATGATTGGAAGGACTGGGGATCCAGGCCAGTCACGATAGCAGGCTAGACAAGTTGGTGTTCATCTCAGATGCCATTGATGATGGGAAGGCTAAAGGACAGATCAGGTGCAAGTTCTTGTGGAAAGGAAACACCTATTCTAAAATTAGCCAATGATATGACGCCAGCCTAGCTAGAAAAATATACCCAGAGTTGAAATACCACAATTTCCCACAACCAAAATAAGTATATATGTGAACATTCAAAAACTTAGTATATTAAAATACATATCTAAATGTTCATTCTCTTAACATCACATTATCTTACCTTTTCCGCTTGAATCACACATATACTAGATATTGCAAATAAGGGAAACCATAGGACCTATGTTTCTTTGGGCCTGGCTTACTTCACTTAATATAATTTTTTCCAAGTTTTTCCATTTCCTAACAAATATTTTTTTCTTTCATACATGTGTTTCTAACACATTTATAAGATTACTTATTTGTTGCTTTGTATGTCCCTCCCCCACAGTATAACCCCTGCTTTCCCTATATTTGATATCATTATAACTTGTGGAGGAGATGGGGAAAAACAAGTCGTTTAAGGATACAGGTGGACCTTTTGCAACAATGAGAAGTACAAGTTGTCATGTCCAAAACGAGCTTTACAACGTCGGTGCCGGGGGGGGGGGGGGAGCGGGGGGAGGGGAAGGATTGGGATTGGGATTGGGAGGGGGGAGACTGGGAAGGGATGTGAAGGGTAAACAAAGGAGGAGACTGCAATGCTTGGTAAGAAATGTACACATTATCCTGCCCATGTAATTGTAACCCCTCTGTACAGTATGTTCACAAGTAAAATTAAATTAAATTTAAAAATTAGTAAAATCTGTTCTTTGCTTTAATATCAGCTTTATCTGATTATCATATGATGTGAAAGAATAGTTTCTTCATTAAACTTATGATAATTTAAAAAGACCTAGAAAATTCTTTCTCACTTATTAAGTGGAAATGAATAGCAAATTGCCTCATTTCTTACATATTTGCCTACCACTATAAATTCATCTTATGATTATTATTAATAGTAATACATTCTGATTTATTACTTTACTTTTTAACAGTTTTTAAACTTTTTGCTTTTCTGCTGAAGTTGAAGTATTTAATTAGTATCATCAAACTATATTCCTTGGGTATTTAGGGCAGTTTTTTGTAAAGTTTTTAACCAATGGCTTCTAAGAATTCTTAATTGGTATATCATTTGATTTATATTTCATTTCAATTTATTTTTATTTTAATGGTAATGTACACAGGGGTTACAGGTACATGAATAAGGTAAGGTTATGAGTACATTTCTTAGGGAAGGAACTTTGTTATCTCTTCCATTGATTTTTTAGTACACTCTAAACAAGAATTAGTTATGCTTTTGCTGTTGCTAGTGATCCATAGGTACTTTTGCTTTCTTTCTTAATGCATTTTTATTATAAAATTGATATAGAGAGGATTTACACTTAATTAAGTCAACTTAAGAGTACACTTCATTTTATTTTCTAAATTTGAAATTTTGGGCTTAAATGTTTTCTTTTGTGTCTTTAGTGTAATTCATTTATTTCAGAGTTGTAGCATTAGTTAATTTATTTTTGCATGATTTTTACACATGTAAATTATTCACACACATATATTTTGCTTTTATAATATTTAACATGTGACTATTTAAAAATTGTTTTCTTAATTTTTATATGGTTAATGATTTGAAATAAATTTATTTTCTTATAATTATAAACATATTTGTCCAGGTAACAAATACTGTTTTTCAAGAAGCACATAATGTATTAAGAAAGGCTTCATTGGGCTGGGATTGTGGCTCAGTGGTAGAGCGCTTGCCTCACATGCATGAGGCCCTGGCTTCGATTCCTCAGCACCACACAAGCAAACAGAAAAAAGCCGGAAGTGGCACTGTGGCTCAAGTGGTAGAGCGCTAGCCTTGAGCTGAAGAGCTGAGAGACAGCTCCCAGGCCCAGAGTTCAGGCTCCACGACTGGACCCCCCCCCCCAAAAAAAAAAAGCAAGGCTTCATTACTTGGTCATTTTTTGGAAGTATTTTTACTTGAATTAAAAACATAGTTTGAGTTCAGCATGGTGATTTGTGACATCCATTTTCTAGCTATGGTGGGAAGTGTAAATAGGGTTTGTAATTCAGGAGATACTGAGAATCTCTGTCACCTTATTATAAAACTATTCAGAGTGAATTGATTAGAGATATAGCCGTCGCTAGTGTTATATAGGGCACCTCCCTATCATATTCTAAATCTTGGGTTAAAACACCAGTAACATGAATCTTTTGTCAAAATAAAAGGACACATGTTTCAAAATGTTAATTATTTAAACTTAATTGCAAATATTCTCTTTTATTCTATTAATTTTCAATTTACCTAATCTATTAAAATCCAAGTATATTGTGATTATTTTATTTCTACTGAACTTTTAAATAGTATGAGCAATATTATGATTTCATATATTAACATACTTTTACTATTTGTGATAATTTCCACCCTTTAATATGATAATATCAATATTCCAAATGTGTGTATGTGGCGTGTTTATGTGGTTTTTGTGTGTGTGTTCTTTGTGTGTACTTTGTAATGCTTGGGAGATCACACCATTGCTTCACATATGCAAAGCCAACGGTTTACCACTGAGCAATACTGCCTAGTTATAAACCAAATAGTGTTTTAAACCATGAGTTTCAATCTTTCATTCCTAGTATGCTTTTTCAAAATTATATATAATAAAATGTGATCCATATTCTATCCACGCTAGCAATTTTTATTGTTACATAGAATATTCCCACTGCCTTTCCACTTCCAAACTCTTGTGTTTGTTATTGATAAAGGTTTTATTTTGCTTCTTTTCTCTCTTCATTGTTTTTCCCTTTAGAGTTTAGCTAATCTTTCTCTTATTTCTTTGTGAATTAATTGTCATATTCCTATTACAATTTCCTTACATTGTAACAGGTATATACAATGCTTTATTTTCTATTTTATTTTTTTCCCATTTTCACTGACTTTTGGTCCAGACTATTTGATGGATTAAAAAGAAACTTGACCCAGGACACTTTACTTTTCTCCTTATATTCTCTGAATTCTTTCTGTTTTTTGAAACAAAATAGCAATGACATATAGCTCCTACATGGTCCATCATTCTTTCCCCTCTCACTCTCCTCTGTTGTACAGCTCAAGTGGTTATCATTCAGATTTATTATGCTACAGCATTATCTAAATCTTAACTCATTCTTAAATTAATTTTAGTTGTTTCAAGTATCCTCTAAAGACATTTCTCTATATATAATATCTGGGGTCTTGTGTTTTTCCAAGGTGAAATTATGAGTGACTATCAAACATCTAGATATCTCTGTAGAATATTGGTCCACCTGCTCAATAAACTCGTATGTAAATTCAAGGAAAACAGGTCAGTCAGAACAATCTTGTAAAATTGTGTAGCTTCAGGCTTCATACTAGCTTTGAATCTTTTTACCATGTTTAGTAGTGAAGACAACATAGTTCTACTACAATAGCAGACACATAGAAGAATGTAAGATTTGTCAAAAATAAATTCTCAATTTTATGGTCAACAGATTTTGAAAACGATCCTATGATTTTATGAAATAAAAATAGAATCTTAAATGGGTATATTGGCACTATTGTCTCTCGAGATTTAAAGAATGATCTTAGACTACTACCTCAATCCATTTTTGTTTTTGTTTTTGTTTTTTGTCATTCATGGGGCTTGAACTCTGGGCTTAGGCGCTGTCTGTGTGCTCTTCCGCTCAACAAGAATGACCTACCGCTTGAGTCACAGCACCAGATCTGGTTTTTATAGTGGTTTATTGGATATAAGAGTCTCATGGACATTCCTGCCTGGGCTGGCTTTAAACTGTGATCCTCAGTTCTGAGGATTTACTGATAATGAGCCTCAGGCACCCGTCCAACCTCCATCCTTATACAAAAATTTAAAATAAAAAATGATTATCAAACTAAATGTGAGATGTGAAAACCTATAAAACACAAATGTAAAATTTCATGACATTGCATCAGTAAAGGTTTCTAAAAATTTGACATGGAAAGCATTAGTGGCTAAAGAAATGCAAGAATAAACTGGATTATATTAAGCGATAGCCGTTCATAAGTCAAAGGAGACTATAACTGAAGTGAAAACATATCCAACAGATACAGGAAACATATTTGTTAATGCTACAATGTTAATGCTACAATGATTCTGAATAGTAAGTATTTTTATATCTTCTAATGCTATATAAATTTTTACCTGAATAAGATATTTCTTTGAAGAACATCTGTAAATTAATAGTCAATAGGAGCAGCATATGAAATAAGTTCCTCTTTATTATCTAAGAAAAAAGACAAAGAAAACTCACTAGTATTACCTTAATATAAAAATACAGAAACAGGAACTCAATTTTCCATTTTTCCTAACATTCCAACAGAAATTAGAGAATCCAGTAAAGATACAGCAATCCAAGGATGGTATAGGATGTTATAGAATCACTAGCTGGTGAAAAAGAAGATAACAAAAATGAATTTTCTGATACAATGGGAAACAATATCTGCAACTTCAGATTGTGATATAGCTAGAAAGTAGTTTCCACTAGGCCGTCTTTGATATTTTAGGTTTCTTTACACAGCAACATTCCTCTCAGGAAATGATTTTATTAATACTCAAGGGTTTGCAGCTTATAACCCAGCAACAAATAATACTTCTAAATGTAAACAAATATGATACTAGGAGTAACCAAGGCTACTTCCATTGCTATAGCTGATAAATAATAATGATCTGGGGAATACTCAGTCTTGAACTTTTTCATACCTTTCTTCTTCTCCACCATGAGAAGTCCAAGGCAAGATACGTAAAACATTATCAGACGATTTTTAAGTGTTTTATTGTTCAAACTAAAGGAAGTACATTTTCACACTTTGGGGGCCTGACTTTCAAAGAGACAGACCTTCACAATTATTTTATAGACAAAAGTTTACTGCTTTGGATTAGATGTTTTCGAGCCTTTCGGTTTTGTTCTCTATTATTTTGGCAACTACATTTAAAAACATGATAAATCTATCATGTGTATGTTGGATTGTTCAAAGTCAAGCCATCTCCAAACAAAGTGAAAATACTGTACAAAGGGATTACAATTACATGGGCAAGGTAATGAGTACATTTATAATCATGCATTGTAGCCTATGCATTTGTTTCCCCTTCCCATGCCTTCTGATCTTCACCCCCCCACAAAATCCTCCTCCCCAACCCCACACCAAAATTGTAAAGTTCGTTTTCGACATAACGACTTGTACATCTCATTATTTCTTTTCCTTCTAATTGGTCAGCTTTGATGGCTTAAAATTCTTTGTTGAAGCTTTGTTTTAGATCTTGTATGAACTTCACTTCCTTAATTTGGTGTTCAGTGTTTATTCTCAAATCACTTAGTTGATTGGTTATGGTTTCCTTGAACACCCATTCCTTCTGTTGGGTTCCATTCAGCGTTCCCTTTGTGGTCTCCCTGACATACTTCAGCTCTTTGGTAATGGATTCCATGAATGCCTTTAGTGATTTGGTGTATTCTCATCCTGCTCTCTCAATTCCTGTATTACTCTTTGATTAGCTTCCTCACTTTTACACAATTCTTGTAGTTCTCTTTGAGTGTAATCAGCCTGCTCATGCCATTCCTTCCTTTCTCTTTGAGTGTTCTCAAGCTGCTCACGAAATTCCTGTATCAGTTTTTGAGTAGCTTCCTCATGTTCATGATATTCCTGTATTAACCTTTGGTTTGCCTCCTCTCTCTCCCTATCACGCTCATACAGAGTCCTTTGTGAGTTTTCAGTCTTTTCATTTACCATGTTTACCAGCAATGTTTGTAGAGCTATTTGGGAAGTCTCCTTTGGATTATTCATTATCTGTTCTGTCCCTTGATTATCATGAGTGGGAGTTGAGATACCCGGACTTGCCATTTTTCTGGCTTACTCTGCCCATTTGGGATGAAAGTAACACCAGTTTTGTGCTAGAACACTATATTAAGGCAAGCATCAACCAAAGTCTGTAGTTGCACAGTCAAAAGTCCACAGATACAATCTAGTTCAACATGAAACAACTATATATTAATGGGCTACAAATCGCAAAGAAGAATTAGGCAAACCAGAAATTATTAGTTTTAGGGAGAGATGTTGGTAAAAATAGGAATAGAGGGATGTGGGAAGGCACAGGGAGAGTTAAATTAACTAAGTTCTAATCTCAAAGCCAGAAATAGGTTGGATAGAATGAAAGTTGAGAGAGAGAGGAAAAAAAGAAGAAAGAGTAAGAGAAAAAAGAGACAAGAAAAAATAGAAAAGAAAAAAATTATAAATTAAAATGTGCCATGCTTAAAAATTATGCAAATTTAAAACAAAATGTTCTGAGAGGAACGTGGATAAAATGAGAGAAGGGGAGGGATATAAAGGAGATATGAAAAACTTACAAAAAATGCTTAAAATATTATATAGGTATAAAGAAGTAGTACTGCTATTAAGGAATTTAAGTCTAAGAGGTTTGAATTGAATCATAAATTTCTGGATTAAGTGTGTACACAATGGGGGATAAGGTCTAATAATCGACTATGGGTACATCTGAGGATGTGCAGAACATCAAATAAGTCACACAAAGAATAACGAAAGAGAAGAAAGGGTGAAAATAATGAGAAAGAAAAAAAAGATCAAAAGTTCAGTAGAGCTAAACAAAAAACAAAAAAAAATAAAATTTTTAAAAAGAAAAAAAGAAAGAAAAATGCACACACACATATACCCCTAAAATAAAAATTGTAAGAGGAAGCAAAAAAAGTTACTAGAAAATAATTTTTTAAACATAAAAATTAAAAAAAAGTTTTTGAAAAAAAAATTTTATACAATGGACCAAAAAAAAGTTCTTGACTTTTTTTTTTGAGGGGGGGGCAGGATAGGAAGATCCTGTATCTTCCGTTTGTCCATAACCACTCTCTTGTTGGAGTGTCTGGTCTGCTTGTGGTGTTTGATTTTCTTGTGACTTGGTTTGTTTCTTAAGTCAGACTGTTTGAGCAGACCTGAAAATGCTTTGCTTTACCCAGGATTTTGTGTTCTTCCACCCAGGCTAGTTCAATGGAAAGGAGATATGCTTTGAGTATCAGAAAAGAGGGAGATAGCTGTTTGGTTTGGAAATGCTGTGATGAGGCTAGGTTCTGGGTAGAGTTGAGGCTTTTCAGCAAACAGTAGCATTTCACAGAGGGGCTAGCTTGTGAGACACTCACAGAGTCCAGCCTGGAGCCATACTCAGGGTTTATGTTTACTGACTTTCCATTGATTGACAAGGCTGCTGTATGGAGGTGAAGCCCCTGGCTCTGTGTACCCAGTGAAGAAAGCCACTCCTTGGGCTGGTGACACCGGCTGGGTGACTTTTCCCTGGGTGGAGCTGAGTGTGGCAGGTCAGGTTATGTTCTTGTAACCTGCTAAATGACTCTACTTTTCTTCCAAGGCCTGAGTTGGAGCTAGCTGCTCAGCTGGGCTTTTGTCAGTATCAAAGTTGGAGATCTCCAGTAGTGTGGGGGGAGGGGTGGCTTTCCCTCCTCTGCTCCCTGAGAAGGAGTGAGGATGTGAGACTTCTACTCACACCAAGTCTTGGTTCCTGTGTCCTCTCTGGTCTGCAAACTACAGGATGAAAATGCCTGCTCCTTTTCAGTTCTTGCTGGTATTGAGTAGAATCCGTTCACCCGCCGTGTCTGGCTCCTTCATTTGGGACTCTCTGTCCTGCAGGTATGGCGGCAATGGCCGCCCTCACTGCAGCTCCAGCCGCAGCCGTGGCTGCTGGCAAGGATTTTCCCTCTCTGGCCTAACTCTCTGTACTGTGATGGCAGACTTGGTATGATTCTCTGGCTTAGGATTGTTCACTGGAACACTAAAACTGCTTTCTATGCGAGAACTTGTTTAGCCTCCAGCTTCTCCTCTGCCATCTTCCTGGAACTCCTCCAAACAAAGATTTCTGTTCCCTTCTTCACTGCTAATTAAAGTTGAATTCTTGCTCTTTAAATGATGACAAAACGTGTTACTTTAACGAATATTCCAATTGCATCAGGTGAACTCAGGAGTGTCTGTGATTGCTTTTTAAATTGTTTCCAAGTATTTTCCTCCACTATTTTAATTATTGCCTTTGTTCTGATCTTCTAATCAGGAACACAGAGTTACACAAAAAGATCTTCTAAAGATATAGGATGTTAGGCAGAAAAAAATATATGTATAATTAAAGATTTTCATCTATTAAGATACTGAAAAGCTCAGAAGACATCTTGCTGTTACTGGCATGGTTATGATGACTTGAATGTTTTGGTTCTTAAATTAAGTGAAATGCATGTAAAATGTTACAGTTGTTCCAAACAATGATTATGGCTTATACTTTTCTGCTCCAATGAGACGAAACCTCTGTCAAGGTTGGAGGGCATATCGATTTTCTGCTAGAAGTGTTAATGTTAGAAAGTCAAGGGAGATTCCTAAAACAGCACTGCCTATCACGAATCAGTTCATTATACTTACGGCATATAAGTATATAAACATACAAATATGAATTGAGTGAGAAATGTCTGATTTACACAATTGATTCAGTGTCAATTAAAAGCAGAAAACACTTCTTGACATTTATATAAACTAGTATATCTAGTGAGGATTTAAAAAATTTTAGAATATATATTTTAACGTTTATGTCAAATTATTTGTTTATTTTTAACTGTTTATTTTTAATTGTTGTCAGTCGTGGGGCTTGAAATCAGTGCCTGAACATTGTCCCTCAGCTCTTCATCTCAAGACTAGTGCTCTACCACTTGAACCACTGCCAGTTTTCTGGTGGCTCATTGGTGATAAGAGTCTAACAGACTTTCCTGCCTAGGTTGGCTTTGAACCAAGATTCTCAGTTCTCAGACTCCTTAGCAGATAGGGTTGCAAACATGAACCACTGGCTCCTCGCTACTCTATTATTATTTACACATTTATGAAGAATGGAGAGGTAATCACATTCATTTATATGTTGTGTCATGACCAAGCTACATCATAATCATTAATTTCTGTATGTAACATTCCTTTTTAGTGAGACTTCTAAAAATCTTATCTTTTGGCAGTGATGAAATATCTCTTCTTAAGTATAATCACTTTGCTTCTTGTGCTATACAATTAATCTATTTACTTTTGGTGTTGGAAGTCTGTTAATTAAACTTATATAAAACAAGAAATTAATATGAAAGAAATTCATGGTTCTATTACTTGCTTTAGGAAAACAATTATGTCTGTTGTTTTCAACTATATTTCTGTGGGAATGTGTAAAATTAATTGATTTAACTATTAAAATCGATAACAGTTACATTATATCAAGTTGATTCAAACTTGAATGTGAAAAATTGCACACTTGACCCAAATATACCTCCACTTTCTTCTACCACATATTAAAATACCAGTAAAGCAAAGCTTGGTGTTAGCAGCGCATGTGTAGAATCCTAGATACTCAGTATCCTAAGACCTGAAGATTTTAGTTCAATGTCTGTCTAAGGAGACAAAAATATGAAAACTTATCTCCAATTGTCCAGCAAGAAGGAGAAGTTGAGTATATGGCTCAAGGAATAGAATGTCATCAGCCGTGAGCAAAAAATGCAAGGGAGACTATTAAAAATTGAGTTCAAACCTTAACAATGGCATATACACACAAAACAACAAAAAAGTAGTATGAACATGAATAATGATGTCAAAATAGTAGAGAAGATCATGAGAAATATTGTGTAAACATCTGGAAGACAGAAATCATTTGACAGGGTTTTAATTCATGAGAGGGAAAAGTCGCAGTCTCATTTGTACAATCTCATTGTACTGATTGTGTTGAAATCTGGCTAATGTGTAACCCGTGAAATAGTAGATTGGATGACCTGACATAGCAGACATTGCCAGTAATTAAGCACCATGTCACTCTGGTGAAATCTAAAATTGTGCTTGTTGATTTAAATAAAACCTCATGAAAGAGAGTGTTTGGTTCACATATATAAGGATCTTTATTTTGAGGCTTCAGACCAGTGCTTTTGTTTATCACCACTCCTGCTTTACCTTCACTCCCTTGTACATCTAAACCTTACTAAACTGCACCAAGCCAAGGCTTTGAACTAGAGCCCCCTGCCTTAATCCCTCCTTTCTCCTGCTACAACACATTTCACATGCTATCTCTGTCTTAGCATTAGTTGCTGTCATCCTAATCCCCACCAGAAAACTCTTTTATTCATGCAAACTTACAATAAATAACCTAGTTAGAAAAAGGAGTAAGGATTTAGCATTGGCTGAGGCTCTCATCTGTAGGTTTGTTCCCTAATAAATCTGTGCTATACTATCACTTTTGTCTCCATGGCTTTTGAGTCTGACAAGTGATTGATTAGGTTTGATGTAATCCAATTTATCCAGACTTACTTTGGAAGATTTGACCTGTGCCAAGGAGCCCTCATGTTTCCCCTAACTCTTCCTGTAACATTTCCAAGTATCTGGACATTGAGGTTTTGGTCCATTTGGAATAGATTCTGGTGCAGGAGGATATATAAGGAACTAAATTCATTTTTCTGTCTATAGCCAATTCTACCGGCACACTTTTTTGAAGAGGCTGTTTTTCTACCCTCCTGTGATTCTGGCTTCCTTATCAATGATTATGTTCCCATAGGAGTGGATTCATTTCTGGGCCTTCAATTCAGTTGCATTGATGGAATTCTGTGCTTTCATTGAAAGAATGGCATTACACCATTCCGGAGGAAATGGAAAGACTGGAAATTAGCTAGATTTAAATAAATATATGTTGCATGGTTTTCCTCATTTGTAATAACTAGATATGTCCATAAATCTACAAATTATCCAATAGATAGTAAAGGACAAATAATTACAATTGGACATGATTAACTAACAGCACTGTAACCATTCACATGGCAAGAACAAGGGAAGCTATTCTTAGGAGAGAATCAAAATGGCTTAATAGCTATGTGCATTTGACCATATAAAGTGATGATTATTGCAATGAACTCTAAGAATCAATAATACATGTGAAATACATATATCTGTATATAATTTTAATAGATGTCATAAAATTAACCGACTTCTCTGTAATCTCAAAAGCACAATTTTAAGTTCAGAAGATAAAATTGAAGAAAGTTTTAAACACATATACTAAAATACAAAAGGGAAAATGTAAGAGAGAAAAGATAAGATGAAAATTAGAGTAGCTATCTATTGAAGAATTCATAAACATTTTCCAAAACTATACAAGAGACTTGGGGTACAGCTCAGTCGTAGGACTAGACTAATATATACAAAGACATGGATTCAATATTCAAGAAGGCCAAATAATAAGTTAATAAATAGCAACAATAAAATAATTCTTTGAAATAAATACTTTCATATTAGAGAGGCCTGAATCCTACCAGTAAGAAAAAATACTTTCAATTCTTGTATCCAATGACATGAAACTACAAGAATGAAGAGGAAATGGTTTTCCTTTTCTATCCTTTCCTTTCCTTTTCTGCTTTCTTCTTTTCTTTTTTCCTTTGGCACTACTGGTGCAAGAAGCTAAAGCTCTGACACTTTAAATTATTTTTCAGAGGATGTCTTGCTTTTGGCCAAGCCTTCCTTGAGCAATAATCTCTTAACTATGGCTTCCACAAACGGGAGATAACAGGGAAATTACACTATATCTAGCTTTCTTTGTTTTTGTTGTCTCTCACGAATTTACTATTAGATCTGGCCCTGGATATCAGTCTTCTAAAATTCTGCCTTCTAATTAGCAAGGTATATTTCATCTCAGGTTGGACTCAGACAATTTTTCAATGTAAACATTCAATATAGACTTCTGTTTTCTACATATCATTAAACTCAATCGAGGTTAGGATAGATCTTTATGATGTTATAAGAAGAACACAGAGAAAAAATACAATCCTCAACAGAAAGAACAGTGCTGGAAGAATACCAATACCAAATTTCAAACTTTACCATAAAGCCATAGTAAAATCAACAGCTTGGTACTGGCACAAGAACAGACCTCAGGACCAATGGAATAGAATTGAAAACCCAGAAATGAACCTACAGACCTATAGCCATATAAACTTCCATAAGGGAGCTAAAAAATATAATGGAAGAAAGACAGCCTCTTCAGTAAATGGTGCTGGCAAAATTGGTTAACTACTTGTAGAAAACTAATACTAGATCCTTTTATATCACCCTGCACCAGAATCAACTCCAAATGGATCAAAGTCCTCGGAGTCAAAGGAGACACTCTGAAAACATTTCAGGATGGAATAGGAAAAAACCTAGCTCTCTTTGGCACGGGCTGAAATTTTCTTAATAGAGACTCAGAAACACAAGAAATCAAAGAAAGAAAGCCCACAGATTGGGAGAAGATCTTCACTAGCCATACAACGGACAAGTGTCTCATATCTAAAATATACCTGGAACTCAAAAAATTAAATCCCCCAACAACAAATCTTCAAAGAAACAACTGCCCAATAAAAAAGTGGGCTAAAGACATGAAGAGAAACTTCTCTGAAGAGGAAAGAAGGATGGCCAATACACACATGAAGAAATGCTCAACCTCTCTAGCCATAAAAGAAATGCAAATCAATACAACATTGAGATAACAACTCATCTCAGTTAGAATGGCTATAATCAAGAACTCTAATAACAACAGATGCTGGAGGGGATGTGGACAGAAGGAAACCTTACTGCATTGTTGGTGGTAGTATAAATTTGTTCAACCACTTTTGAAAGTAGTATTGAGGTTCCATAAATGACTCCACATAGAGCTCCCCTATGACCCAGCAATCCGACTTTTGGGCATTTACCCAAATATTCACAAAAAAGACCACACTAAAGCTACCAGCATGACTATGTTTATTGAAGCCTTATTTACCATAGCTAAGCTATGGAACTAACCATGATGACTCTCAGTAGATGAATGGATCAAGAAAATGTGGTATATATACACAATGGAATTCTATAAGTGAAGTAAGCCAGTCCCAAAGAAACATAGGTCCCATGGTTTCCCTTATTTTCCATAACTAATATATGTCTTTCAAGCAGAAAAAGTCAGATAAGTTGATGTTAGGGAAATGAACCTAAGATAAGGATTCAAATGTTATTTTTCTTTCACGCAATTGTTTCTAAGACATTTATAAAATTATTTCTTTGTTGCTTTGTATGTCCCTCCCCCATGGTATAACCCATGCTTTCATTGTATTTGATGTTGTTATAATTTGTACAGGAGAAGGGAAAAAACAAATCGATTAAATAGGGATACAGGTGGACCCATTGATAGAATGAGACGTACAAGTCGTTATGTCGAAAACGAACTTTACAAATGTGGTGGTTTGGAGCAGGGTTTGTTTGGGGGGGAGAGGGAGGATAGATGGGAAGGGGAAACAAAGGAGGAGGCTACAATGTTTGATAAGAAATGTACTCAACCTCTTGTGCATGTAATTGTAACCCTTCTGTACAGTATTTTCACAATAAAAAACACAAATAAAAGAACACAGAGAAATCCCTTGAATATTTTCCAGTTTATTTATATATTTCTAGTATGACATCACAAGTAATACACTAATACTTCAAAAGTACCTTATACAGACTTCAGTTATTTAAATTATTTTGTTCAAATATTAAGTCTATCATAGTTTTATCAACTCTATATGAATATACCATATTTACAGATACGTTTCTTACCAAAAATAAGTCTTTCTCGTTCTTCACTTTTATAATTAAACACACTACTTCTCTTTATTCCAACTGAAACCTGTTTTATCCTGGCAACCAATGCATTTTTTTCCTCTGATTTCTCGATCATGCAATAAATAAGCTTTTAGGATTGCCTTCTTATCTTTGGTAGATTATTCCCAGGTATTGCATGCCTTAATATTGTATTGTGTTCACTCGAGTTGCTTTTTGGTTCTGTCATTATAAAATTTAGCATAATTTGTTTCCCATTCACCTGAAAAAACCCTGAATTGATTTCCCTTTTTTTGACTAAAGGAAATAATGCTGCTATAAACCTCAGTGTTTTGGCCTTTGGGTGAAAGTTACATTTTATTTCTATGAGACAATGTGTGAAGAGATCAATTCCTGTGCTATACTGTGAGTGGTTGCATATTTTATATTCTAGCAACCTGACAAAATTTGTTCAGAAGTGGTTTTCCTATTTGACATCCTGACAGTTTCCAGTTTCTCTGCTTCTTGATAGCATTTAGTATGGTCATTATTGTATTATGGGAAGTTATTCTCATACATGTTTATGATGTAATTTTAGTTTCAATGTACATTTATTTGATGACTGATGATGTTTTTCTTGTGCTTATTTTCCACAAGATGTATTGTTTTGGTTTGTAATTGATGTTCTTTTTTAACATTAGGTTTTGAGAGTTCTAGGCAGAGTCTAGACTTCAGTCATTCTTCAGGTATAGGATTTGCAAATATTTTATCCTTGACTACGGGTACCCTTCATCATCATTATATTCATCATCATCATCTACATCATCATCACTGTTAGTACTACTATTATTATTTTTGTACATGTACGTATCCTCTTGGGGTTTGAACTCAGGGTCCTTGACATTTCTTGCAATTTGTTAACAATTTACCATTTGACTCATGCCAAACTTCTGCCTTTTTTGCCATTAATCAGAGGTACGATTCTCAGGTACTTCATTTTGTTGGCTGCCTTCAAATAGCAATACTCAAATCACAGCCTCCCAAGTAGCTAAGATGAGATACATGAGCCCCATACTCCCAACTTCTATTCACTACTTGCATATGAGCTTTCACAGACTAAACTATTTTACACTTTTATTGATTTCTACTACATCAAGCTTTCTTTTCCTATCATTTTAATGCCAAATTTAAGAATTCTTCATTTCAAAAATTGTCAAGACATCTTTCTGTGCTTTACATTTATATCACTCTTTGTTTTATATGCCTCGTTTTAATCCTGATTGAAGTTAATATTTGAATAAATTATGTTTAAATCAATGTTCACTTTTTAATTCTCCCCAATACTCTCTACCCTATCACCACTTATTAAGGAGAATGTCATTCCACAAATGTTTGGTTTTACACTCATTAAATTTACCTTGCTAATATGTATATGGCTCTAATCTGGTGACCTACAGACCCATTGAGTTGTATAATCTTTCCTCTACAATTTGTATAACAATTTTACACTAACCGTGTTAATATTGTACAGAGATATATATTCCAGTTTATTTTTCTTTGTCAATGAGTCAAAAAGTGCTGATCAAGTGTTTTCAAAAATTGTCATAAAATTATAAATAAAACTGTGAAACTGGATACTGGTGGCTCATGCTTATAATCTTAGCTGCATAGGAGGCTGAGATCTGAAAATTACTGTTCAAAGCCAGCTGGAACGGGAATGTGTGTGTGAATCTGATCTCCAATTAACCGCCAGAAAACCAGAAGTGACACAGTTGCTCAATGGGTAGAGGCCTCATTTTGAGCTGAAGAGCTGAGGGACAGTGCCCAGGCCAGATTTCAAGCCCCATGAATGACCAAAAATAGCGGTGTGGGGGACAATTAATATCTTTGTTCAATTATATCCTCCAATCCACAAAAACTATATATCTCCATTTATTTAGATTTTTGCTTTCATATTCAGAATTGTATAATTTTCAATGACAGTGGGTGAATAGCACTGAAATACATTTTGACGATGTGTGAAGCTAGCACAAAGCTATTCTAAGAAAACAGTTGAAAATTTTAGGGGCAATGGTAATGGAGAAAGACAGAAAAGGTTAATAAGGCCCTTGATCAATATGTGAGTGTAAAATATTTCAGTAAGATTACTTCTTACAAATAATATACACCAACTAATAAATATCTTCCAAAGGCATTGGTATTCAAGTATGACACAAATGATATAAACAGATTTTGTGTTGAAATGAAAGAAAGATAGATGAGAAAACGTAGCAATTGTGTAAATTATGAAATTTGGTCAATATTTTGAGGGCTCATGGCTCACTGGATTAAAAGTCTGTTGGTATCTAAGATAATACTTAAATGTTAGACATGAGCCTATCTGTAGAGTGCTTAAATCTATTGTTTTTGAGTCAGTATTCTTTTTGCTGTTGTTGTTTACATGGACTTACTTTGGAAAGACTAATATTACATGGGAGAAATGTGTAAAATAGAGTACATTATCTAATTATATGAGGTTTTTAAATTGGCCCATCTGTAGATGTAGAATATGAAATAATTGCTGCTCAAGTGGAGGGTAAGTTGAAATTATGACAGGAAATGACTACTAATACATATTGTATTATTTTGAGAGGGTAGTGATGATAAAATGTTCTAGAACTGAAGGTGATATTCATAGTCCAACTCTTTAACTTTCTAAGAATTGTACTTTATTGAAGAAATACAGATTGCATTTGCCTTAAACTTAGGAAAAATTTTAGATTAGTAGTGGGTGAATATGAGTGATAATTTAGAATTTAATATCACACAATTCTCAAAGGTATAGGTTTAGTATGTTGATGAATAAGACTATCAATAAAATATGATGTGATATATCCTCTGAGTGACTACATATGACATTGTGAATCAGTGAATATTCTACAAAATTATGTAAATTGCGGGATGAAATAGAATTGAGAGGGATGAGAGATAATGATCATCAAGATGCAATATATTGGACTGGGAATGTGGCTTAATGTAGACTTAGTGGTATTGTTTTATATGCATGTGTATACTTGTGTAATACCCTCAATGGACATGTCAATATGTTATTATATGTTATTGTAAAAGGTTTTGCTATGCATATTCCTGTACATGTGTCTCATGGGACATATGTTGAAATATATTTTGTATGTAAAGTTTTGATTCAAAATGTTGTATCATAGCGGCAACTTTATATGTAATATCTAAAAGATTGCCTCTATGTCTAACAAACTGACAATATCACTTTAAGTGCCAACAACCAATGTATAAGGATTCCAATTTCTACATAGTGGTTGTTCAGTGCTCTCTTATTGTTTCTTTTTCCACTAATCACTATATGTATGCAATGTCTAGGTATGGGGGGTTATATGTATCATTGAAATCAAGGACAAGGAACTTTTTTCCTTTTTCTGAGATATGCATTATGGTGTTTCTTTGTTGGTGGTAAGCTCTGATTTCTTGCTTTTGCCTGATTTGCACATTCCAGCTCAATTTTTCAATTAAACCTTCTTATTTAATATTGAGCATATAGTGCTCTGATATTGCTTTGTCTTTAATTTGTCATCTAGGATCTTCTTTTCCTCTTTAACTATTAACATTAAATATAAATTTTACCTCCTGACTGTTTTTCCCCTTTAATTTTCATCTTGAAATAAGAATTATAAGTCCTTTGATCTCTGTATTAATGAAAAAAACCATTTTGAATTTTCTGTTTAATGTAATAATACGTGGACACATTTGTTAGCAACAAGATCTTAAAATTTATTTTGTAGTTTTAGTTTTAAAAACCCTCCTCCATGTTTTTAGTATGGGGAGACAAACACTTCCTAGTATCAATGATAACAGTTTTATTCATTAAAATATCAGATAATTCATAATTTTGAATATGTCTAGTGGCAAATGAATACATTTGCTCAATAGATTTGCTTGATAGACCTGTGCACAAACATACCACTCATAAGGGCTGAGAAGGTGGATCAGTTGTAGACAGCTTACCTTGAATGCACAAGACCATGGGTTTGATTCCTCAGCACCACCTAAGCAGAAAAAGGTAGAAGTGGTACTGTGGCTCAAGTGGTAGAGCACTAGACTTGAGCTGAAGTGTTGAGGGATGGCAACCAGGCCCAGATTTCAGCACCAGCCACAAATTAAATCAATAAATAAAACTTATACTCAAGTACATAAATTTCAAAAATTTATTATCATTTCAGTTAGGGGCAGGGTGCCTAGATATAGCAGACCTTTGTCACAAAGCTTTAAGGAGGATTCAACACCTGACAAGTACTAAAAACAAAAAGTAAAACTTTAGCTCTGACAACAACATATAGAATCGCCACTCAAAGAGAAAGAGGTACTAAGAATGAAATACTTTTTATAACATTTCTTAAGAGATTCTGGTTCTACATTAATTATCATATAATGTGACCTTCAAAAACTCCAGGTGAACCTGAGTCTTAAGGACCTCTACAAAAACTGGAATAGAGAATCATCAACCTGGATTTTTCAAATGGTTTCTGTTAAGGTAGTGTACATACAGATCACCATTTAATAAGTCGCTAATGAGTTCACTTCTTGTTGACAATCCCATCACTTTGTTCTCTCTCTGATTTTCCATCCTGTCCCTGTCCACAAGTTTAGCTCATTGTGAATATAATATCTACAGAGTGCAACTGCTGCATTGGTTTCCCTGTTCTCCTTGAATTTCTGTGGCTCCTTCAATGTCCATAAAAGGATAAACAAGAACAGAAATATCCCTGTTGTTTCCAATTCCTGGAATTCATTTCAATATAAATACCAGTAGTTTTATGAGAGTGTCAGACTCTGTCCACACATCCTGAACACTTATACTTCCTGCACCTAGTCATAACTCCCACTGGATTCATAGGTCCACAAAGTAATTCTTTTCATTTTCCACACAGGAAGAACCTGAGTGTCAGAAAGATTAAGTAACTTACTGGAAATACTGGGCTGAGCATAGTGGCTCAGATCTGAAGATCATAGTTTGAAACTAACTCAGATTGACATATCCATTACATGTTTATCTCCAGTTTGAGGCAAGCTGGACATCAAAGTATCCCATCCTAGCTACAAGAGTCTGGATATCCCGAGCTACAAAGAGAAGTTGGAAGAGCATCAGCAAATGCTCTTGCCCTATTCTAGAGAGTGGCTTGATGCCAGCTTAGGGTATAACTTCACCAGTGATGGGGAGTAAAACAGGAGTGGTTATTAAAAAAGCACTGGTCTGAAGCCACAAAATAAGGACCCCAGTCTGTGTGGACCAAAATGTCTCTAGCATGAGGTTCTTTTTAAATTAACAGGCCGATTTTCGATTTTTGCAGAGTGGGATGGTGTATAGTTTCAGGCAATGTCTACTATGTCAGGTAATCCAGTCTGCTCTTTCACATGTTACCCAATAGCCAGGTTTCAACACAAATGACTTCAATGAGATTGTTAAAATTATACTGTGACTTTTACCTCTAATGAATCAAAATTCTGGCAAATGATTTCTGACTTCCAGATGTTCACACAACATTTTTCATGATTTTTCTACTAGTTTTGTCTTTATTATTGATGTTTATACTACTTTTTTGTTGTTTTCTTTTGTGTATATACCATTTTTAGGGCTTGAACTCAATGTTTAATGGTCTCTGTTGTATTTTTTGCTCATGGCTTATGACACGCCATTCCTTGAGCCATATCATCAATTTCTGCTTCCTGCTGGATAATTAGAGATAAGTTTTCACATTTTTGTCTGTTTGGACTGGTATTGAACTAAAATATTCAGGTCTTAGCATCCTGAGTTTCTATGATTCTACACATGAAAAGCTAACACCAAACTTTCCTATACTGTTATTTTAATTATGTGTTAGAAGAAAGTGGAAGTATATTTGTGCTGTGTGCAATTTTCAAATACAAGTTTGAATCAATTTGATATAATATAATTATTATCAATTTTAAGTTAAATCAAAGAATATTACACATTCCAAAGAAATATAATTGAAAAAGTGCATAATCATTTTCTTTAAACATGTAATGGAACTATGAATTTCTCTCACTTTACAATTCATGTTTGATATAACTTTAATTAGCAGACTACCATGACTAAAAGTAAATATATTAATTTTATACTACAAGAAGCAAAGTTATTATAGTTAAGAATAGATATTTCATCATAGCCAGAAGATAAGTTTTTGAGCATTCTCACTATAAAGAAGTGTTACATGCAGAATTTAATGGATATGATGTAGATTGATCATTAAAAAACATATAAATGAATGGGATTACCACTCCATACTTCATAAATGTGTAAAAAATAATTATATAGCTAGGCGTCAATGGCTCATGCTTGTAACCCTAGCTACTAAGGAGGCTGACAAGTGAGAATCATATTTATTTTTTATTTTTTATTGTGAGCATACTGTACAGAGGGCTTATAATTACATGGGCAAGATAATGAGTATATTTCTTATCAAGCATTGCAGCCTCCTCCTTTGTTTACCCTTCACATCCCTTTCCAGCCTCCCCCGCCCCAACACCCAATCCTCCCCCTCCACCAAAGTGGTAAAGTTCGTTTTCGACATGACAACTTGTACTTCTCATTGTTGTTATGGGTCCACCTGTATCCTTAAATGACTTGTTTTTCCCCTTCTCCTCCACAAATTATACCGACATCAAATATAGTGAAAGAAGGGGTTTTATTGTGGGGGAGGGACATACAAAGCAACAAAGAAATAATCTTATAAATGTGTTAGAAACAAATGCATGAAAGAAAAAAAAACATTTAAAATACATATCTTGTAATACCTGTTTGGTCAAGTTGGTCAAAATCACTCCATGAGTATATCTTGAAAGTATATCCAATTTAAGAGGTCAAATACATATTTTGTACTGACAGTCATCTTACAGCAATAACTTACTACCTAATTATATGTGTATCTTCTTACCTAACATATACTAAGAGCTGAAAGTGATCTCTTTTATATAACTTAATGATGTAAATGTTTTGATTATGATGATGTTATTATTTGACAAATAAAATGAGCAGAATGGTGGTTCCACTGAAATGACAGGACCTAACACTGATGAATAACAACATTGCAACACAGCTTTTTTAGCCTCACTCTGTCCACATTGGCAAGCAACATTGCAACCGCACACACACACACACACACACACACACACACACACACACATACACACACATGTGTGCACATGTACACACACATGTACATGCATGCAAAACTCAGGGCTTGTTGTACAAAAAAGTTCAAATAAAATATTAGTGATTAGGAAAAATGATAATTTGACTTATTACAAAATAATACATAATCCAGACACCACAGTTGTTACAATTTTCCTGTCTCTCCACATGTGACCACTTAATTTATTTTTAGTTCATTCATTCATTCATTCTTTCATTCATTAGTTTGGTGCTAATACTAGAGCTTGAACTCAGGGCCTGGCTCTGTCCCAGAATTTGTTATTTTTTTTTGTTTTAGTTTTCTCAAGGCTAGCATTTTACTGCTTATACTACAGGGCCATTTCTAGATTTTGTTGGTTACTTTCAAACGATATTCTAATGGACGTTTTTTGTCTGGTTTCAAAGCACAATCATCAGAATTCATCTTTCTGATAAGGTAGGATTAAAGACCTGAGCCACCTGTGTGGCTCCTACTTTTTCCTCTACTTATGTAATGCACATACTTAGATATTAATTTAAAACTGAGAACATAGAAGCAAGATGTACAGTGATGATATTGTCCTGTCAGATATTCAAGTTAGTAATGTAAATTTCTTCTTAAGATCATACACAAAAAATACTTAAGAAGAAATCTGATGATGATGATGATGATGTGTGTGTGTATGTGTGTGCTGTTGCAATATGTTCCACAAATAAGCACTGTGCAGGGGTGTCCAGCCATTCATAGTTATGTCATGAATATCTGCCTTGAGATACCAACTCATGGACATAGTCTAGGTGTCCACTCTAGGCTTCCCGATGAAGAGGGGTATACTCATCCTCATCCCTAGTATTCATATGATTGGCCTTTTTGGAAAGTAGTCTCTGCACTGTAGTAAGCTGCAAGGCAAGCACACTACCACTGAGCCACCTTCCCAGCCCAAGGATTAAGATTCTTCTCTTTATGTAGGCGACTAAAAACGTATTTACTAATTTCTATATATAAATATTATTTCCGTCTCTTTTAAAAAATAAAAAAAATTTTTTGCTCTGTAAATTGATTAGAAGCATGGATTTTGTGGCTAGTTAGGTCATTGCATATCTGTATCTCTTTTCCTCTTTCTCTTTCATGGTTCTCATAGACAATATGGTTGCTCATAATTATCCTAATTTATTTTGCTTTTATATTTTTGGTTGCATCATTTCACTTTCTGCTCTGCCATTTCCCAAAACAGCACCACACAAATAGAAAAATCCAGAAGTGTTTCTGTGGCTCAAGTGGTAGAGTGCTTGCCTTGATTTGAAGAGCTAAAGGACAGTGCCCAGGCCCAGAGTTCAGGTCCCACAACTAATTTAATAAAAAAACAATCTAAATACTTGATAATTCTGCTAACAGATCTGACTGAAATCAGATGAATTACACTTTTCCTGTACAATGAAGGAATAGGTCCAGGCTAGGAAATCAACTAGAGAAGGCAGGCAGATTGTATCTGTGACAAAACTTTGTGGAAAATGGAATCGCGGATTACTTACTGGTGATTCACTTGCAGTTGAACCATGATTCTGAACTATTCCTTCTGATTGTGAACTATTGTTTTGATCATTATATTCTCCAAGAAGAAAAAGTGAAATTTAATTGATAGCAAAGGGCTACTAATACATTTTGACTTCTCATTAAGCATCTTCAATCATCAAAATCACCTGAAGACAATAGATAGGCCTATTTGTAGATGAAAACAAGTGTATTTTAGAAAAACAAGAATTGGGGAGTTCTGGGAAGATGGTGGAAGATAAGCTGGATTCTAAGTAAGCTCTCGCATAGAAAGCAGTTTTAGAGTTCCAGTGAAAAGTCCTAAGCCAGAGAATTACACGAAGTGTGCCATCACAGGAGAGAGAGCTAGGCCAGAGAGGGGAAACCCAGGCAAGGAGACACTTCTGAGCTCTTGCCAGCAGCCACCGGGGGGGGGGGGGCAGCTCTGGCGATGGCGGGGAAGCACAAGAGCCTACCTAAGCCACAGAAAGTACAGGACGAAAGAGCCAGACACAGCAGGTGAGCAGATTCTACTCAACACCAGCAAGAACCAACAAAGAGCAGACATCTTCATCCTGCAGTTTGCAGACCAGAGAAGACCCAAGAACCAAGATTCAGCGTGAGTAGAAGCCTGACATCCTCACTCCTCAGGAAGCAGAGGAGGGAAGGCCACCCCCCCCCAGCACCAAAGATTTCCATCTTGGATACCTACAAAGCTCAGAGAAGCTGATAGCTCCAACTCAGGCCTTGGAATAAAACGAGTCATTTAGCAGGTCACAAGAACTAACGGCAGCATGACCTGCCAGACTCAGCTCCACCCAGGGAAAAGTCACCCAGCTTGGGCGCCAGCCCTTGGAGTGGCTTTCTCCACTGGTTAATCAGAGCCAGAGGCTGCCCCTCCCTCTAGCAGCCTCGACAGTCAATTGAAATTCATTAAACAGAAGCCCTGAGAATGGCTCCAGGCTGGGCTCTGTGAGTTTTCACAAACTAGCCCCCGGGAAAAGCTACTGTTTGTTGAAAGGCCTCAACTCTACCCAGAACCTAGCCTCAGCACTGCATCCCCCTCTTTTCTGATACTCAAAGCAGATCTGCCTCCCAATGAACCAGCCTGGGAAGAGAATTGCCAAATCCTGGGTAAAGCAGAGCATTTTTCTGCCTGTTCGAACAAACAGACTTAAGAAACCAACCAAGCCACAGGACCACAAGCAGACCAGAGACTCCAACAAGAGGCTGGTTATGGACACAAGGGAGATACAGGACTTTTCCCACTCCTCCAAAAAAAAAAATCAAAGAACTTTTTTTTCTTTCTTCTTCTTCTTTTTTTTCATTTTTTATTTTTGGTACCTTCTATAAAATTTTTTTTTGTCTAAAACTTTTTTTTAATCTGCAATCTTTACCTTTTTTGAAAAATAATTGTTTTCCAGAAACATTTTTTTCCTCTTATAATTTTTATTTTACGAATAAGTGAGTGTGCGTTTTTCTTTCTTTTTTGGTTTTCTTTCTCTTTTTTTTGTCTTTTTTAATTATCTTTTTTTTTTTGCTTAGCTCTACTGAACTTCTCATCTTTTTCTTCTTCCTTTCTTATCCTCTTCACCTCTCTTCTCTTTCGTTCTTCTTTTTTTAAAAAATTTAATTTTATTTTATTTGAGAACATACTGTACAGAGGGGCTACAATTACATGAGCAGGATAATGCATACATTTCTTACCAAGCATTGCAGCCTCCTCCTTTGTTTACCCTTCACCTCCCTTCCCAGCCTCCCCCCTCCCCCCACCCAATTATACCCCCCTCCCCCCCCAACCGACATTGTAAGGCTGGTTTTGACATGACATTTTGTACTTCTCATTGTTGCAACAGGTCCACCTGAATCCTTATACGACTTGTTTGTCCCCACCTCCTCAACATGTTATACTGACATCAAATATAGTGAAAGCGGGGGTTACACTGTGGGGGAGGGACATACAAAGCAACAAAGAAATAATCTTATAAATGCGTTAGAAACAAATGCATGAAAGAAACGAAAACATTAAAATACATATTTAAGGGTTCATTTTCATAACATCACATTATCTGACATTCTTGTCCTGCACATCCTCAGATAAACCCGTAGTTGACTATTAGACCCTACCCAAATTGTGTACACACTTAATCCAAAAATTTATTACTCAAGTCAAAACCTCTAAGACTTAAATTCCTTAATAGCAGTACTACCTCTTTATTCCTATATAATATTTTAAGCATTTTTCTTTTTAAGTTTTTCACATCTCTTTTATATCCCTCCCATTCTCTCAATAAATTCTCGTTCTTATCTAAATAGATTGTTATGGTTCTACATAATTTTATTAATTTTTACCTTTCTATTTTTTCTGGTCTTTTCTTTTCCCTTTCCCTTTCTTCTTTTATTCTCTCTCTCTAATTTCATCCTACCCAACCTATTTCCTGCTTTCAGGTTAGGACTTAGTTAAGTCTCCCTGAGCCTCCCCACATCAATCTATTTCTATTTTTTACCCACATCTCTCCCTAACCCTAATAATTTCTGGTCTTCCAAATTCTTCTTTGCAGTTTGTAGCCCATTAATGTATAATTGTTTGATGGTGAATAGATGTATATGTTGAACTAGATTGTATCTGTAGACTATTAACTATGCAAATTCAGACTTGGGTTGATGCTTGCCTTAAGATAGTGTTCTAGCACAAAACTGGTGCTATTTTCATCTCAAATGGGCAGAGTAAGCCAGAAAAACACAAGAAAAATGGCAAATCCGGGTATCTCAATTCCCAATCTTGTTAATCGGGGGACAGAACACATAATGAATAATCCGGAGGAGAATTCCCAAATAGCTCTACAAACACTGCTGGCAAACATGATAAATGGAAAGATTGAAAGCATACAAAGGACTCTGTATGAGCGTGTAGGGGGAGAGAGTAGGCAATCCAAAAGTTTATAAAAGAATATCATAAGCGTGAGGAAGCTACTCAAAAACTGATACAGGATTTGCCTAAGCAGCTTGAGAACACTCAAATAGAAAGGCAGGAACAGAGTTAGCAGGCTGAGAACACTCAAAGAGAACTACAGGAGTCCCACCAACGGGAGGAAGCTAAAAAAAGAGTAATACAGGAATTGAGAGAGCAGGAAGAGAAAACACAAAGATCACTAAAGGCATTCATGGAATCCATTACCAAAGAGCTGAATTAAGTCAGGGATACCACAAAGGGAATGCTGAATGGAAACCAACAGAAGGAATGGGAGTCCAAGGAAACCATAACCAATCAACTAACTGATCTGAGAATAAACACTGAACATCAAATTAAGGAGGTAAAGAAGTTCATAAAAGATCTAAAACAAAGCTTCAACAAAGAATTTGAAGCCATCAAAGCTGACCAATTAGAAGGAAAAGAAATAAAAAACAAAGTAGAAAGTCTTGACAGCAGGTTAGACCATGCAGAAGATCGAATCTCAGGGATTGAAGACAGCCTAGATATTATAGAGAAAGAACATACAACCATCCAAGACAAGTCCAAGAAATATGATAGATCTATTCAACACTTGGAAGACACCATCAGAAGGCCTAATCTAAGGATTATGTCTGTAGAGGAGCACCTAGAAACAGAAGTTAATGGCCTAGAAAATTTGTTTAACAGGATCCTAGCAGAGAACTTCCCAAACATGCAAATAGATAGGCCTATTCAGATACAAGAAGCTTTTAGAACTCCAAACAGACCAGACCAGAATAGGACATCCCACTATCTCATTATAATCCACAGGATCAACACAGACCAAGGAAAAGATCCTTAAAGCTGTCAAGGAGAAAAGATTAATCACCTATAAAGGGAAACCAATTTGAATCACCTCAGATTTCTCAGCAGAGACAATCAAAGCAAGAAGAGCCTAAAAACAAACAACTATCAACCAAGAATACTGCACCCAGCTAAACTCTCCTTCATAACTGAAGGCCAAATAAAAACCTTCCATAACAAAGAAAAATTGGCACAATTCATCTCCACCAAACCAGCCCTACAAAAGATTCTTAAAAATGTCCTACACATAGAAAACCAACAACACCACAAAAAAGGCCAAGAAACTGCACCCAAACTGAGAATCCAAGAACCATAGGAAGAACCCAGTTTTTGCAGCCCCCAAGAAGGTAGATAACATGGGAGGAACTCCCAAATACCTCTCAGTCCTTTCTCTTAAGGTTAACGGACTGAACTCTCCAATTAAGCGACACACACTGTCTAGTTGGATTAAAAAACAAGATCCTTCTATCTACTGCCTTCAGGAGTCACATCTTGCCCTTAAAAACAAACACATTTTCAGTGTTAAAGGTTAGAACAAAATCTACCAGCAAACAACCCCTATAAACAGGCGGGAGTTGCAATTCTAATATCAGATAAAACAAACTTCAAATTAAAATTATTGAGAAGAGATAAAGAAGGTCGCTACATACTAATTAAGGGATCTCTCCTTCAAGATGATATCTACTCGCCAAACAATGGAGCACCCACATTTATCCAAGAAACACTACTTTCCTTCAAATCACATATAAATCCAAAGACATTAATTGTTGGGGATTTTCACACACCACTCTCCCCACTAGATAGATGAATTCGGTAAAAACTCAACAGAGAAACCACAGAGCTAAACAGCTGCATATATCAATTAGATTTAACAGATATCTACCGAATATTTCACCCAGCAGCATCAGAATACACGTTTTTCTCACCAGCACAAGAAACATTTTCCAAAATAGACCACATTTTAGGCCACAAAGAAGACTTGTATAAACTGAGAAACATTGAATTTATACCTTGCATTTTCTCTGACCACAAGGGAATAAAATTAGAACTTGACACCAAAAGCCACCAACGAAAGTGCGGTATCACATGGAGACTGAACAACACACTACTGAATCACGAGTGGGTCATGGAAGAGATTAGAAAGAAAATTCAAATATTCATGCTATTCAACAAAAATGAACACACAAATAACCAGCTCCTCTGGGACACAGCAGTTCTTAGAGGCTATTTTATAGCTCTGAGCTCAGCAAGATAAACCCCAATCCAGTAGACGGAAAGAAATAATTAAAATTCAATCAGAATTAAATGAATTAGAATCCAAAAAAAAACTGCAGAATGAATCAATGAAACAAAGAGTTGGTTCTTTGAAAAAATTAACAAAATTGACAGTACCTTAGCAAATCTATCAAAAAAAAGAAGGGAACACACCCAAATAAATAAACTCGGAGATGAGAATGGAAACATCACCACGGAAACAACCAAGATTCAGAAGATTATAAGGCAATACTTATCAAAACTTTATGCTAATAAGTTTGAGAACTTGACAGAAATGGACCTTTTCCTAGCAAATATTGTATTACCAAAACTAAACCAAGATGAGTTAACAGGCCCATATCAAGCACTGAAATAGAAAGAGCAATAAGAGACGTCCCAGCTAAGAAAAGTCCAGGACCAGATGGTTTTACAGCGGAATTTTACAAGGCCTTCAAAGAAGAGCTCACACCAATACTCCTCCAACTCTTCAATGAAATTGAAAGAGAAAGCTCACTACTGAACACATTCTATGAAACAATCATAACCCTCATCCCAATACCAGGCAGGGACTCATCAAAGAAAGAGAACTATAGACCCATTTCTTTGATGAACATTGATGCAAAACTTCTCAACAAAATTTTGGCCAATCGACTTCAACAATTCATCCAAAAAATCATACACCATGATCAAACAGGATTCATTTCAGGGATGCAAAGCTGGTTCAATATACACAAATCAAATAAATTATTCATCACATCAACAGGAGCAACAATAAGAACCACATGGTAATCTCAATAGATGCAGAAAAAGCATTCGACAAGATCCAACACCCCTTTATGATGAAGGTTTTGGAAAAATTAGAAATCCATGGAACATTCCTCAATACAATAAAGGCTGTATATGACAAACCTACAGCCAGCATTATACTCAATGGTGAAAAACTAAAGCCATTTCCTCTTAACTCAGGAACAAGACAAGGATGCCCACTTTCCTCATTTCTCTTCAATCTAGTATTAGAATGCCTAGATACAGCAATAAGACAAGATGCAGACATAAAGGGGATCAAATAGGGAAAGAAGAAACAAAACTCTCCTTCTTTGCAGATGACATGATCTTGTATTTAAAGAATCCCATAGACTCCACTCCCAAATTACTCAAGCTGATTCAAAACTTTGGCAAAGTAGCAGGTTATAAAATTAACCTCCAAAAATCAATGGCTTTTCTGTATGCCAACAATGAGAAAAGTGTGGCTGAAATTAGGAAAGCAACTCCATTTTTAATAGCCCCACAAAAAATAAAATACCTAGGAATTAACTTTACCAAAGAAGTGAAGGACCTCTATGATGAAAACTTTAAAATCTTGAAAAAGGAAATCAACACAGAACTTAAAAAACGGCAAAACCTCCCATGCTCCTGGATTAGAAAGATTTACATCGTGAAAATGGCAATACTTCCCAAGGCTATCTACAAATTCAACGCGATACCTATCAAAATTCCACCCTCATTCTTCAAGGAAATAGAAGAGGCAATCCAAAAATTCATATGGAACAATAAAAGACCCTGAATAGCAAAAACGCTCCTCAACGGAAAGAACACTGCTGGCGGAATATCAATACCAAATTTCAAACTCTACTATAAAGCCATAGTAATCAAAACTGCTTGGTATTGGCATACGAACAGACCTCAGGACCAATGGAATAGAATTGAAAACCCAGAAATGACCCTACAGACCTATCGCCATCTAATCTTCGATAAGGGAGCTAAAACAATAGAATGGAAGAAAGACAGCCTCTTCACTAAATGGTGCTGGCAATATTGGTTAACTACTTGTAGAAAAATAAAGCTAGATCCTTATATATCACCCTGCACCAGAATCAACTCCAAATGGAAGAAAGACCTCGAAGTCAAAGCAGGGGAATAGGAGAAACCCTATGTCTCCTTGGCTCAATCCGAAATTTTCTGAATAGAGACCCCGAAACACAACAAATCAAAGAAAGGTTGGACAAATGGCATTGCATAAAGTTGCAGAGCTCCTGCATGGCAAAGGACATAGCTAGCAAGATCAATAGAAAGCCCACGGATTGGGAGAAGATCTTCACTAGCCATACAACAGACAAGGGTCTTATATCTAAAATATACTTGGAACTCAAAAAATTAAATCCCCCAACAACAAATCCTCAAAGAAACAACTGCCCTATTATATAAGTGGGCGAAAGACTTAAAGAGAAACTTCTCTGAATAAGAAAGAAGGATGGCCAATAGACACATGAAGAAATGCTCAACATACCTAGCCATAAAAGAAATGCAAATCAAAACAATATTGAGATAGCACCTCACTCCAGTTAGAATGGCAAAAATCAAGAACTCTAACAACAACAGATGCTGGAGGGGATGTGTACAGAAGGGAACGTTACTTCATTGTTGGTGGGAATGTAAACTTGTTCAACCACTTTGGAAAGCAGTATGGAGGTTCCTGAAAAGACTTCACATAGAGCTCCCCTATGACCCAGCAATCCCACTTTTGGGCATTTACCCAAATGTTTACAAACAAGACCACACTAAAGCTAACAGCACAACTATGTTTATTGCAACATTATTTACCATAGCTAAGATATGGAACCAACCCAGATGTTCCTCAGTAGATGAATGGATCAAGAAAATGTGGTTTATATACACAATGGAATTCTATGCCTCCATCAGAAAGAATGACATTTCCCCATTTGTTAGGAAATGGAAAGACTTGCAAATATTTATATTAAGTGAAGTAAGCCAAGCCCAATGAATCATAGGCCCCACGGTTTCCCTTATTTTCAATATCTAGTATATGTATGAGTCAATCAGAGAAGGTCGGATAAGGTGATATTAGGAAAATGAACCCTTAGATATGTATTTAAAAGTTTTTTTTTTCTTTCATGCAGTTGTTTCTAACACATATAAAAGATTATTTCTTTGTTGCTTTTTATGTTCCTCCACCACAGTATAACCCCTGCTTTCAGTGTATTTGATGTCGGTATAATTTGAAGAGGGGATGGGGAAAAACAATTCGTTTAAATAAGGATACAGATGGATCCGTTGCAACAATGAGAAGTACAAGTTGTCATGTCGAAAACGAACTTTACAACTTTGGTGTGTGGGTAGGTTTGGGTGGGAAGTAGGGGGAGGCTGGGAAGGGTTGTGAAGAGTAAACAAAGGAGGAGGCTACAATGCTTGATAAGAAATATAGTCATTATCTTGCCCATGTAATTTTAACCCTTCTGTACAGTATGTTCACAATAAAAATTTTAAAAAAATTCAGAATGGTATAGCTATTTAAAAAAAAAACAAGAATTTAGGTAGTCATACAAAGGACTTCTATTTTACTACTGGATTATACATTTTTTCTAATGTTAGATACCAACTTTACAAAGCTATTAGAAAGCTCTTAAAGCCTTTATATTGAATAGTGATTTCTTTTACACTATAACATGGTATTTCCCAAATCATTGACATAGAAGGCATTGTTTCCTATTTTCTCATTCCTAGAATAAGCTGCACATGAAGACCCCACTGGTCCTCATTTTCAGTCTGTACTTTTGAATACTGAGGAAAATCATTTCTCTGCTCTCTATCAATTCTCTACTATCCAGTTAGAATAATTCAAAATAGTAAAAATGGAAAAAGAGAAATTAAATCATGGTGAAAAAACATATGCAGGAAATTCACCAGATTTTTCTGACCAGTTCAACCATTGTGAAGTCTTGGTGAAATACATGGACATCTCATTCCCACTTGCACTCAAAATCTCTGGTTAGGCAATTCTGACGAAGACCAGGAACAAGATGAAAAAGTGATAAATGGTATCAATTGCAAGAAAAAAATGGAGTAGGATCCAAGCAAATTTATTCTTTGGGATGCTGAAATTAATCGGCTTACTATGGCTTGTAGACTACTTTCCAAAAAGGCCACCCAGATGAATACTAGGGATGAGATGAGTATACCCCTCTTCATTGGGAAGCCTAGAGTGGCCACTTAGACTTTGTCTATGAGTTGGTAGCTCAAGGCAGATATTCATGCAATAACTCTGAATGGCTCACAACCCTGCACAGTGCTTATATGTGCAATAATACTAGAGTGGCTTCTTTCTTAATTCATCATGATGCAGATACCAATACCCAAACTAAAGGCCTCTTGATTGCCTTGCATCTTGCTGCTGGGAATAGAAATAGAAAAGATACTCTGTTGAACCATTATATCAAACCAGGTCTGAAGATCAACTTGGATGAAACTGCATTTAATATTGCCACAAAAGGATAAGTATGTATCACTACCTTTTTGAAGTTGTGGAAGGCTGTACAAATTGTTCTCCTAAGTTGTAATGGTTTGGTTAAGTTTCTTAAATTTCAAAAATGCCAGTCCATCCTTTGTGTCCCTTAAATTTTTTTTCACAATACAAAGCAACAGCAATATCTTACTTTAAAAATTCATGGATTCCATGGTATTCTTTCAAGAGAATTGCCTGACTTTTATGTCAAAATGTATTAAAGAGTTGTTTGTATACATCTATAATGATTTCTGCAGTTTGTGATTTTTTAAAATCAGAAATAATTTTAACTTCTCTGTTGAAATGAATAGTATAGAAACTAAAGTTTTCTTGGTAGTTTTCTGAAAAAAAGTATGTCTGTGTTTGTATAATATCCATAATCTATTTCATTCGCTCCTAGATATAATAATTGGAATTCTACATTGTTATATAATGTATAGGTTCATTAATAAATGTGTCCTTTCAGACTGCATTCCATATAGAAGAAGTTTAAGATTTCTTTTTTTCCTAGGTCCTTATATTATTTTATTTCTTTGGGATAAAATTACAATGTTATCTAATTTCTAGTTTTGTAAAGGTTATGCTATGTAAAGGCCTTTCTAAGGTGAAGAATTAATACACTGATGTCAATCTAACCTTTAATTCTATAAATTACATGTATTGTTACACTTGTTTTTTGTAATTAACTTTTTAATAACTGTTTTTCATTTCTTGCATCAGAAGAATGAAAAAATATGGAATACTTCACAAATTTTCATATCATCTTTGTGCATGTGCCATGTTAATCTCTGTATTGAAATTTGGGTAGACCTGCTTCTGAAGCATGTACTACCCTCTAAATTTAAGTACTTAATGATGCAATCTTTATACAGGCATCTATCCATGGTTCCCTATTTGTAACAAGGAACCCTTATTGTTCCTAAAAATGCTATTGATCTTATTTCTCTAAAATTCTGTGTATAGTGGAAAAAACATATCGCTTGGTCGATTACTCACATTTACAATTTTTTGTCAATGTCTATTTTGTCATTTTCATTTTAAATTTAATCATACTTTGAAACCTTTTCAGCTAAGTCCAAAGGTGATGGCTATTCAAGTACTTATTTATCAACTCAGTTAGCTTTGTAGAGCTAATGGATTCAAAGTAAGACTTGCTTAAGAGCTACTTCTAAACTTCTGCATCTTAAAATTTCCCAAATGAGGTCTTGCTGGGACAAATGTCTACCTGAACCTTTACCCTTCTTCCATGTAGGAACAGACCAACCAGAATATCTTACCCTGACAGCATAGATTGTCTTACTGGAACAAAACTAATCTTAGTTACAAGGAATCATAGAGAGATGAACAGTTCAGACAGAATTTTTCAGAATGGAAGATATTTTATCAAAATATAAGTGTTTATTATACTTATCATTTCAAAAGTAGCTAAAGCCAAGAAGGTGAAAAAATTGTTCATATGCATGATTACCTACTGTTCTAGCCTGTGCATCATCCAATCTGGCAGGAATTTACACTACTGATTTTCTATCACCAAATATTTCCATAGCTCCTGAAGAAGGCCATATATTTCTCCTTGATATTAGGCCTGAAATTGGTAATGTTTTAATCATAGTGTTTCTTCTTGCCTCTAGGCTGTAAATCTACAAATGGTAAAGCTTTAAGTCTAACTCTACCAAAACCTGAGGTAGAGATAATGGAATAATACTTTAAAACAGAGTTGCTGGGGCTGGGAAGGTGGCTCAGTGGTAGAGCACTTGGTTTGCATGCTTGAGGCCCTGGGTTGGATTCCTCAGCACCACATAAGAAAAAAGCCGGAAGTGGCGCTGTGGCTCAAGTGGTAGAGTGCTAGCCTTGAGCTTAAGAGCTGAGGGACAGCACCCAGGCCCAGAATTCAGGCCCCACGACCGGACCCAAAAAAACGCCCCAAAACAGAGTTGCTTTTGATTCCCTAACCACAACACAATAATGCAAAACAATTTTTATTTTATATGTACTTATATATTTTATATTTATATGTGCTGATTTTAAATTTTACACAGTGAATCTTTCTAGAAAATAATTGAAAACTCAAATAAATTTCTCATTTCCTACATTATTTCTGGACCCCAATTCCTTACAAGAATTAGCAGAAATCAATTGTGAAATGCAAGGCAACTTAAAATGAAAGATGAGATCACAAAATCTGAGAGAAAGTACTGTAATTCAAACTTTCAATTTACTGATGACCAGCCCATATGAGTGAACAAAATCACAAATGAACAAGATTATTTTTAGTACCCCTCTCCTAATGATTAATGAAAGATTTCAGTGCAGCCAAAAAAATAGTTTCTGTAGGGCTGGGAAGGTGGCTCAGTGGTAGAGCACTTGCCTTGCATGCCTGAGGCCCTGGGTTCGATTCCTCAGCACCACATAAGCAAAAAGAAAAAAAGCCGGAAGTGGGGCTGTGGCTCAAGTGGTAGAGCTCTAGCCTTGAGCTGAAGAGCTGAGGGACAGTGCCCAGGCCCAAAGATCAGTCCCCACGACTGGACTCCCCCCAAAAATAGTTTCTGTAATGATAGATCCATAATTGGTCTACCAAGGCTAGGAATACTTGATTTAGAGGTCAAATATCATTTAGAAAAATATTAACTGTGAAGATCCTTAGTGCTTCAATACACTGGTATTTCAGTAAACTAGGTTCTGTAGTATAAAAAATGTTGTCATTCTCAAACCAATGATAACATACATTTAATCTCCTGGAAGTATATTCATTTTCAACTAAACTATTTAAAATCACATTTGCCAAAATAACCCTTGACAAGTAGATGATAGTGACATTACAATGTTTTCAAGTGTAGGGAGCAAGTAACAAGAGTTGATTTACGTACCCAGCACTAATACCAAACAAGTTAAACCATTCTTTAAAGTGTAGAAATAGTACCCCTCACAATTTGTGTTGTTTAGTGGGTGCCTTCCAGAAATGTGTTAAATAGATCAGCCTCCCATATATCAAACCCAAATATTAGCTAACAAAGTAAATTTCATCAAATAAGAAGGTACATTTCAAAAAGTCACTAATAACTGCCCTATCATGTGTTGTTTTATGTTTTCCCAATCTGTCTAACATAGTAAGAAATATGATTTTAAATCTTGAATATGGGTACTGATGAGAGATGTGACAAACATAAAATCTGTCTTCTATTTCTGTCATATTCCTCTAAGAAGTAAATTTTAGTTTTCTTCTTTTCCAAAACTTATAGGTAGCAGAAAAAATTATACTATGCAAAATAAAATAATCACACACCATTGTCCAAAGCTATTTATAAAAAAACTGGTAGTTAGGAATAAATTCTAAGCAATTTTTAAACTTTCTTATTGATTAAAGATTAATCTTCCAAATGAATGAGAATAAAATCATGTCTAAGTGCTTAACATCTCCAGTCTTGCAAATTGTTATTGCAGATGAATGAATTATGGAAATATAAGCTGACAAAAGTTCAAGTGTATGTGGGAGTGAAACTCCATGGAATGTATATAAACCTTTCAAAGTATTAACAGGCAGTTTAACAGAATGACTATCAGGAAATGGAAACCAGAGAGGAACAATAGTCAAGAAATAGAATGAATGAAAAATGGAACAAAGGGCAAGTACAGCTAGAATACGCAATGTACATATGTAATAAAGGAAGTGGTAAATCTGAACTAAATCTTGGACAAAGGGTTGCTTGAGAATTATAGAAGGAGTGACTCTGATCCAGGAGCATTAGACAATTAGATGGACATATTTAATTGTAAAACACTTGCACAACCTTTTGAAATTCACTTAAAAACAACAATAAAACACACAAAAATCACAACCAAACAGCAATCTCTAGAGCGTATGAATATGTCTCTCAAAATTTTAAGCAGTTAATGAAGGGATGTCTTTGGAAAAGCAAAGAAAGCTGTTCAAAGAGGGAAGTTTGGGGTAGGGGAGAATTTTGAACAGACTTAAAAAGATTGTCTAAGGTTATAAATCACCTATATCTACTGCAAATATTTTCTTCTGCGAGTGCTCTTTGTCTGAACTGGATACTCCAGTCCTGAGGCACACTTGATAGCTTCTGAAGAAAGAATGGAAGAAGCAAGATCAAGAACCTATTACTCCACTGGAGAGAAAATAGTACTCTATGTTTTCTCTCAATCTCTTCACTACTCCATTTTCATACTTTTAATAAAGACATGTGATTTTGAAATTTCTTTCCTTCTTGGTTCTCACAAAATAATTGTTCAAAATAATTCATTAAATATTATTTGCCATTATTTTCTATCATGCTCTTTACTTGTTCAAGCGAGTCCATTAAACTTCCCCTTTTCATTTGGTTGCCACGAAAACCCAACAACTATGTTAATGAGGACCAACACTAATGCAAAACTTTGTCTCCAAAAATCCAGTCCAAGAACCTATAATCACAACTATTTGGCTATAATTTTTTTTTCTTTTTTCTTTTACCTTGAAATTTTCTTGTGTCTAAAGTGCCCACAAAAATAATTAATCCACCACTTTTTGGTTCAATCACTTCTAACCTCAACGATATATTTTGCTAACAAGATATTTAGAGGAAACCTAAGAAAACTCCACTATTATCTTCTCTCTTAAGACTTTTATCTTCTCTCTTAAGACTCAACTTAGATACCATTTCAGGAACAGTGAAGTTATTCTTTGCAAAATTATTTAAATAGATTATTTTCCTCTTGGTCTTGTATTTGCTCAACATGATGTATGGAGAAGAATAGAGTTAAATCACCGATTCCTTGGATGACATTGTCTGTTACAAAGGCAATATTTCTATGTCCTACTTCTATGTCCTCCTCTTAGCTCTTGCTTGATTTCCAATTAATCACAACTTCTTGGCTTCAAGTCTAGTGAAGCTGAAGGACTATAAGACGTCCCCCACTGCTACATCTTCATGGTTTCTCTTTGAAAACTCTCTTATTTGGAGGTGGAATTTATTGTCATGTATTCGTTCAATTTGTTCTTCATTACACTGAGCCAAATAGGCTCTGTAAAATCACTTAAGGTAGCAAAAACATTAAGACAATCTATATCAAAAAGTTTTAGTCCCCTCCACTGCTGACACCAAAATGCTTAGCTAGGGTATGTAATAACGTGTTTTCTTACCTTTTCAATTTGCTCAATTATTTTCTGATCCCCAAACTTTTTGGCTTATGTAATAAAAGAAATCTTCACTATCTCATGTTAATAAGGATATTATTTTTTAAGCTACTATGAAATGTGAAATCATTGGTTTGAAGTATCCAATCAGATTTTTTTCTGTGTTTCAGTGCTTCACGTGCAAAGACATTGTGGAAAGTATTTAAAAAGAAAAGTGTAAACTCAATACGTTCTTTCATTGTGAAGGGCACTTTCTTCCTAAATATTTTGACTCAAATTATCTTTTTAAGAGAATTACTGTTTAGTAATTAAAGGTCAGTTCACAAATTGTGATGTCTTATTTAAAATAAAAACTTTGAATTTAAATTCCATTACAACCTTGTTTCACGCAGTAAGAGTATATTTCCTGGGTAAGGACAATTCTCATGGGAACCTACAGGATTTACAGCAAGGTTTGTGAGGTTTGTTTGTTTACTGTGAAAATGAGCCATCTTACCCACATTGCTCCTTCTCAGCTATGTCTCCATGAATTTCTTTGCATGAAAGCTTATTTTCTCAGGCAATTTTAAATTTTCTTAATAGGCTAAGTTAAAATTTTGAACAATTAAAATTCACCTGTCATAATTTTAAAACTATTTTGAAATTCCTTTATCAGAATTGCGAATTTACCAATGCTAATTCCACCTTTACCATCAAAAACAGTTAACATGTTGTTTTCATGATATAGTATCCATGAAACTATTATTTTCCAGTGACTTTGTTAGGCATATATATGAACATAATGCTGAGCAAAATGAACTCTAAGATATGGAAAGAGATATTTATTTGCAGTTGTTGTTTTTAATGTACTATGTGATTTCTATTTTCCTTGGGTTTTCCCCTATGGTTTATCTCCTACTGTGTTTCATTTTGGTACCCTGTGTATTGTGTATACATTTACCTTAATTATGGAAGGGAAGAGGAACAACAAAATGGCGAGACAAAGGACAAAAAGCAAACCAATGCAATAGCAATACTCTGACGACAATATGTTGGAAATGTACATTACAACTTGTGAGGGGTTTTGGGGTGAAGGAAAACTGTGAGAAAAATGAGAGAGAGGATAATAAGTTTGAAAAGTTATGTATTCACTGCCTTACAATTGCTAACACAGTGCACATCACTTTCACATTAAAATTAAATTTAAAATATAAGCTGCATGAAATAAAATTTCACTGTATTGGTATAGTAAATATTGTTCTTTATGTAGTAACTTTAATAAAATCAGTACTATTTGGCATCTAATTTGAATGAATTACCCCTTCTTTATGGGAGGGCCATCAACTTGAATGTTATCCAACTAGACAATTTTTTCACAATATACTTGCCAATATTTTCAAAAAAGAATTAACTAGTACTTTCTCATACCAAAACCGAAAACCATTTAATTCTATGGAAACCCAAAACTTTTAAAAGTAAATAAGTTGTTAAGAGGACAGAATATGTATGTTCTACAAAATTCCTATGACTAATAACTACTCACTTTCAAATTCTGAACATTCCATACCTGAGAGATTCAAAATAGTACCTGTTTCCATGTTATGTAATTCTGCAATAGATGCATTTTCCAATGGGGTGTTACAGATTGAGAAGTGAACAGAAAAATAGCCACATTCTGGTATAGGATAAAACTGTAAAGCATCGGTTATAATTAATTCTTCAAGAGTAAGCAATTGTTTATCAGATTAAGCTATTATTTCTATGACCATCAATCCCAAAATTTATGCCATAAAGTCATCCTAGACCAACAGTTTCCAACTTGTAGGGTGCACCTCAAAATTCTCTTAATTCACATCACAAATAGCTTATCTCTATTGGGAAAAAATACTACACCTCTGCTAATGTGATGCCCTCCGTGTTCTGGAAAGAACACCACAATAAACTGGGTTGCATCATTTTTCCTCCACTGGTATTCTTGCAAATATTTATATTTATACTTTTTTTAACTATCATAGATATTCAGTACGCTAAGATCAGAAGATTACAGTTCAAAGCCCACCCAGGCAGGAAAGTTCCCTAGATTCTTATCTCCAATAAACTTCTCAGCAAAAGACAGACACAAGTGGTACTGAGGTTGAAGTAGTAAGGCACAAGCCTCTACAACTGAGCCACATTCCCAGCCCCTGCTTGGTTTATTTAATCTAGATACAGATTAGCAATTCTGAACTTCTCCCGTGATATTATCCACTGGACTTCTCAGACTGTTTATGTACTATTTTCAAAGATGTTCTAACATTTGACACAGGGTATGAACATTTTCAATGCATCTGCCGGGTCTCTGATTCATTCCTCCATAGATCCAATCCCTTTAATATTGATTACTTGACTCTCTTACTATCTCTGGTCTTTACCTCTGTAATATTCTCAAACTTTTTTGAAGAAAGTTCATTTGAGGATTTTCTCATTTTAAAAATTATTACTTGATTCTAGTTTTACTCAGGACATCTTTTCTATTGTTTTCTAACTTTTCTACATATTCTGAGAGTTGCTTCAGAGGCACATATAAGTGCCTCTGTGCTTATGTGTATGTTTATATGTAAGTTTGCAAAAGCCTCAAGCTCTTATTCATCATTCTTTCTCATGACTGTTATTCCATCACCTGAGCCATTCTTCCAATCCAGCTTTTGGCTGGTTAATTATAGATAGTGTCTCAAACACTGTTCTGCCCAGGCTGGATGCAAACTGAACTTCCCAGACTCCTTTACATTCTTAGGTTTCATTTATCCAGTAGAATCAACTTTTAAACTACAAACATTTTTTGAGTGTAATGTCTAAGCTGTAGTCCAGATTTTTAACTCAAGATTTCATATAAAGATAGATGAATATACAAATTACATATGCTGAGTGTACACTGTTAGAAATGTGATCCTAAGCTGGGTGGTGTTGAGATCTGAGGATTGGGGTTCAAAGCCAGCCCCAGTAGGAAAGTCCCGGAGACTCTTTTCTCCAATTTACTGCAAGAAAACTGGATTGGCACTGTGGCTCAAGTGGTAGAGCATTAGCCTTGAGCGGAATAGCAGAGGGACAGTGCCCAGGTCCAGAGTTCCAGTGCCAAGACCACCACCAACAAAAATATATAAGTAAAGGAAAGAAAAAAAGGTGATCTTATCCACCAGTTCATGGCTAGTATAATCCCTGCTCTCTCAAGATGGACTTTTTTTTTCAAATTAAGACCATGCTTTTATATCTGACTTGCATTTGAAACATAATTATTCTTCCATTCTACTTTCTACAAAGTTGTGTCATTAGCAAGCGTGATTTAGAATCTACTTCGTGTTCCACATAGGCGTAATGCTTTCTCTATGTCACTTTCATAAATCTACATACTGGACGTGGCTTTATTGTTTCAACGTGGTCTTATTTGTAGAGTCTTCTGTAGTGTATTGAACCCTTATACTTAAACACAGAATTTCTCTTTCTCTTATTATTCCTATAGTTAACATGACTTAACAAATTCATGTACACTTGGGAAATAATGTGCAGCACATACACTCACAAAAAAAATGATCTGAGAACCTTCTCCCCTTTAAAATTCGCCTTAATTTAAGGAGAATCTACAAATTTTGAACTCAATATACTCATGGATAATGTATTTATAAGAAATATAAATTTCATATTTTCTCTTTACTAAGTTGTCTGTGAAACACGTGTTAACACAGGTCCAAAGGTGTCCTTGTATTATTTTGGTGAAGCCAGAAAACATTCATTATACCTCAAGCAGCACCATAGATTGTTCCTGAAAGTAACTGTTACTGGATGTGGAAACTGATCCCAGGAGAGGAATGGAACATAGAAATTTGACAAAGTTAAAATTAACTTGTGCTTTCCTTTTTACTGTAAAAGAAGAGAATCCGAAGGCTTGAAGGAAACTCTGTCCCTGACTTTTTCTAGTGTGTTTTTACTCATATATAACTTTTCTGTAAACTTCTATTTGAGAGAATTACAAAAAGATATAATGTGCCATTTGATGGCTCGCATAGAACAAAAGGAAATAATGTTGTTTTAAATATGATCTACTGCAGGGGCTGGGAAGGTGGCTCAGTGGTAGAGCACTTGCCTTGCTTGCCTGAGGCCCTAGGTTAGATTCCTCAGCACCACATAAGCAAAAATAAGCCAGAAGTGGTGCTGTGGCTCAATTGGTAGATCACTAGCCTTGAGTTGAAGAGCTGAGGTAAAGCACCCACGCCCAGAGTTCAGGGCCACGACTGGACCCCCCGTCCAAAAAAAATTCTACTGCAAAGAAACAAAGACATGTTAGTTTAAAAGTGTTTTATGGATGGATATTTCACCCCTGAGATGATTCTTTTTCTTTTTTTTTTTGTCCGCCATGGGGCTTGAACTCTGGGCCTTGGCACTGTCCCTCAGCTCTTCAGCTCAAGGCGAGCACTCTACCACTTGAGCGACAGCGCCACTTCCGGTTTTCTGGTAGTTTATTGGAGATAGGAGTCTCACGGTCTCTCCTGCTTGGGCTGGCTTTGAACCGCGATCCTCAGATCTCAGCCTCCTGAGTAGCTAGGATTACAGGCGTGAGCCACCAGTGCCTGGCCCCTGAGATGATTCTTTTGTTGCATTAGTCAGTTATCAATTCCTTTAGTTTGGTCCTGAGTTCTCTAGAGCAATAAGGATTCCAAAAAAAGCATCTAGTACGTATGATCAGCAAAAGGAGTCACTTTTCAGACCAGTACTCCTTTAAGGAAGGTCCCAATGAAATATCTGTTTTTTTTTTTTTTTTTTTTTTTTTTTTTTTTTTTTAGCTTGTGTTGGTTCTGCGGCTTGAACCCAGAGGTTGGACCCTGTCCCTGAACAATTTTCTTTCCTGCTCACCTACCCGCAAAACTAGTACTCTACTGCTTGAACCAAAACTCCACTTGTGTATTTTTTGCTGTGTAATTACAGATAAGAGTTTGACAGACTCTCCTACCTGGTTTGGCTTTAAACAAAGATAGTAAGAAAGCCAAGTGACATCAGCTGTATAGACTTCTCTTTTCAAAAAGAAAATTTAGATGAAGTTTATTGTAAAGTTAATATTTGACAATTTTTTCTTTCTTTATTAATATGAGCATACGGTACAGAGGAGTTAATTACATGGGCAAGATAACGAGTGCATTTCATATCAATCATTGTTGCCTCCTCTTTGTTTCCCCTTCCCATCTCTTCCCATATACCCCCTCCCCACACTTGATCCCCCCCCCACCAAAGTTGTAAAGTTCGTTTTTCGACATAATAACTTGTACATCTCATTATTTCAATGGGTCCACCTGTATCCCTGGTATAACGATTTGTTTTTGGAGAATATGTCCAGCAAATAATCCATAACATAACTCAGCAAAAGTAGGTGCACTGAATCATTTTGGAATTATTTTCTTTTGCTTGGGAAGATTATTGATCTTGTCGTTCCTTTTGGGGAAACTTAAAGTCATATTTCACCTATTTTGATGGTTGTGGGGCTTGAACTCTGATCCTGGGTGCTTAGCTACAGCACCACCTTCGGGTTTCTGGTGGTTAATTGAAGGTTAGGCTCTCATGGACTGTCCTGACAAGGCTGGCTTTGAACCACAATACTCTGGTGTCAACCTCCTGAGTAGCTAAGATTAAAGTAGTAAACCACCAGTTCCTGGCTCATATTTGCATTTATGTGCACTGAATGACACTGTGTAGACAAAAAATGGAAATTTTAACCAAATGATGACATTGCAGCATTTCAGAAAAATTGAAGTGGCAATAAATATGTCCTCCTTTTCCATTTTGTAACATTAATGACTGATGAGCTATGGGACTCTTACATTAGCATCCTCTGCCATCTGTATAGGTGTATTTAGTTTCAGGAAATGTTCATAGAGAAATATAGAAATAATAAGATTTTTAGAAAGCAAAGGAGATAAGGTATGAAAGAATAGCATAGAAGGAGATACATTTTTCAAACAGAGATTAAGAGCTAGCCTAAGAGATTTAGAATGCTAAAGGCAATGAGGAAAAGCCTAGTTGACAACTAGTTCTACAATAACCAAAAATGGTTCTCAAGAACAGTTTCTGGTATACCTTAATTACTATCATTTATTCCTTCTATCTGGAGTTATTCTTTATTTTCTGTCACAACTTTTAATTAGCCTCTGACTTTTTGGTGCCATAATTGACCAAAAAGCTTTCAAGATTACACATAGCCTACCCTTCTCTTTGTCATTATCAGTGATGACACAAATCCTGGAATCGTTGAATTTCCAGAATTAAACTTTAACTGACATCTAAGCACATTCCTGGCATTAATTGCTGTGACTTAATGAACAAAACTTTTTTCAACACAGTATCCTCATATAAGTAAAGTACATGAATCAGGTGTCAGTATGGAAGGACCAATTATATATTCCAAGTATGGGTTATTTATTTTGCATTTACTGTTTTTTTGTTTTTTTTTTTAATTTGTTTTTTTTTTTCTTTTTGCCAGTCGAGAGGCTTAAACTGAGGGGTAGGGAATTTTCCTGAGCTTTTTTTTTCTTGCTCAATGCTAGCTCTCTATCACTTGAGGCACAGCACCACTTCCAGTGGGGTTTTTATGCATTACTAAGGAATTGAACCCAGGGTTTCATGGATGGTAGGTAATCACCGTACCATGAAGCCACATTCCCAGAGCCCTAAATAACTTTCTTAAGATGGCAATACATTTTCATTACGTAACTACGTATCATAATTTTGGCCAGGTGCTAGAAAATGATGTAGAAAACAATACAATACAATAAGTCTAGTAAGGCTGGATGGACAATGAAGAACTGTCACGGCCTAGCCAGGGAACAGAGGGGCTTATCTCATGGAGCTGTTTCAACAAGCTGAGCGAGACAGCTCCTGACCCAGAGCCAACCTCCAGAATGAGAGGGCCTCCTTGGGTTCCAGCCACATGGGGATGCTGGGCCCCCTGCTCCAGCACCTATTCAAACAGTTCTTGTGAGAGATAGAGAAAAAAAGTCAAAATTACAATTAAGTCTGGTGCCAGTGGCTCAGAATTCTAATCCTAACTACACAGGACGCTGAGATGTGAGGATCATGGTTCATAAACAGCCCAGGCAGGACCGTCTGTGAGACTCTTACTCCAAAGAACCACCATAAAATCAGAAGTAGTGCTCTGGGCTCAAGTGGTAAAGCACTAGCCTTTTGCTGAGGCTCTCAGGAACATCACCTATGCCTAGAGTTCCAGCCCCACGACTGACAAGAAGTGGACTTCCTACAACAAGAAGTGGATTGAATAGCACCCATTGTCCTAGGGAGCAAGTTAGCGAAGTCAGGCAGAGCTTCCTGTGAAGTTGAAGTCATAACTAGGTCACCTGGCTTCTCTCTGCGTTGGTTTCACCAGCTACAAAACTCAACAGAGTGAAGGATCCTCTTCCTCATGGGTATAGGGTAATTATGAAAGAGAGCAATGTTTTGTTTCATAATCCCACATCTGTTACAAAATTAACAAGCCCCACCTGAGCCCTTTCCGGCTACCTTCCTGTTATTTGCTCACAGAATTGCGGAGAACCTAATCTAAAGGCTGCTCCCTCTGTACCTAGCCATGCTCCGGAGATCCCTCTGTATAAATCCCTTGTTTCCTCATAACTCCTCTGAGGAGAATGAGGTCTAATGGTTGTGACCCTACCCAGAGCTTCACCTGTGGTCAAGAATCCACTGCTGTGATTTGTTTTTTTTTTTTTTTTTTGCCTGCTCAAACTGACTTAAGAAACAATTCAAGCCACAGGAAAATCAAAAACCACAAGCAGACCAGAGACTCCAACAAGAGACAGTTTAAGGACAGAAGGGAGTACAGGATCTTCCAATCCCCCCCCCCAAAAAAAATCAACGAACTCTTTTTTTTACCTTTTATAAAAATTTTTTTCTAAAAGTTTTTTTTTAATTTTTAATTTTTAACTTGAATTTTTTGTATTTTTTTCTTCCTCTCATAATTTTTATTTTAGAGGATATGTGTGTGTACTTTTTTTTCTCTTTAAAATTTTTTTTTGTTTACCTCTACTGATCATTTGATTCTTTCTTTCTTTCTTTCTCACTCTTTTCACTTTTTCTTCTTTTTCATTCTTCTTTGCGTGACTTAATTGTTGTTCTGCTCATCCTCAGATATGCCAATAATTGATTATTAGATCTCAATGTGTACACACTTCATCCAGAAATTTATTACTCAATTTAAAACCTCTTAGACTTAAATTCCTTAATAGCGGTACTACCTCTTTATACGTACATAATATTTTAAGCATATTTATTTTTAAGTTTTTCACATCTCCTTTATATCCCTCCCCTTCTCTTATTCTATCCATATTCTTCTCTAAATATTACGTTTTCATTTTGCATAATTTTTAAATGTTGCACTTCTTAATTTTTAATTTTTGTTTTTCTATTTTTTCTTAACTTTTCTTTCTCTTTCTTCTTATTTTCTCTCTCTACTATCATTCTATCCAACCTATTTCCTGCTTTGAGATTAGGATTTAGTTAATTTAACTCTCCCACTGCATTTCCACATCCGTATATGCTGATTTTGACCCATATCTCACCCTAAAAATAATAATTTCTGTTTGCCAAATTCATCTTTGTGGTTCGTAGCCCCTTAATACATAATTGTTTGTATCTGTTGTATCTGTTGTATCTGTTGTATCTGTTGAACTAGATTGTATCTGCAGATATTTGACTGTAAAACTACAGACTTTGGTTGATGCTTGCCTTAAAATAGTGTGCTAGCACAAAATCAGCATTACTTTCATCCCAAATTGGCAGAGCAACCTGGAAAAACACAAGAAAAATGGCAAGTCCGGGTATCTCAACTCCCACTCATGATAATCAGGGGTCAGAAAAGATAATCAATAATCCAGAGGAGAGGTCCCAAAAAGCTCTACAAACCCTACTGGTAATTATGGTCAATGAAAAGATTGAAAACCTGCAAAGGACTCTGAATGAGAGTGATAGGGAGACAGAGGAGGAAAAAAAATTTAATACAAGAATATCATGAGCGTGAGGAAGCTACTCAAAAATTGATACATAATTTCATGAGCAGATTGAGAATACTCAAAGAGAAATAAAGGAATGTCGTGAGCAGGCTGAGATCACTCAAAGAGAACTACAGGAACTGCGTGAACGTGAAGAAGCTAATCAGAGAGAAATACAGGAATTGAGAAAGCGGGATGAGAATGCAGAATGATCACTAAAGGCATTCATGGAATCCATAAACAGAGAACTGAAAGATGTCAGGGAGACCACAAAGGGAATGCTGAATGGAACCCAATAGAAGGAATGGGAATAACCAATCAACTAAATAATTTGAGAATAAACACTGAAAACCAAATTAAGGAAGTAAAGAAGTTCACACAAGATCTAAAACAATGCTCCAACAAATAATTTGAAGCCATCAAAGCTGACCAACTAGAAGAAAAAGAAATTCAAAACAAAGTAAAAGTCTTGATAGTAGGTTAGGTCATGCAGAAGATCGAATCTCAGAGTTGGAAGACAGCCTAGGTATTATAGAGAAAGGACATACAACCATCCAAGACAAATCCAAGAAATATGATAGATCTATTCAACACTGGGAAGACACCATCAGAAGGCCTAATCTGAGGATAATGGGTGTAGAAGGGAACCTAGAAACAGAAGTTAATGGTCTAGGAAATTTGTTTAACAGGATCCTATCAGAGAACTTCGCAAACATGCAAAAAGATAGGCCATTCAGATACAAGAAGCTTTTAGAACTCCAAAAAGACCAGACCAATATAAGACATCCCACCATCAAATTATAATCCATGCAGGATCAATTCAGCCCAAAGAAAAGATCCTTAAAACTGGCAAGGAGAAAAGATCAATCACCTATAAAGGGAAACCAATTAGAATCATCTCAGATTTCTCAGAGGAAAAAATCATAGCAAGAAGAGCCTAGAATGATGTATGCCATGCCCTAAAGACAAACAATTATCAACCAAAATTCTGTACCCAGCTAAACTCTCCTTCTTAACTGGAGGTCAAATAAAAACCTTCCATAGAAAAGAAAAATTAAGACAATATATCTCCACCAAACCAGCTCTACAAAACATTCTTAAAGACGTCCAACACATAGAAAACTAAGGAGATAACAATAAATGCCAGGAAATCGCACCCAAACTGAGAATCCAAGAACCATAAGAAGAACCCAGTAGACGCAGCCCCCAAGAAGATGGATAAAATGACAGGTACTCCGAAATACCTCAGTCCTATATCTCATCATTAACAACTTAACTCTCCAATTAAGCGACTTAGACTATCAAGTTGTATTAAAAAGCAAGATCCTTCTATCTGCTGCCTTCAGGAGTCACATCTTGCCCATAAAAACAAACACATTTTGAATGTGAAATGCTAGAACAAATCTATCAAACAAACGGCCCCCATAAACAGGTGAGAATTGCAATCCTAATATCAGATATAAGAGCCTTCAAATTAAAATTCGTGAGAAGAGATAAAGAAGGTTATTGCATACTAATTAAGGGATCTCTCCTTCAGAAGGATATTACAATTCTAAATATCTCTTCGCCAAACAAGTGAAAACCCAAATTTATCCAAGAAACAGCACTTTCCCTCAAATCTCACAGAGATACAAAGACACTAATTGTTGGGGAATTTAACACACCACTCTCCCTACTAGATTGATCAACTCGGCAAAAACTCACCAGAGAAACTGCAGATCTAAAAAACTGCATAGATCAACTAGATTTCACAGACATCTACTGAATATTTCACCCAGCAGCATCAGAATACACATTTTTCTCGGAAGCACATGGAACATCTTTCAAAATAGAACACATTTTAGTCCACAAAGCAAACTTGTCCAAATTCAGAAACATTGAAGTTATACCTTGCATTCTCTCAGGCCACAAGGGAATAAAATTAAAATCAACACCAAAAGCCACCAGAGAAAATCCTGTAACTCATGGAGGCTGAAGAATACACTGCTGAATCACTAGTGGGTCATAGAAGAGATTAGAAAGGAAATTCAAATGTTCAAAAACACATAAATTACCAGCTCCTTTGGGACACAGCAAAGGCAGTACTCTGGGGCAAGTCGATAGCTCTGAGTTCCTACATCAACAAATTGGAGTGATCTGAAACCAACAATGTAGTGACACATCTAAACCTCCTTGAAAAAGAGCACCAAGATACACCCCAATCCAGTAGAAGCAAAGAAATAATTAAAATTAAATCAGAAGTTAATGAATTAGAATCCAAAAAAAAATCATAGAAAGAAGCAACAAAACAAAGGTTTGTTACTTCCAAAAAATTAACAAAATTGACAGACGCTTAGCAAATCTTATCAGAAAAACAAAGAACACACATAAATAAACTCAGAAATGAGAATGGAAACATCACCACAGAATCAACCAAGATTCAGAACATTATAAGGAAATATTTCTCAAAATTTCATGCTAATAAGTTTGAGAACTTAGCAGAAATGAACCTTTTCCTAGGAAATATTGACACGCTGAAACTAAACCAAGAGGAGTTAAACCATCTTAACAGGCCCATATCAAGCATTGAAATAGGAACAGCAATAACAAACCTCCCACCTAAGAAAAGTCCAGAAGCCGGGCGCTGGTGGCTCACGCCTGTAATCCTAGCTACTCAGGAGGCTGAGATCTGAGGATCGCGGTTCAAAGCCAGCCCGGGCAGGAGAAATCGTGAGACTCCTATCTCCAATAAACCACCAGAAAACCGGAAGTGGCGCTGTAGCTCAAGTGGTAGAACGCTCGCCTTGAGCTGAAGAGCTGAGGGATAGAGCCCAGGCCCAGAGTTCAAGCCCCACGACCGACAAAAAAAAAAAAAAAAAAAAAAAAAAAAGTCCAGGCCCAGATGGCTTTACAGCAGAATACTATAAGGCCTTCAAAACAGAGCTCACACCAATACTCCTCCAAATCTTCAATGAAATAAGAGAAAGTTCACTACTGAACTTATTCTATGAAGGCATCATAACTCTCATCCCAAAACCAGGCAGGAACTCATCACAGAAAGATAAATATAGACCCATTTCTTTGATGAACATTGATGCAAAACTTCTCAACAAAATTTTGGCTAATCGACTTCAACAATTCATCCAAAAAATCCTACACCATAATCAAATAGGATTAATTTCAGGGATGCAAAGCTGGGTCACATCAACAGGAGCAAGGATAAGAAACACATGGTTATCTTAATAGTTGCAGGAAAAGCATTTGACAAGATCCAGCGCCCCTTTATGATGAAGGATCTGGAAAAATTAGGAATCCATGGAACTTTCTTCAATACAATAAAGACTATATATGACAAATCTACTTCCAGCACTATACTTAATGGTGAAAAAATAAGCCATTTCCTCTTAACTCAGGAACGAGACAAGAATGTCCACTCTCTCCACTTCTCTTCAATCTAGCATTAGAATGCGTAGCTACAGGAATAAGACAAGATGTAAACCTAAAGGGGATCCAAACAGGGAACGAAGAAGTAAAACTCTCCCTCTTTGCAGATGTCATGATCTTGTATTTAAAGAATCCCATAGACTCCACTCCCAAATTCCTCAAGCTGATTCAAAACTTTGACAAAGTAGAAGGGTATAAAATTAACCCTCAAAAAAAAGGCTTTTCTCTATACCAACAATGAGAAAAGTGTGGCTGAAATTAGGAAAGCATCTCCATTCGTAATAGTCCACAAAAAATAAAATACCTAGGAATTAACTTAACCAAAGAAGTGAAGGACCTCTATGATGAAAATTTTAAAAACCTGAAAAAGGAAATCAAAACAGATCTTAGAAAGTGGCAGAAACTCCCATGCTCCTGGATTGGAAAGATCAACATCGTGAAAATGGCCATCCTTCCCCAGGCTCTCTACAAATTCAATGTGATACCTATCCATATTCCAACCTCATTCTTCAAGGAAATAGAAGAGGCAATCCAATAATTCATAGGGGACAAAATAAAAGACCTCAAATATCAAAAATGATCCTCAACAGAAAGAAAAGTCCTGGAGGAATATCAATACCAAATTTCAAACTCTACTACAAAGCCATAGTAATCAAAACAGCTTGGTACTGGCACAAGAACAGACCTCAGGACCAATGGAATAGAATTTAAAACCCAGAAATGAACCTACATACCTATAGCCATTTTATATTTGATAAGGGAGCTAACAAAATAGAATGGAAGAAAGACAGCTTCTTCAGTATATGGTGCTGGCAAAATTGGTTACCTACTTTTAGAAAACTAAAACTAGATCCTTATATATCACCTTGCAATAGAATCAAATCCAAATGAATCAAAGAAATCAGAGTCAAAGCAGACACTCTGAAAACTTTAGAGGGGAACAGGAGAAATCCTAGGTCTCCTTGGCACAGGCTGAAATTTTCTTAATAGAGACCCAGAAACACAAGAAATCAAAGAAAGGTTGGACAAATGGGATTGCATGAAATTGCAGAGCTTCCGATTGGCAAAGGACATAACAAGTAAGATCATTATAAAGCCCATGGATTGGGAGAAAATCTTCACTAACCATACAACGGACAAGAGTCTCTTATTTAAAGCATCACTGGAACTCATAAAATTAACTCCCCCAACAACAAATCTTCAAAGAAACAACTGCCCAATAAATAAGTGGGCTAAAGACTTAAAGAGAAACTTCTCTGTAGAGGAAAAGAGGATGACCGATAGACACATGAAGAAATGCTCAACCTCTCTAGCCATAAAAGAAATGCAAATCAAAACAACATCGAGATACCACCTCACCCCAGTTAGAATGGCTATAATCAAGAACTCTGATAACAACAGATTCTGGAAGGGATGTGGACAGAAGGGAACCTTACTATATTGTTGGTGTGAGTGTAAATTTGTTCAAGCACTTTCAAAAGCAGTATGGAGGTTCATCAAAAGACTCCAAATAGAGCTCCCCTATGATCCAGCAATCCCACTTTGGGCACTTACCCAAATGTTCACAAACAAGACCTCACTAAAGCTACCAGCACACCTATGTTTATTGCAGCCTTTTTTACCATATCTAAGATATGGAACCAACCGAGATGCCCCTCGGTACATGAATGGATCAACAAAATGGGGTATATATACACAATGGAATTCTATGCCTCCATCAGAATGAATGACCTTGCTCTATTTGTTAGGAAATGGAAAGACTTGGAAAAAATTATAGTAAGTGAAGTAAGCCAGGCCCAAAGGAACATAGGTCCCATGGTTTCCCTTATTTTCAATAACTAGTATATATCTGAGTCAAGCAGAAAAGTTCCGATAAGTTCATGTTAGGAAAATGAACCCTAAGGTGTGTATTCAAATTTTTTTTCTTTCATACTATTGTTTCTAGTACATTTATAAGATTATTTCTTTGTTGCTTTTTATGTCACTCCCTCACGGTACAATCCCTGCTTTCACTGTATTTGATGTTATAATTTATGGAGGGGAAGGGAAAAAACAAATCGTTTAAATAGGGATTACAGGTGGACCCATTGCAACAATGAGACGCAGAATTTGTATGTCAAAAATGAACTTTACCACTTTGGTAGGGGGAGGTGAAGGTCGGGTCAGGGTGCGGGGGGGAGGATGGGATGGGAAGGGGAAACAAAGTAGGAGGCTACAATGCTTGATAAGAAATGTACTCATTATCTTCCCAATATAATTTTAACCCCTCTGTACAATGTTTTCACAATTAAAAAAAAAAGAAAAAAAAGATTCGGCTGCTGTGGACTAAAAGTTAGGGATAATCCATCTAAATCAATGATTGCTTATGTTGCTACATGTCTACCATTCCAACTATACAGTACCAGGCCTGGTGGAGCATACCTGTCACAGATATGAGGACCTCTATCCAGTCCAGCCAGAGCATATATTGAGGCTCTGCTTCAGAAATGCCCAAGACAGAAAGGTGGCTCCTCACAGACAGGGAGAGGACACAAGTAGTGGGTCATGGTGCACCCAGAGGGGTGTCTGACCCGGGGTAGGGGTGGTTTTGCGGCAGCCACTCACAAGTGCTCCTGGGAGAAGTTGCTTGAGGCTGCTCCAGGTGGGGCGAGCAGCGATGGCAGTGGCATTGCAGACACATGGCCTCAGAGAAGAGAACCAGGCCCAGGGAACAGGTTGGGGCTTTACATGCCCTGGCAGTGTGCCATTGCCTGATGTTTGAAATTCCGAACCTTGGGAAGGCAGGGAGGGGGCTGGGGCATAGGCAGGCATCTCAATTTCCTTCTATATTCCAGTCACCTTGTGTCTCTTCTCACCACTCAGCCATCTCTACCTTCCTCAACTCCTGGTAATGGTGTAAAGTAACAGAGGGAATCCAGGTGCTACCAGGCAGCATGGAATGTGGGCGTGGCACCATTCTTGTATCTCATTGGTCATAAAGAACAATGAAAGAATGAGGGTGTGGCCAGAATCCGGTGATGCAAACAGTATGTGAGGAGTCAAGAAGATAGCAGCTCCCCCAGCCCTTTTCCCAGGGAACAATGTCCAATTCAGTTGGAGACAAGAGGGTGACCTGCTTTAGCCGGATGGCTGCACAGATTGTTGTGTATGGCTATTTGTTCCCAGTCCCAGACCTTGAACTGAGTATATGGGCACAGTCTGTGAGCTGCTTTTGCTCAAGGCTGGCCTTCCACACTGTAGCCACAGGGATTCTGGCTTTGTTGGCACTGAAGTTGGACTTTCTTTCCTAGGGTGACTTTGACCATGATCCTCCCATCATAGCCTTGTAAGTATCAAGGAAGACTGTTGAGAGCCACTGGTGCCTGCCTAATCATTGGTCTTACTGATGTTCTTGGACAGACTGGTGAGTTCCATATCCTTGGGTTTAAGTGGAGGGAGCTGTAGCCCACAGTTGGAATCCTGGTCCTGCCACCTCCAAATGGAAGGCGATCCTTAAAAATTTATTCCTGTTCATATGATTACCGATGGAATATGATGTGTGTCATGATTGAAAGAGCATTTCTTCAATGATTCTAGGATAAAATTTATATACAATTATGTTATAGGACACTAATCAATGTTAATTAATGCTTTATGAAGCATTTAAACAATCACATTCATAAAATGGAGGCATAATGAAATACCTAAGAATTACTATAATATTACATAATATAAAGGTGCCATTTTTCTGCCAGGACTGGGATTGGAACCTATGGCCTTGGTAACTCTGTTGCACTGTGTGGGAAGTGGAAGCTGGCCTCCTTGAAGTCAAGAAATTCAAGTCTGTTCTTTAGGCCTGAAATAGATCCCCACCACTAGAAAACATCCTATTCATGTACAATTTACATATATGATTTATATTTATATACATATGGTGACTCCAATATTGCATTCACTGATGTTATTTTATTTTTTTGTTTTATTCATGTATTGACAATTTATTTTGACTATTATACCACATAAAAATTGGTTACATTGATTACATAAGATATAGGTCTGCATATGTATTCCACTTCATACGTGACACCCAAGACTTTCACAGAAAAGGAAAACATGTGTCGCCATCAACTTCTTACTCCACAATTCAATTTTGGGGAGTGCTGGCATCTGAACTCACGGCCTACAAGCCTACAAGGCCCAATTAATGAATGGGTTAGTGTCGGCACTCCATCCTGGGGCAAACTGAGCTGACCGGCTGTTCCCAAGACCTGAGATCAAGCCCCAGGTGTTAGCAAAATAAGAACAGATTGACATGCAGATGGCAGTACGCTAATAAATATGTATTTTTATAGAGTGTTAGAGATGTCTATAAATTATTCAGTTATATAGACTACATTCCTATCAATTCCTGGGTGCTAATCATGCGTCCATGTAATTAATGTTATTGTTTTCATCCTTATACTAGTAATGAAATTAATCACTGTCCTGAAATTATTGTGTTCCTGTAAGTAATAATATTCTTCTTATGCTTCATAAATATTAAATAAAATCAATTAGCCTCCTGAAATGATGCTGCCTAAATTTATAGGAGCATCATTCATGATCAACTGATTGAACCTTGACACTGATAACATTCCATTTTTCTTCCTATGGATGGCAACCATTTTCTTAGTATCTCCTGCCGTTGGTTGGTATTAGGAGGGGGATTCAAATCAGGGCCTAGGTTGCCACGTGGGCCTATGACTTCCCAGATATTCTGGCAGCCTTCAGCAATGCAAGGTGAAGTACCCTTTGCAATAGTATCATTCAGACCCATGAGGGTCACTGAGCAAAGGAAGAAAACATAAAAAGGCCACATTTTTTCTGTGCATAGCTTTCCCTGCAAGACCTGGGGGTCTAGGATCCCAGAAGCAGCTCTAGGTCTAGTGGCTGTACCCCAGCCTAGGGTGATTGAAGCTGAGGCAGAGTTGCCACAACCTGAATTCAAGCCCATACTGAGAAAAGTAAAATAAAAAAAAATTAGCTCCCTGGCTTGCAATTCGTGATATTTATTCTTCCAGGCATTGGATTTGAACCCAGGATCTGGGTAAATCTAGTGAGGGATAAAATTGTAAGATTGAGACTAGAAATGTGGCTTAGTGGTAAAGAGTTCGCTTAGCATGCATGAATGCCAGGGTTTAATCCTCAGTGTCCCATACTCAGAAAAATCCAGTAGCTGTGGAGTGGCCCAAGTGGCTAACTTGAAGAAAAGGAGTTCAGAGACAGTACCCACACCCTAAGATCAATCCCAAGGACTGCCAAAAACAATAGACTAGATGTCAGTGGCTCACACATGGAACTTGAGAATCTCAGGTGGCTGGGAGCTGAAGATCACAGTTCAAAGAAAGCCTAATCAAAGAAAGCCTTTTAGATGCCTATCTCCAGTGAACCACAAAAAGACCCCATGTGGCACTGTGGTTCAAGTGGTAGAGTGTTCTCCTTGACTTGAGGGGCACTGAAACATGCACAGTGGAAGTCAAAACGAGGGTGAAAGTTAACCCCTTTGAGTCGGGTGATCCTGACGGTCATAGGCCAGATTGGAGGGGAGGTATGGCACCCTACGAGACCTGTGAGAGGGACTTGTAAGACCCAGACCCCTATCCCATGGAGTGGCCAAAGGGTGGGGAAGTAACCTACTGGAAGACCTACCCTGGAAAGTAAGGGCCACCCGAGAGCCCGGACTCTAGGCCACGGGATTCACTTCCCCAAGCGTATCCATTCAATCTGTCACCAGGGGCTAACAGGCCCTTGGAGTAGTATCCATGGGAAGCTAAGGATCTTAAAGAGCTCCACAAGGCGGTGGCAGAGGATGGCCCAAACTCTCCTTGGGCCCAGACCCTATTACAGGGCATTGCTTATCACCCATGTGTCCCTAAGGACTGGCTGGATGTGGCCAAAGCCGTCCTTACTAGTTCTCAGTTTATTAAATGGTGTGCATTTTTGAGGAGGAATGCAGAGTGTGGGCGGAGAATAACTGGCAAGCTCAACCTGCGATAGCTGTTACTTATGCCATGTTAGCAGGGATGGGGGAAGGGTACTCCACTGACATCCAACAGGCCACAATACCTGGCCCGTACTGTGACCAGGTGAGGCAGGCATGACTTGCCGCGTGGTACAAACTGGATGATAGGCCTACTGAGTCCCCCATAGCAGGAGTGAGACAAAAACTGGGTGAGCCTCTACCAGATTTCATAGACTGAATCCAATCGAGCATTCACAGCAAGCTGCCGGAAGGGAACCTCCATGATCAGTTTGTAAAGCAGCTGGTCTGGGAAGGGATGAATGCAGACCACCGCATGGCCTGCATAGGATTGAGAGAGAGTTCTCTGGGCAGCTGGGTGGTGGCCTCCCAGGATGTGGGAACACAATAGCACCAGTTCCAATCATAAGCTTTAGCTTTAAAGGCTCAGACATCTGCAATGACTGAGGCTATTACCCAGGCATTGGCAGCCCAGGGCCAAGGAACCCCAAGATCATCTGGGAGAAGACTTGTTTTAATTGCAGGCAGGAAGAGCACTTTAAGAGGGACTGTTTACAACAATCCCCCACCAATCGGCCTGGGGGCAAACCATCCCCTACACTCTGCCCCACGGGCGGGGAGGAGTACAAGTTTGATTTAGATGGGAAGCCTTTAAACTAGGAGAGGGGCATCCTCCAGCCCCGCTAACGCAAGGAGTAACCCCCTCTGCTGAGAAGCCCAGGCAGTCTTGTGGCAGGGTGACCCAGGCCCATTGGACCGTCCCCCTGGTGGAAGGACTCTGCCCTAAAATGAGTATTCTCGTAGGAGGAAAGAGGTTTCACTGCTTAATTGACACTGGGGGCAGATTGAACCATACTCAGGGAGGAGGAAGTGCCCTTGAACTGGAAGCTTTCACCTGGGCCCCTGTTATTGGGGGTAGAGGGCAACACCCAGTTCCAAGAGACGGTTGCCCTTATGACATGGACTAGCCCAGATGGAGAACAGGAAAAGATATGCCCTTTAGTGGCAAAAAAAACTCCCTGCCAATTTACTAAGACAAGACATGCTAAGACAAATGTATGCTGTGGTCACTACAGACCATCAAGCATCCTATGATGATATCCTGGATGGGGATGAAGCACAAAGGCTTAAACAGGTTCTAGAGGGAGTTAAGGAAAAGGATTTTTGTAACTTTCATAATTACAGAGAAGAACATAGGGGACCCACTCAGGTGCACCACCAACCCTAAAATGTCACTTCCTCCGGAGTACCTCCCATTAGGTGGAAGCCGGGAAGACCAATCTGGATGGAGCAGTCACCATTGACCATATCTAACACCAATATTTGTTATTTCAAAAGCCTCCTGGGCTTGGCATATGCTCCAACATCTACATAAGATACATGAAAGGATGGAGCTAATAAGAACGCCCCTAAGAAGCATGCCGTGGACTCCTGCTGTACCATCAGAATATACCTTGGTTGTAAAAGATTATTTTTTTCTATCCCCCTGACATGACAATGGAGAGGACCTGACCCCCTAGTTACTATGAGCAGGGGATTTGGATGTGTTTTTCCCATAGGGGAGACAGCCCCCATTTGGATCCCTGCCAGGAACCTTAAGTTTTTACCCATCTCCTCTATACAAGAGGATGCCCAAAGATAAACTAACAAACAAGGAAAGAAAAACAGCCATAGGCTAGGCTTGTGTTTAAAAGAGAAAATCCAGAAAGATAATTAATAACTATCCCCAAGGGCAACCAGCCCTTGAGAAGCTCTTGTGTTCTCTAACAATTGCAGATGGCGATACTCCAGCTGTTTGCTGTCCTGACACTCCCAGTCCTGGCAATGGACCTACGGAATCTGCACCAACCTCAACAGTTGACCTGGGCAGTGATCAGCACTGGCAATGCAGAAATCATCAATAACACCACAAGAGAAGCTGTCCCTTTGACCTGGTGGCCTGACTTTCATTTTGATCACCACCGTATGTCATTTTAATATTACCTGCTTTAATTGTTCTTTTACTAATTGCTTGTATGGTGGCATTGTATCTATACTTATTGTTAAACAACCACCTTTTGTTACAAGCCCCACCTCTGGACTCTGAAGTGGCAAAGACTGCTATTCCATCCTTCACTAATGTTAAAGGACTGGTAATGACATTTCCTGGCCTGGTAATGCTTTTGCTAATGGTTTTTCTATGCCTTCCTTGCATTATACCTACACTGCAAAACTCGTTTGAGCTTAGCCAGCCTGTTACATAAGATCAAGCTCCAAGGGAATGAATTTTCCCTTTAGAGGAATCGCAGCCAGAGACAGGTAAGAGAGAGTGTCAGTCTAACCAACCTAAATACAGGGCCTTCAGCTTCACTCTGAAGAAATTCCCAATGACGAGTAAGGCAGACAAGGCAATCCACCCAATGTAAGACAGGTGGGTTTGCTTCTTTAAACAAAGATGGGGGAGATGATGTTGGGAGCCATTGACAGTAAAGCTCAAAGGTCATTTTGACCCCTGTCCTAGCTTAAAAGCATGTACAAGGAACTTGCTTACTTAAAAGACACCAGGTGCCCAGGATTGCTTTGTTATGTCTGCAGTTTGTTTTAAATTTTCCTTGTTTTTCTGGACTATAGTAGAACGGCCTAAGTGTGGGGGCCCACGAGGATGTACCATGCCACATGTGTGGAACTCCCAATACCCAGGTTGCTCCCACGTTCTAAAGAGGACAACCTTACGAGATACTGATACTGACTTTTATATATGCCCAGGAAATAATTGAACTGCTTCGGACATTTCTAACTGTGGTGGGACTGATGTTTATTACTGTGCTAGGTGGGGATGTGAGGCAACTGGGACAGGCTCTTGGATCATGCACAAGGGCCCTCCCTATCCTTGTCTGGTGAATCTCGACCCCCAGACTTGCCTCAAAAGCCCTGTGTGGCAAATCCTATTCTTACAAATGTAATCCTGATAAAACAAGAAAAAAGTGAGGGGGAATCTGCAGGGCACATGGGCAGCAAAGAGGTGCTGAGAGAGTAGAGTGGGCTGAGCCCAATTTGCCTTAAGTTCAGTGTGGAACCAGCCCATGAAAGCTTAGTTGCCTGATAGGGTGTGACCTTGACAGTGATTGGTTCCTCTTCCTCCCCTGCCATGCCACCCACCCTTTTTGGCTTTAAAAATGGCTGCTCTCTGTTAAAAAATGAGTTTTTCTTCCTGCTTGATTTTGCTCCCCACTGTGTCTGATTGTCTCCCGAGCTGAGGGAGGCTAAGGAACGGGCGAGCGCAGCACTGACCTTTCCTCAGACCCTGTTCATCTTTCATTGGACAGACACAGACTCAACACCTAGGTATATTTTTGCCAGTTCTTATTTTGAACTCAAGGCCTGGGCACTGTCTGTAGCACTCTACTACTTGAGCCACAGTCCCAATTCTGACTTATTCTGTGCATGTGCTACCAAGAAATCATACCCAGGGCATCTTGCATGTTAGACAAGCACTCTCTCAATAATCCACATTCCCAGCTCCCTCATCTTTTCCTTAATGGTAGTTTTTTACATAAGTATGTTGCCATTTTATGTCCCCAAGTTTAATTTTCTGAATACTGGATACTTCTACGAAACCTGTTCTTCTCTTCCCCTGCCTGGTTTGTTACTGTTCTTGCATTGGCCTCATAATAAAATGTAAATAAAATCTGCTGAGAGTGTCAGTGTATCATATAAGGACACACCCTGGAACCCTGGAAGAGAAAAGCCATGGGTCTGAAATGAAGAGAATGATGCAGTATGCATAAGGAGCATATCTGAAAAATAAATTAGTAAATAAAAGGAGAAGCATTGCATAAGGTCTGTTTGCATTCTGGGAGGTAGTATACAGATTAAGTAGGTAGAGCACTGAAAATTTTTTGTGACCCTACTAAGGCTTAAACTCGGGGCCCGATGCATTTCTCAGCTGTTTTTCCCAAGGCTGAGGCTTTACCGTTGCCACAGCTCCACTTCCAGCCATCTGGTCGTTAATTGGACATAAGCGCCTCCCAGGCTTTCCTTCCTGGTCAGGCCTGTGAATCCTGCTCGGCTTTCTCTCTTACAGCTGGAGCTCTACTCTCTGGAACACTGTACCACTTCTGGTTTACTGGTGGTTTATTGGAGATAATAGTCTCACAGAATTCCTGCTCAGGCTGAATTTGAATGGCAATCTTGCAAACAGGATTCAATCGGCTTTCCTCAGGAAGACACCAAGGAGCCCCTCCATACAAAACCTTAGGCTAAATCTTGAGAGGCACTAGAGAAAAAGAGATACATGAAGACGAGTCTAGTGTGTTCTACATACATAAGGTTGGAGACACACAATTCTCATAATTATTAGATCATTATATAGACAAAAGGAGCAATGAAGACAGTATAAGGATCGCTCCAGATTTTGGTCCTCTCATCTTGAGACAGCAAATTTACTGCAGCTCAATGCTAAGTGACAGAACGTGCGTGTCCTGTGGACATTTGCTCCCAAATCCAGTGACACTCTTTTCTCACTTTTGGCTTCAAACCTGTGACCGAGAGGAGAAGATGAGGAGAGAAAATCCTTCTCAGAGATAACAGCTATAAAGAACATTGGGTAGATAATTTATAAATTCAAAACTTTGGAATGACCCTGTTAAGAAGTCAGATTGTCCAGATGAAAAAATGAAGAAGAAAAGAAAGAAGGTGCCAGTCGCTTCTCACTGTAATCCCAGCTTCTCAGGAGGCTGAGGTATAGAGAATCTGAGTTTGATCCCAGCAAGTATAGCAAAATCCATGACACTGTTATTTCTAAGAGATCACAGGAAAACCCAGAAGTGGGGCTGTGATTCAAAGTTAATGCACTACCCTTGAGCAAAAGGAGTTCAGGGACAATGCCTAGGCTCATAGTTAAACCCCAGGACCTGCCCCCTCAAAAAGAGACTGTACCCCCATGTCTTTGGGTATGTATGGATATATTCCTAGAGGTGAAGCTCCAGAGTAGTTATGATGAATGGCATCAAGCTAGGAAATTTATATTCAATAAAATTATTTCATAACAGAGACTGCTTTCACGACAGTGAATAATACAGAGCTCCCCTCTCTGTTCCCAGTGTAGCCTGAAGGATCCTCTGCATCCCAGGCCTGCTGGAAGAAGTCTCTCTCATTGTCTGGACAGGCAGGCAAAAGCCCTCACTCCTGCACAGCTGTGTAACAAACAACTCCATCTGGGTCAGATAGTGAGGATGATTTTGGGTGGGCTCTGAAGGTCAGGAGAAAAAGGTCTCTTTGTACCCCAAACTATCTCTATCCCCATTGCTCTGGTTTGACAAGAAGCCTTCATTTGTGCCACCTCCTGTGGCAGGCCAAGTCCTGTGCACTTATCCTGCCTATGTGAGACTATATTCCGGTGTTAAGATACAAAGCTCAATATAATTCAAGAGTCCTTCTGGCAGACAACTAGGGCACTGAACTTAATTGTTTCATTGCCAGTGATGATGGGCCTATTATGCCTCTCCTAGGTTTCTGGAAGCTTGGGAAATCCAAGCACATGTCTGATATCACAAAGGTCCCTGTCATCTAGGGATGGTGAATCTCATCAGGTTTTGAAACATTTGACCTCTCCTAGTTGCGCCCTGGGTGGTTAGGTTTTAGGGTTGAACACAGGGCCAGGGTGCTGACCATGAGCTCAGTGCAGAAGCCCGGTGCTTTACCATTTTGTGTGACAGCATCAATTCTAGTCTGTGTGTGTGTGTGTGTGTGTGTGTGTGTGTGTGTGTGAGTGTGTGTGTGTGTGTGTGTGTGTGTGTGTGTACGCACGTGGGTGCGCAGGGGCACGGGCACATACACCATTCTTGGAGGTTGAACTCAGGACCTGAGCACTGTACCTAGTTTCTCTTGTACAATCATAGCTTTCTACCACTTGAACCACAGAGCTACTTCAGTATTTTTTTTACTGTTGTGGTCCTGAGAATTCAAACCCAGGGTTTCATATTTGCAAAGCACTCTACCCCTAAGGCATATTCCAAGCCCTCTACTTCAGGTATGTTAGTTTGTTTCTCTTTATTTTATTATTGTAGGAGTTGATGTCTTGGCCTGGATGCTGTCCTTGAGCTCTTCAGCTTAAGTCTTGTGCTCTACCACTTGAGCCAAACACCATTTCAGCTTTTCTGTTGGCCCATTGGAGCTAAGTGTCTCAAGGACTTTCCTGCCCAGGCTGGCTTTGATCTATGATCCTCAGATCTCATCCTCCTGAGTAGCTAGGATGAAAGGCATGAGTGACAAGCACCTAGCTTCCACTTCAGGTTTCTTAGTGGTGAACTGGAGATAATACGCTCATGGGACCTTTTGTGTCTGGGATAATTTGGAACCCAGATCCTCAGATCTCAGCTTCCTGGGAAGGCAGGATGAGAGACCTCAGCTATAGACCCCTAGGCTGTGGCATCTGCTGCAACGGGCCCATGGGTCCAAGCGGTGGAGTGCTAACCATGAGCCCAAGAGGTAAGGGTCAGAGCTTAGACCCCTATTTCAAGGTTTATGACTGAGAAAATACAAAACAAAACAATAGTCTGAAGTAGACAACTCACTAGTCTACAGTAATACATAATTTTTTCCCTGCCATGGATACATATATGAGCCTCAATATTCTTGTCTGCATAATCATCTCAGTGGGGAGATCTTACAAGGACTCAATGAAAGAATGCACCTGGTGAAGAACACAGCACATGGCACTCTTTGTATGATTCAGAACACAGCATCCTATGAAAGACTCAGCACCCAGCACCCAATGCACGACTCAGCACACTGCAACCTGTGAAGGACTCAGCACATAGCACCATGTGCAGTACTCAACACAGACTACCCTATGGATGACTCACACATAGCTCTGTTCCACAAGCTGTCATTAGACTTAGGGCACTCTAATCAATATCACCATTCTTTGAGGAACATTTCACAAACCACACAAGTTCACACCTAACAGTTTAGTGGGATTTTTTTTTGGAGGGGGGGGTTAGTTATGGAGCTTGAGCTTAAAGCTTGGGGATATTATTGTTCTAATAACATTTGCAAAAGGCTAGAACTCTACCACTTAGAGCCATATTTCAAAGAGTCTAGCAGACTTCCTGTCAAGTTTTAAAGCCCCAGAGAGGCCAGGATATCGGGGGTAAGCCAGGGTAAGCCAGGATGATGGGGGTAACCCATGGAGCTGGGTTGCAGCAGTTTATATCTGACTAAGTCAGGCTAGGTTGCAGCTGTCAGCACCAGACTCCTAGCTTGCTCTTTCATGTGGTATTTGAAGTCCTGTCTTTCTATAGTTGCCGTTAGAACACTGTACCTCTTTTTGGAGGCAGTCCTGGGGCTTGAATAAAGGTTTTGACACTGTCCCTAAGCATTTATGCTCAAGGGTAGAACTCAATTGATTGAAAGACAGCAGAACTTCTGGGTTTTCTGTTTATGTGGCACTGAGGAATCGAGCCCAGGGCTTCATGCTCACTAGGTGAGCACTCAACAACCGAGCCCCAGGAGTGAACAGGTATAAATAGAGATTGATGTATATAAGCATTATATACACAGAAAGATGTCTGCATATTATTAATTTATAGATATTACTACCAATTATTACTTATTAAATTATTAATGATGTGTCCCAGTTAACAATTAATAAAGCATTAACTAAATTACTCAATATCCTTTTATTGTTTATCACATATGTACATATATCCATACACATAGTTTCATATTTAATAGAATGAGACAGATATATATATATAGTTGAATTATGCATCATGTGTTACTACCAATTATTAGGTATTTATGTTTCCATGCAATTTTTATTCTGGTAATAATAAAATATTAAACTTAATCCACATTCTATAATTTTAGTGTCTAATTTTATCCTAGAATGATTCACTACTAATTCAATCTTCTTTTCATTTATTGTAGTGACAATTCTTCCACCTATGACATTTTTTTTAGATTTATGACATCCTATTACATATAGATTTGCATAAATTACATATAGATTTTCATCTGAATTATACATCCTACCTGTCACCAAGCACTTTCAAAGAAAAAGAAAACATGTGTCACGCTCGGCTTCTTACTCCAAGATTACATTTTTTGGCAGTGGTGGGATCTAACTCAGGGCCTAGAAGGCTCAATTCATGAATGGATGACTGTCAGCACAGCAGCTTCTAGGCAATTCAGCTGCCAGGCACTTTCCTGGCCCTGAAATAGAACCCCGTATGCTGACCCCATATTGTGCTTAGTGTACTTATTCATTTTATTTTGGTTTTATTCATTTACTTACCATATATTTTATTGACTGTTATTACACATGAAATATTTATTACATTTATTACATAGGATATAGATTTGCCTATGTATGAAACTTCACACCTGATACCAGGTCTTTCACAGAAAAGGAAAACATGTGTCACCATTGGCTTCTTACTCCACAATTCAATTTTTGTGTGTGCTGGCATCTAAAGTCACAGCCTACAAGGTCCAATTCATGAATGGATGAGTGTCAGCATGCCAGCCTGAGGCATATTGAGCTCACAAGCATTTCCAGAACTTGAGATCCAGCTCCAGGAGTTGACAAAATTAGAACAGATAGACATGCAGATGGTAGTACACAAATAAATATTGATTTTTATAGAGTGCCAGAGATGTCTATACATTATTCGGTTACATAGGCTACATTCCTATCAATTCTTGGGTATTTCGTATACCTCCATGTAATCAATATTATTGTTTTCATCCTTAATTATTAATTAAATCAACCACTGCTCTGGAATTATTGTGTCCATGTAATTAATAGTATTCTTTGAATGTGTCAAAAATATTCATTAAAATCCATTGGCCTACTAAAATCACTCTATTTATATAGTAGTATTCAGAAACAACTAATTCAACCTTGCCATTCATAATATTCCATCGGTATTCCAGTGAATAAGAAGGAGACTCATAGGATCTCCATCCATTGGTAGGGGTCAGGACCCGGCTTCAAACTCAGGGCCTATATTGCCATGTTGGCCTACGGCTTCCCTGGTAGCCCGCCAGCCTTCAGCAATACCAAGTTACCAACATTCTTCAACCGTGTCAATCAGAAGCAGGATGGTCACCTTGCAAAGAAAACAAATGTAAAACTGGTAGCCATCTGTAAGTTGCTAGTTTTTTTTTTTGCTCTGGGGCCCTTGGCTGACTGAGAAGTGGGAGACAGTCTTCCTGCTCTGTGGTTGTGTGAAGAACATGTTGGTGTCCTGGCACACTGCAGAAGGCCTCATGACTGGGGAGTGTTCCCTTCTTTCCTCCTGACATCCAAGACCAATTCTGGCTTTTTCTTGAATGTGCTACTGAGGAGTCAAACCCAGGGCTTCTTGTATCCTAGACAACACTCTCTCACTAAATCACATTCCCAGCCCCCTCATCTTTTTCTTAATGGTAGTTCTTACATAAGTATGCTACCATTTTATGTCCTCAATTTTAATTTTCTGAATATTGGTTACTTCTAAGAAACCTGATCTTCTCTTCCCCTGCGTGGTTTGTGACTGTTCCTGCATTGGCCTCATAATAAAATGTAAATAAAGACTGCTGAGGATGACCTGCTTTAGGCAGATGGCTGCAAAGATTGTTGTGTATAGTTGTTTGTTAACACTCCTGGACCTTGAATTCAGGATCTGGGCACAGTCCGTGAGCTGCTTTATTGATGGCTAGCCCTCTAACACTGGAGTCATATGGCTATACTTCTTGCTTTGTTGGCCCTGAAGTTGGACAGGGTTCTCAAGGACTTTTCTGCCTAGGATGACTTTGACCATGATCCTCCTATCTCAACCTTGTAATGAGAAGTGTGATATATATAATCAGATAGACCTGTATTTGCATTTTGTATTAGATCTTCTTGAGGAATGCAGCTGCTATTCTACCCTCCCTTGAGCCCCAGACACTCTTGGATCTGGAGCTGAAATTAACGACCCTCTGACAGGGAGTACCTGACAAAGTACACATTCCAGATCACTTTCCCCTGTGACTAGGATCAGAGATAGTGGCTGCTTGGCAAAACCACTTCCCCTGGGTCGGGGACAGAGATAGTGGACATCTGGCAACCACTTCTCCTAAGTTACCCTAGAAGTACAGTCTAATTATTTTAGAGCACAAAATCTCGTTAGCCTGACCAGTTATTAGCCCCAGCCCTTTTCCCACTTTGTATTGCACCAATCATCTGCTAGAATTATGATTTAAATTTCCCACATGGTATATTAATTCATTGCCAATACATACTGAGGCCTTACCCCTACCAAAGAACATATAAAACGTGTTGTAACCCTGTGCTTGGGGTCTCTCTCTGCAATCGGACATCAGTGCACAGAGGGGTCCGTGCTCGAGCTCGTCAATAAAAGACTCATTGCCGCTTGCATTGATCTTTGGTCCCTGGTGGTCTTTTGGGGGGGCTCCAAGTCTCCGGGCATTATAGTAAGTATCAACGAGGACTTCTGAGAGCCACTGGTGCCTTCCTAATCATTGGTCTTGCTGATGTTCTTGAAAGACCAGTGAGTCCCTATCCTCGGGTTGAAGTGGAGGGAGCTGGAGCCCACAGTTCGAATCCTGGTCCTGCCATCTCCAAATGGCAGGAGATCCTAAGAAACTCATTCCTTACCATATGAATACCAATGGAATGTGATGTCATGATTGAATGGGAAGTTCTTAAATGATTCTCGGATAAAATTGTAAACAATTACATTATAATACACTGAACAATTTTAATTAGTACTTATGAAACATTTAAACAATCACATTCATTAAATGGAGGCATAAGGAAATATCTCAGAACTGGGTGTCACATAGTATAGGGGTACCATTTTTTTCTGCCAGGACTTACTTTAGTTAATTGTTATATCCCATTTTCTGAGTGTAATTTGGTATATGAAACTAGGATATATTATAAATCAATTATTCAAACAGTTTTTTATCATAATATGAGATAAATCCAAATTATATATATATATAAGCAAATTCCCCAAATTAAATATATTTAAACCATTAAAACTTTTAACAAAACTTAACACTTGCTGCAGTGTTCATTATGACAGGAGCCTTGTAGAGAATAATTGAATTCCTCCTCCTACACATCTCTTGAACAACAAATATCTGTAATTATTTTGTTTTTGACATGTCAATCTTGACTTTATTCTTAAATGTGTGCTTATGTAAGAAGTACATGGCTTTAAATTTCATGAAAATTCTTTTATACTTACTTTTTGTTGAATTGTCTAGTTTAAGAAAATCAATTACACTTTATATATAAAACATGTTCTATGCTCCATTCAGCATGGCGTACTCTAACATTAGAACAATACAGAGAAGATTTGAATGGCCCCTGCACAAGAATGATAGGCAAATTCCTGTACCATTCCATACTTTTACAACAACAGATGTTGGAGGGGATGTGGCCACAAGGGAACTGTACTGCACTCTTGGTGGGAGTGTAAAGTTGTTAAACCACTTTGGAAAGTAGTATGGAGGTTCCTCAAAAGACTCCACATAGAACTCCCCTATGACATAGGAATCCCACTTTTGGGCATTTACCCAAAATATCACAAACAAGACGATACTAAAACTATCAGCACAATTACATTTATTGCAGCATTGTTTAAGATAGCTAAGATATAGAACCAACCCCGATGCCCCTCATCAGATAAATAGATCAAGAAAATGTGCTATTTGTACCAATGAAATTCTATGCCTCCATAAGAAAGAATGGCATCGCCCAATTTGTTAGAAAATGGAAAGACTTGGAAAAAAATTAAGTGAAGTAAGCCAGGTCCAAAGAAACATAGGTCCCAGGGTTTCCCTAATTTTAATAACTAATATATGTTTGGGATAAGCAGAAAAGGTCAAAATCTATGCACATATGACCAGATAAGGTGATGTTAAGGGAAATGAACGCCCAAATAGGAACACAAGTTTTTTTTTTTCTTACTATTGTTTCGAACGTACTTATAACAGTCTCTGTGTTTTTTTGTTTCTTTATATGTTCCTCCCTCATGCTATAACCCCTGTTTTCACTGTATTTGAATTTGGTGTGCCCACCTCTTGTATATACGCTCCTCTAATTTGTGAAGAGGAAGGAAAAAAAAATGCTTAAGTAGGGATTCAGGTTGACCCATTGTAACAATGAGATGCACAAGAAACTATGGTGGAAAATGAACTTTACAATTTAGGCAGGGGAAGAGGGGAGGGGAGTTTACTTGTAGAGGTTGGAGGGAAGTGATGGTAGAGGGAAAATAAAGGAGGAGGTAACAATCCTTTTTAAGAAATGTACTCATTACATGCTCATGTAAATGTGACCTCTCTGTACAGTATTTTTAAAATAAAAAAGTATGAAAATGTTCTGAGATGGGAGAGTTTATTTCCTTTATTTTACTCATACAATATGGCTAACAAAGAAATTAATGCACAAAACTGATATCAAGGTATTTTGAATGAATGTGTGTGTGTGCACGTGCACATGTTCTCATGCACTTCCATGTATGTTGGTGTGCTCACAGTTTGAAAAAAGGGCTTCAAAGTCTTGCTAGGCCTTTCCTCTCTAGATTGGTGAGCTACTATATGAGCTACATCTCCATTCCTGGCCCTTTGCTAACTCATTGAAATTTTTGAAAAAATAATCTCATGAATTTATTTTGCCCTGATTGGCTTCCACTGCTATCCACAGATCTCTGGCTCCTGAGTAAATATGCCGAGTAGTTATGATTACACGTGTGACCAACCAGCACAAGGCTTTCAGAGTAATTTTAAAAGTAGAAGAAAGTTTACTTCACAGGGGCCTGTTTTATCATCTCCTACTTTTTTTTTTTTTGGTCCAGTTGTGGGGCCTGAACTCTGGGCCTGAGCACTGTCCCTCAGCTCTTCAGCTCAAGGCTAGTGCCCTACCACTTGAGCCACAGCGCCACTTCTGGCTTTTTCCTTTTTGCTTATGTGGTGCTGAGGAATCGAACCCAGGGCTTCAGGCATGCAAGGCAAGCGCTCTACCACTGAGCCAACTTCCCAGCCCCATCATCTCCTACTTTTAAAGCATTTTGGAGTGATTATTTGTGAATTTTTTTTTTGGTTTTTTGTGAATTTTAAGAAAGTAAGTGATGATATCTAAAAGTTTAGTACTTTATAAATTGGAACCTGGAAAAATGGGACAGAATATATTTGTCTTTCTTATAAGCTCAGCTCTGTGCATGATAACCCAATGTCACCTACATAGTCTGTGTTGAAGACAAAATGTAACAGAAAACAATCACCATGGGCAATAATTGCTATGGTATTATTTCTTGGACAATATGAATATTGAATTGAGAGTGTAAGAGAATGGAGAGATTTTACCTACCTTTTGTTTATTGCTGAAAGACTTTTGGAAACTTTGACTCATTTTTTTCCTCACAGTGCGTGTTTGGGCCATGCACTTACTGCCTTTAATTACAATTTTTCCCAACACTAAAATGGTGATAACATTAGCATTATAGAAAATATTATCTTAAGAATTAAGGAAAATAAAACTTGTGAAATACTTAACATAAACTTCCATGAATGAGTTTTGAGTTTAGCCAGCAGTTTTTTTTTAAATACTAAAAAGAATGTGATAAGTATTACAGAAACCATTGCATATAGTGAGCAAACAGAAGTAATGTTATCTATTGACCATACTCTTCTTCCAAGGAAGCCAGGTGGATTATTTCTCATGCTGTAAATCAAACTGGTTATCTTATGTCTTGATCGTGTAAAAATATCAGGGACAAAATAATGAAGGAATGTTGTAGACTGGGTGAAGTTCATATGAAAATGTGCAAAACTGATAAAACTTCAAAGTATCTGAACATTATTTTGTGTTTTACATTATTTAAGGTACATTGCAAAGTTAAGAAAGACCTAAAAGAATGGATTCTCTTTTCGATGTCCTATCATCGGTTCTTGGATGAACACTTTCCTCATTCTTGTAAAGGCATCATCAGATGAGGGGAAGTATATTATTTTTTGTTTGCTTCTGTCCATTTATTCTTCATTTGAAATCTGAACTACTTGAGACTGAAAGAAAACAAGGAAATTAGACACGCAGTCTTTGGAAAAAACAATCATTGTGAAATAAATAAAATGCATACAGCCTTATAAAAGGTCTGACTAAAGTGAGTTATATAGTCTCAAGCATAAACAGAAAATGATTAAGCAATATCATGTTATTTAAAATTGAAAATGTTAGGAGTTGCTTAATATTGTTGCTTTCTAATATCTTGAATTAATTATTGATTTTGTATTGAAAGATTAAAGATGATATTAACAAGAAACTTGATTAAAAGTGTACAAAAGTTCTGAATAGACATGTTCTCCTTAATGCCCTGAAAATTTCCAGTGGGTTTACAAAGTTATTTAATACCACTTCTATGCTGGTTTAATTCTTTTTGAGCAGAAGTCATTTCAGAAATGTAATTCAAAATTACTATGATACTACTTCATAATTATTGTAACTGTAAGGTCCGTTCCTGGATGGCGAGCAGACTCCACCCTCCTCACAGCAAAGTCTCCACCTTGTATCTGCGTTTGGCAACTGGGACACCTGGAAGAGGTCACATCTGAATTTGATGTGCCCACACCTTTCTCTGCCCATACCCTAGATAAGGCCTAGCCCAGGCCCAGAAGCTCTCTCTGCTTTTCTAGCTCTTTCTCAGCTCTCTTCTCTGTCCTCTCTCTCTCTGTTCTTTTCTAGCTCTCTCTGCTCTCTCACTATTCTCTCTCTCTGCTCTCTCTCTCTGTTCTTTTCTAGCTCTCTCTGCTTTTTTCTAACTCTTTTCTAGCTCTTTCCTCTCTCTTTCCCAGCTCCCTCTCTTTCCCAGGCCTTTCCCAGCCACGTGGAGTGCCAACCTTGCCTGGTCCCAGCAGGTCTAATGAATAAACCTACCCAGTACCTGAATACTGCGTGCGTGGTGCTGTTCTTACTCAGCTACCTCATTTTAAAAACCTAACAGTAACTTTTATCAAAAAAAATCAAAGGAATCAGGTGTGGTGGTAAAGGCTTTTAACTCCAAGCATTTAGGAGGTTGGATTTAAGTCTAAGGCCAGTCTGGAGTACTGAAAAGAATAAAAACCTGCCCTTTATTACCTTTTAACAAAGGTAATAATGCTGAGAGTGTGGAGAAAAGGAAATTTTCTACACTCTTCAACAAAATGCAGGTTAGTATTCTCCTTGTAGAAAGTAATATGCAGCTTTCTAAAGAACTCCAAAGTTGAAATATAATCTGCCCCAACAATCAAGTGATTATTTCTCTATTCGTAACTTAAATATATGTGCAGTTCATTGTAATCATCATTCACAACAACAGCCAAGATATAAATCGAAGTTCAGTGTTCAACTACAGACTAATAAAGCAACTGTGGTACATGCACAAATATCTTTTTCTGTTTCATCCTTAAAATAGCAAGCGACTTCTCCCATTAGCGACAACTTACAATGACCTGAAAGATGTATTCTTTTTTTTTTTTTTTTTTTTTTTTGTCTGTCGTGGGGCTTGAACTCTGGGCCTGGGCGCTGTCCCAGCTCTTCAGCTCAAGGCGAGCGCTCTACCACTTGAGCTACAGCGCCACTTCCGGTTTTCTGGTGGTTTATTGGAGATAGGAGTCTCACGGTCTCTCCTGCCCGGGCTGGCTTTGAACCGCGATCCTCAGATCTCAGCCTCCTGAGTAGCTAGGATTACAGGCGTGAGCCACCAGCTCCCGGCTGAAAGATGTATTCGAAATGAAGAAAAATGTAGTCTGCTGATCTTTGTAAACACACACACACACACACACACACACACACACAAACCAACATCAAAAATTAAGAGAGAAATTTTTAACAAGTAAAGCAACGTGGAATTGTTGGGACATTTAGGTCACAATGTTGAAGATAGTAGATATACAGAATGAATCAGTATAGAGTTGTAATGTACAACATGAGGATACAGGAGACAACACTGGCCTTACATGGTTTCCCTGATTTGCAATATCTAGTATATGTCTGAGTCAAGCAGAAAAGGTCAGATAAGGTTATGTTAGGGAAATGAACCCTAAGATATGTATTCTTTTTTTTTCTTTCATGCGATTGTTTCTAACACATTTATAAGACTATTTCATTGTTGTTTGTATGTCCCTTCCCCACAGTATAACCCCTGCTTTCACTGTATTTGATGTCGGTATAATTTGTGGAGGGGTAGGGGAAAAACAAATCGTTTAAATAGGGATACAGGTGGACCCATTGCAACAATGAAATGTACAAGTCGTTATGTCGAAAACGAACTTTACAATTTTAGTGGTGGGGGCAAGTGGGTAGGATTGGGTGGGGGGCGGAGGGAAGATGGGAAGGGGTGGGAAGGGGAAACAAAGGAGGAGGCTACAATCTTGTTAAGAAATGTACTCATTATCTTGCCTGTGTAATTGTAATCCCTCTGTACAGTATTTTCACAACTAAAAAAAGAAATGAATGAAGCTAAGTAAGTAGGAGTTGTTCTTATGAGTAGGGGTTGCTCTTTTTGTTGTGCTTCCCTCAGTAATGGATAAGATGAACATAATGTTGCATGCTCAATATAGAACAAAATGTCAAATTAAAATACATGATATTATCCTTGGTGTAAACTAATTATTGCAAATAAAGGAAACCACGGGACCTATGTTTCTTTGTTTAGTTTACTTCACTTAATATGATTTTTTCCAAGTTCTTCCATTTCCTTAAAAATGAGATGGTACCTTTCTTTCTGATGAAAGCATAGTATTACATGTATGTATATCTCTCTGTTGTGTGTGTGTGTGTGTGTGTGTGTGTGTGTGTGTGTGTGTGTGTGTGTGGTGTGTGTTTCCCTTTCTTGATCCATTCATCTACTGAGGGGCATCTGGGTTGATTCCATATCTTAACTAGGGTAAATACTACTGTGATAAACATAATTGGGCTGGTAGCTTTAGAGTGGCCTTGTTTGTGGTCACTAGGGTAAATGCCCAGAAGTGGGATTACTGGGTAATATGGGAACAGTATTGTGTACATCAAGGATAATATTAATAGTTGAGCAGAATAGCTCAATAGCTATGTACATATGACTCTATAAGAACAACTTTTTGTTGTTCTTAATGTACTACGTGATTTGTTTTTATCCTTTTGTGTTTTCCCCACCTATGGTTTATCGCCTGAAGTCACTGTATTTTAATCTGATGCCCTGGGTATTGTAAATATGTTGATTTGAACTTGGGAATGGAAAGAGAAAAAACAAAATGGTGAGACAAAGGTCAAATGAGTAACCTATGCAACTGTCATACTCACAAGACAATATGTTGGAAATAATCTTGGGGGGGGGCGTTGGGAGGGAAGAAGGTAAAAAATTGGAGAAGGGGTAACAAGTTAGAAAAGAAATGAATTCCTTGCCTTACTTGTGTAAGTATAACCCCTCTGTACTTTACTTTAACAATAGAATTTAAATAAAAAATAAAATATATGAGAGCAGCAATAAAGGAGATAAGAAAGGGGGAAATACTGTAGTACAGTGCAGTAAAACAGCTGTGGAGACCAGAAATTTTACTTTTACATAGGAAGGAATAAACTAGCACACAGATTTTCAGCCTCATGTCAGTAATTAAAAAGGGAAAACAAAATGCACAATCAGCAAACCAATATAGATAAAATAGAAAATTAAGCAAGTTGAAGGGATGACTTGGACCAAGAATAACAAATGACACAATTAGGTAACACATAACAAGCTGGTAAGTTTAAAAAGTATTACCCATAATTCTATTAAATGTTGTTTACATCACAATTTGTTAGCACTATAATTCAAATCACAGTTAAATAATATATCATTTTTATAATGGGATTTATTTTTGATTTCTTAATATTGAATGTTTAATATATAATTATAATTTTAGCAGTTATAGAAAAGAAGAAAGTTAAACTAATTTTAATGATATATTTCATGAATTGTAAAACTGAGAAACATTAGAATTTATACAAATAATTTATCATTATTATTTTATTTCTGTGAATTAATGTAATAATTCAAAGTGTATTCTACACTTAACACTCATCTTAACATCAAATAATAAATTATTGCACATGACTCGGTTTTAGGTGGAAGGATTCAGAACTGTGGTAAAATTCACACCACACAATACACGAGGGAATGACCCCTCTCATCTAGTTTAAGTTGTGGAAATTTTATTTCTACATGAATGTTAAATTCCTGTCTAGGTGACATTTATACAAGTATATACAATTACATGCATGAGGAGTACTTCAGATGATACTTAAAAGTCATATTTATTAATTAAATTTTTATGATTTTGTACCAAATAAATAATTATAGAGAGACTGAATTTCTGATTAGATGATGGTGCATGTGGGCCAGATTATGCATATTGAGGCTTCTTTTATATTCCTGATATTGTTTCTACAGTTAGATTTAATTTTCCTTAACTGGGTTAAGTGTATTATATTGGATATATGAAAGTAATTCTTTGCCATTAATCCTTTGCCAGTTGTCTAATACTAATATAATTTATCCATGAGTTAGAAGTAATGGAAATAACAACAGATATAAGCAAGATAAATCAGTCTGAAATAGAAAAGTATTTTCACCTTTATTTTGATAGCTGGTCCTCTTTTACACTACAGAATATTCTTGGGAAAATGTGCTCCAGGATGGCCACAACTGCAGAATATTATGGTTTGATCTATCATAGAAGAAGGAAGGATGCGGAACCTCCCTTCCAAAAGTCTGCTCCCAGGGATGTGATCTGCTTTATGGTGGTTACTTGAAAATGAACATTTTTCACAGTCAACCTTGAAAAGCCATCTTGATAGACCATTTCTGTAAGTGGATTACTACAGAGTTATTCATGGCTTTGTAAGGATGCCAAATTGCCTCATTTTGAGACAATTTAACAGGAATTTAGTCACCAGTTCTTTGTATCTTTCAGGGAAAAACCAGTTGACTCTAGGCCAGGGAAGCACTGGGGCCCAGAGAAGCTACTACCTTGAATAGTAATCCTAGACCTCTAAAACTAAACATACACACACATACACACACACACACACATACACACACACACACACACACACACACACACAAATCAAACAAACAAACAAACAAAAAAATTCCAGTTAGTACAGCCAATCAGGTCTGCTATCACAACCTACTTAAAGTCAGGCAAAAAAAGAGAAGCTGAGAGTTATTTAGATGATAACTAATATATTTTTTATGAGGCAGACTGAAATGAGACCCCAGAAAGAGGGTCAGGAAAACTGATCAGAGAGACTAAAATTGGTCACACAAAGATTGGAAAATAAAATTCCTTGCAGAACAAATAAATCATAGTAAGCCTGTGCATATAAGAACAAGACAGCAGACCAAATTCCAGAAATGCACATTTACTTAGAGGTCAGCTTAATGAATTATCAATGGAAATATTTGAATTCTTAAATATTTGACAACATGTGGAAGAAGGCTGAAGAGAAAGAAAATGCCATCACTCTGTTAGGAGGTCCAAGATCACATTAGGAAGTAATCAAGCACAGATTTGTAATAAAAAGAGTAAATAATTATTCCAAATGAGGGCTTCATTAGTTTTGATCTAACAGTTCTTGATGTAGGTGCTAGCAATTACCATACAATTGATCCAGTCCCACAGCTGAGTTAATACTGACTGCAGTATTCCCACATGAAGGAAAAGAGAAAATTTAAAAATGTCTGATGAAATGAGTAGAGGGTGAAGTGTTCTAATAGTGATATCTAGGTTTAGACACAGGTGATGAGGTCGATTTTCTTTTCTAAAAATCCCCCATTTTTAGCCTGGTGCCAGTGGCTCACAACTGTAATCTTACCTACTCAGGAAGCTTTGATCGGAGGATGGCGGTTCAAAGCCAAGTTAGGCAGGAAAGTTCCTGAGACTTATCTCCATTTAACCACCAGAAAACCAGAGGTGGCACTGTGGCTCAAAAGGTGGATCACTCACCTTGACTTGAAGAGCTCAGGGACAGTGTCCAAGTCCATACTTCAAGCCCCTCGACCAACAACAAAAATCTCCCTTTTCTTGGACGGCCTACATCTTTTCCTAACATTCAACAAAGAAGCCATTTTATCAACCACTACATTTAAGTCCTATTCTAGCTACTGCAAATAGAATGATTTGGTATCCTATGTCAAAAGTTCATATTTGCAGAAACAAATAACAACAGTGGTAAGTTTTTTTTTTCCAGTCCTTGAACTCTGGGCCTGGGCCCAGAACATGGTTATGCTGGTAGTTTTCATGTGAGCTTGTTAGTTATTTATTGGATTCCTGCCAATGAGGGTAATTACTGGGTCTAAAGGGAGATGTATGTTTAGTCTTTTCAGGAAACTCCGTACTGCATTCCACAGTGGTTGAACAAGTTTAGTTTCCCACCAACAGTGTAATACAGTTCCCAATTGGTTACATCCATGCCAGCACTTTCTATTGCTAGTTTTCTTGATAATGACCATTCTAATTGGGATGAGGTAGAATCTGTCTTGTTTACTTGTAGATTTGTGGGCACCTTCTAGCTACCATGAATGAATCCATGAAATCTATATTGCTCAGAGTCTGCATTCCTTTCTCTTTTCTCTTAATTTTATTAAGAAGATCTGTTTTAATGCTTATCAAAGAATTCTCTTTCTTTGGTGAGTCCCTATGAGATTTTGGGAAGTGTGTAATTCTATCTTCATAGAATGTGTTTGATAATTCCCTTTCCTTTTCCATTCCATTGAAGAGTTAGACCTGCATATTGTATGTTCTCCGCAGGCCTTAATTTCGTGGTAAATTCATTGAATCCTAGCTTTTTCTGGAATGGGAAGTGGTTTATTGACATTTAATATTCATTACTTCTTATGTGTTACTTCTTGCTTCAGATTCAGTATAGGAAAGCATCAATTTGTCCAGGATTCTCCAGATTATTGGCATAAGGTTTTCAAAGTACTCTCTTATAACAGTCTCAATTTTGCTTATATCTGCTGTGTTGTCTCATTTTTGTCTCTAATTTTCTCTATTTGAGTGAGTCCTCTTATTTTTTTTTATTATGAAAGTGATATAAAGAGGGTTCATTAGAGTTACATAAGTAATGAGTACATTTTTTTTAAGTGTTAACACTTCCCCATTTTTTCCTGCTTCCCCCAACCCTGACATACCACTCCACCAAAGTTGTAAAGTTAATTTCTAACATGGTGTCTAGTGTATATCACTTTTGCTTTGGTTAATCTTTGTGCCACCATTTCTGTGATTTTTCTCCCCTTTCTCCAAATCAGATAAACATGTATAAGACAAAGCGTACAGAAATGAAAAACAGTGAGTACAAGGAATAAACCAAAGGGTAAAAACTAAATATAAATAACCCAAACAGCTCACTATACAATCATCTTGTATACATATCTTGGAGCTCATTTCGATAAGCATCATTTTATATGGTGATATGCATATTGCTTTTGAGCAATTGTGAATATTGTAGACATATTCTATTGTTTCCAAAGGAGTGAAAATCAGTGGCCTATGATTCTTTGGATCTTGCTTGTTTGACTTATTATATTTTCGAAGTGATTCCATTTCCTTATAAATGGGGCAATGCCATTCATTCTGATGGAAGCATAGAGTTTTCTTGTGAACGTATATGACATTTTCTTGATCCCTCATTGCTGGCTCATAAGGGAGCTCTATTGAGGAACCTCCATACTTCTTTACAGAGTATTTGAACAAGTTTACATTTTCACCAATACTGTAGTAATGTTCCTTTTTGGAAACATCCAGACCAGCCCAGCATCTGTTATTTTTAGTTTTCTTCATAATGGTCACTCTAACTGGGGTGAGGTGGCAGCTCAATGTTGATTTGATTCGCACTTCTTTTATGGCCAGAAATGTTGCATATTTATTCATGCGTCTATTGGCCATGCATATTTCTTCTTCAGAGAAGTCTCTCTTTAAATCTTTAGCCCACTTATTAAGAGAGTTGTTATTTCTTGAGGATATGTTTTTATTTGCGGGGGAGTTAACTTTTGGGGCTCTAAATATATTGAGATATGAGGACATAGTGTGTTGCAGAGCAAGTAAAGATCTTCTCCCAATCTGCTGGCTTTTTATTTACTTATCTATATAAGTTCTCTTCTTAGTCAGACTTGGTATGGTTGTGTCAAGTCTGTTAATTTATTGAAAAAAACAACTCTGGTTTTTTTATTCTTTCTAAGTTTTATTTTGTCTTTATTTATTTATTTCTGATTTTTTTTTTACATTTGTTTCTGTCTACTGCTTTGGGTTAGGGCTTGCTCCTGTTTTCAAGGAGTTTGAGGTACATAATTAAAATATTTATTTGAGATTTCCCCAATTGCTTGAAGTAGGCACTCAGAGCAATAAATTTTCCTCTTACTACTGCATTTCCTGTGTCCCAGAGAACTTTCAGTTCTTTTCTAATCCCTTCAGTGTCCCACTGGTCATTCAACAACGTGTTATTCAGTCTTCATGGATTTTACAATTTTTTTTGCTTTAGCTGTTTAATTCTAAGTTTATTCTGTTACAGTCTGACAAGATATGGGAATTCAATGAATTTTTCTTTCAATTTGGACAGAATTTCTGAGTGACATAGGATATGTTCTATTTTGGATAATCTTCCATGAGCTGCTGTGAAGAATGTATATTCTGACGATGGTCGTATATTCAGTAGATGTCTGTTAGGGCTAGGTGGTCAATGTAGTAATTTAAGTCTGTAGTTTCTTGGTTGAGTTTTTCCTGGATGGTTGGTCATTCATGGATGACAATGATGTGTTGAGATGTGTTTTTAGGTTAAGTAGTATTTGGTTGATGATGTTTAGACATATTGTATCCTCCTAATTGAGTGTTGTCTTTATCAATATGTAATGTCTCTTTGTACTAATTTTAATTTAATTCTACTTTATCTTATGTTAGTAATTCTACTGCAGCCTGTTTATGGTGTCCATTTGCTTGAAAATTTTCCTTCCAGCCTTTCAGTTTCAGTATGTGTTTGTTTTTGTCAATAAAATATGTCTCTTGTAGATGCTAGATGGATACGACGTGTTTTTTGATACCACTATTTAATCTATGTCTTCTATTTGGGAATTTGAGTCCACTGATGTAGAGAGTTAAGACTGAGAATTGCCTGATAAGTCCTGCTATGTTATACATTTGCTGTTAGGAGCTGTGCTTCATCTACTCTCTCTGATAGGGAGCATTTTACATAATCATTTGATGTTCTACTTGATCTTCTCTATGTAGGATATATTTGATTAACTTCTATCCTTCTGATTTGGTAGAGATACATTGCTTTAAGTTGCTTTGTAATGAAATATTTTTATATTTCCTTTAAATGTAAAGGAGTTTGGCTTGGCCCCGTATTAACGATTGGTAGATGTTTTACCTTTAATGTTTGTCATATATCATGCCAGGCTCTCTTTTTGCCATATCAGCTAAAAAATCTGTAAATTATCTCACTGTATATCCTTTATAAATAATCAGTCTTTTCTCTGTAGCAGCTTTAAGAATCCTTTCCTTGATCTTTAATGATCCTCTAATGGATTATTATGTAGTGGTTGCTTGTTCAGTTCTAGAATTCTATGTTTGGAATTATAAAGGTTTCTCTTTTCTGAATGAGCCTATCTCTCTGGATGTTCGGCATGTTCTCTGCTATATTTCTGTAATATGTTTCCCATCCATTTAGTTTCCTGCTCTTCTCATTCTTGATACCTATCTACCCGAAATTTGATTTCTAACTGAGTCTTGTACTTCTGGCAATATCATTTCTTGTAGGGAGCCAGGGTAAACGCCATTACAAGATGGCGCCCACTCCCTTGCAGCTTTGAGGTAACCACTCCCTTTCAGGCGGTGCTTGGCGGGACGGTGGGTCCTGGGCTTTGCGCATGCGCGAGCCACGTAGAGTCCCCAGCCAATCCCGTGGCACCTGGTGACAGTGAAAGGCAGACGACCAATGATAGAAAGACCCGTGTTCCTATTCCCTATATAAGTGGCCATGTTTCGGGTGCACTCTCTCTCGCGCTCAAGCTCTCCCATCAACTAAAAGGCTCTCCAATAAAGCGTGATCTGAGAAGACTCCTGGTGTGGTGTTCATTCTTCCTCCCTGGTCGAGAAGGCGCGCGCCGCAAGGTGATGCCGAAACCCGGGACCCGCGCGAGAGGCCGAACCGGAGCAAGAACTCAACACGCGGAGAGGGGACGTCGGTAAGTATCCCCTGGTATGCTGTTCACTGTAGATTTAGATATTTATTGGTTGCTTGCATTGCTTCTTCCTTTGTGGCTTGTCTTTTTGATGGTGCGCACTTGCCTCGAGGAGGGAGGGTTTGATTTAATCCAGGAAGGATGCAAAGTACTAACTCAGCATCAGGATAGTCTATCAGAGTCAGCATCCAGTAATGGGGAGGAAAATAGGCCTAAAAGAAAAAGGGAAAAAAGACAAAAGGATAATAAAGAATTAAAGCAGGAGGGACTGCAGCCCTCACGAAAGGAGAAGGGTCTTAGGGAGGAGGGGGTCTCAAGGAGACCCCTATGCCCTTCTTTAAAAGCAAACCGGTTCTCAGCCCTACATGTGGAAGGGCGGGACCAAGAATGCAGTGATCTTGTGAGTGACTCAGAGGAAGAAATGTTAGAGGAGGAGGGAGAACAGCTCGATCCAGCTGATAGTGAAGAGTTAGAAGAGGCTGCGGCGGAGTGTGAGGCAGACAGATATGGGGGGGTGGCGCCCCCTAGGGGTAGGAGTACCGCAGCAGCCAGGAAGAGGAAAAGGAGCTGGCCCTCACCCGTCGGCCCCCCGGGCGTTCCCCCCGGCTGGGCAGAGTCACTTTATAAAAGGGAGCACCTGGTCGTGGTTAGCAGCCGCTTTCCCAGTCTTTGAGAATCCCATTACCAATGAGAGAATTCTTGAGCCGGTTTCCTATTCCCAGTTAAAAGATTTAGTTGAGGCAGTCAGGACTTATGGGGTGATGGCCAATTATACCACTGCCTTGCTTCGAAGGCTAACTATTAATGCTATGACACCTATGGATTGCTTTGAAGTGGCCCGTACTTGCCTTAATCAAGGGCAGTTCCTTGATTTTCGGTCAATTGAAGAAGATAAAGCTCAAGCCCAATATAGACAAAATGTCCATGATGGGTACCAGGAGTGGACGGTGGACATGCTTCTCGGGCAGGGACCCTACACGGTAGACCAGACAGGATATCCCTTTGAAGTATACCGCCAGGTAAATGAGATCTTTTACAAGTCCTGGTGGGCCCTCCCAAACAAGGGAGAGATGGCTGGAAATCTAACAAAAATCATGCAGGCCCCTAATGAGCCATTTTCTGATTTTGTTGCCCGTATGCTAGAGACAGCCGAGCGGGTGTTAGGAAATCTGGAAACAGCCATGCCATTTGTACTGCAAATCATTTTTGAACAAAGCACCAAGGAATGTCAGAGGGCAATTACCCCAGTAAGAACTCAAAGCCTAGAAGCTTGGTTAAAAGCCTGTAGAGAAGTAGGTGGCCCCCTGACCAATGTGGGGATGGCGGCTGCTGTCTTGTCGGCTGCCGGGGTCGCAAAAGATAGTAAAGGGAAAGGGTGTTTCCGGTGTGGTCAGTTGGGACATTTTAGACAACAGTGCCCAAAAAATGGTGGTCCTGCGCAAAATGTACCCAGGCCGCCAAGGACTCCAGGAGTGTGTCCTCGTTGTAAAAAGGGAAAGCATTGGGTCAACGAGTGCAGGTCAGTTAGAGACATCAATGGACATTTTATCCCCCAAATAACTCCAAATGCTGATTCAGAACCAGAGCCAAAAAACGGGAAGGAGGGCCCTCGTCCCCAGGGCCCGAAAATTTACGGGGCATTTCAGACTCTGGCTCCCGGACAGCACCCGCAACAACCCCCCAGCCAAAGAGAGCAACCTCAGACTCCGCGGGGTTGGACCTCTGTGCCACCTCTGGACGGGTATTAACACAGCAGATGGGAGTCCAGATTGTGGAGACAGACATGACAGGACCCCTAGATGAAGGCACTGTAGGAATAGTTTTAGGACGCTCCTCCTCCACAATGAGAGGATTAATAATTTTCCCGGGAGTGATTGACCCTGACTATATGGGGACTATCAAGGTCCTCTGTCATGTCCCCCATGGAGTGGTGTCCATTTCTCCCGGGGATAGAATTGCACAGCGCCTGCTTTTGCCTTCTCTTCATGGCAACTTCCCTGCTAAGGAGATAGAGAGAGGAGATAAAGGGCTAGGCTCCAATAGAGTCGACCTTACATGCCTGTCCATAAATTTAGACCAAAGACCCATGCTAACTCTCCAAGTGGAAGGGAGAAGATTTGAGGGACTGGTGGATATAGGGGCAGATCGAAGCATCATCCAAAGAGGGGAGTGGCCAAAGCAATGGCCAACTCAGAAATCCTCCCAGACCTTACAAGGGCTGGGCTATGCCGATGCCCCACAGTTAAGTGCAAAAGAATTGACTTGGAAAACAGACGAAGGCCAAGTTGGAAAAATGCAGCCATTTGTGGTAGATGTCCCTGTCAATCTTTGGGGAAGAGATGTGCAGCAACAGCTAAAGCTAACTTTAACTAATGATTATTCTGAGGCCAGTCAGAATATGATGAAACAGCAAGGATTTGTGCCAGCCTTAGGGCTTGGTCGGGGTCTCCAAGGACGCAAGGAGCCGATAGAGCCACTTCCTAAACAGGACAGGAAGGGTTTGGGTTTTTCTTAGGGGCCTCTGAAAACAAAGTTTCCACTGAAGGTGCGGTACCCATACCTTGGTTAACACAAAAGGCGGTGTGGGTTCCTCAGTGGCCCCTCTCTCGAGAAAAATTGGAAGCAGCTCAAACTCTTGTCCAGGAACAACTGCTGCTGGGGCATGTTGAGCTTTCAGTGTCATCTTGGAATACCCCAATTTTTGTGATTAAAAAGGCCTCCGGAAAATGGAGATTATTACATGATCTTAGAGCAGTAAATGCCCAGATGCAAATTATGGGACCCATCCAAAGGGGACTTCCATGGCTCTCTGCGCTACCTCGAGAGTGGCCTATTTTAGCTTTAGATATTAAGGATTGCTTTTTTTCCATACCTCTTTTTGAAAAGAATAGGGAGCGCTTTGCCTTTACTTTGCCCTCTGTTAATTATGAAACCCCGGATGCTCGCTATCAGTGGAAAGTTCTCCCCGAAGGGATGGCTAATAGCCCAATAATTTGTCAATTGTTCGTAGGGGCTGCATTAACCCCTGTTAGGAAAAAATTTCCAAGAGTACGGATTGTCCATTATATGGATGATATCTTGTTGGCTGCTCCCTCGGTAGGGACTCTTCATAAAGTGTTTGGGCAGGTAACGGAGACCTTAGCTGATAAAGGACTGATTATTGCCCCTGAGAAGGTGCAACAGACTAGTGTTGTTCAATTTCTGGGAACCTTTGTTTCTCCTACTGAGATTAAACCACAAAAACTTTCCATTCGAACTGGTCATCTTAAAACACTTAATGATTTTCAGCAATTGGCAGGAGATATTAATTGGATAAGGGGGTTTCTTAATCTCCCTCGGTCAGAGTTGTTACCTTTATTTGCCATTTTGGAGGGTGACCCTGAAGTCACCTCCTCTAGATTCCTGACACCTTTAGCACTAAATTCCCTACAAAAGGTTGAGGCAGCTTTGTCTAGGGCTCAACTTTCACGGGTTGATTTAAAATTACCTATCGATTTATGTATATTAAAAACAAAAAATTATCCCACGGGGGTTCTTTGGCAAAATGGCCCCTTATGGTGGCTCCACGGCAATTCTGTGGGAGCAAAAACTGTTCAATATTTTCCTGAATTAGTGGCTAAGCAGGCAATTTTGGGTATAAAGTATTGTTTGATGCACTTTGCAAAAATTCCAGATAAATTAATTATTCCATACACCCGTGAGCAAGTTGAAATTTTAGCAGCCACAGTGGATATGTGGGCAATTCTTGTTTGCTCATTTGCAAATGTAATTGATAACCATTATCCTAAGCATCCTCTGCTTGCCATAGTTAACAAAAATTTAATGTATTTTCCTGTTGTCACTTCAAAGGAGCCCTTGGTTGATGCTCTGACCATCTTTACGGATGGATCAAAATCTGGACAAGGTGCCTTTTTTGTTCAAGGACACAAACAGCCCGTAGTCTTTAATTTTCGGCCGAATGCCCCACAGGCTGTTGAATGTTTAATTGTGCTTGAAGTTTTTAAAAGATTTGATCAACCTTTTAATTTATTTTCTGATTCATTATGTGTTGTAAATGCCGTTGCTTCTCTTGAAGTTGCTGCTTCAATTAAGCAGGCCAGTACAATTTCTAATGTTTTGTTACAGATTCAATCCCTTATCTTAAACAGAAAACACTCTTTTTATATTGGACATATTCACGCCCACTTTATGTTGCCGGGCCCGATGGCAAGGTGTAATGATTTGGTGGACCAGGAAACTCGGGATGTGGCTCTGGTCGCTGCTGATCCTGTAGAATTGGCAAAAGACTTTCATAGATTGTATCATGTACCTGCTAATACCCTTAGGAAAAGATATAATTTGTCCAGGCATGTGGCAAGAGATATTGTTAAAGCCTGTAAATCATGTGTTACCTTTCTTCATCCTCCCCATGTGGGGGTAAACCCCAGGGGGTTGAGACCAAACGCCCTATGGGAAATGGATGTTACTCATCTGACAGAATTTGGTAAGTTAAATTATTTACATGTGTCTGTGGACACCTTTTCTGGTGTCATTCATGCCACACCTTTGGCAGGAGAAAAGGTGTCTCACGTCAAAATACACTGCTTAGATGCTTGGGCAGCTTGGGGAAAGCCCCTTAGACTCAAGACGGATAATGGCCCTGCTTATACTTCCCATGGTTTTCGCGCCTTTTGCGCACAAATGCAGGTTGCCCACACCACCGGATTGCCCTACAATCCTCAAGGACAAGGTATAGTGGAAAGAGCTAATAGAAGCATAAAAGAAATGCTTCAAAAACAAAAAGGGAGAATTGCTGAGTCAGCGTCCCCCAGGGAAAGACTTTCTCTTGCGCTCCTTACCCTTAATTTTTAAATTCTAAATGACAACGATCAGTCTGCCGCAGATCGGCATATGACAAGAGACCCCATGGATACTAAAGACATGGTTATGTGGAAGGATGTTATTAATAATAAATGGTATGGACCGGATCCGGTAATAACGAGATCCAGGGGAGCTGTTTGTGTTTTTCCACAGAGTCAAGAAGTACCTCACTGGGTGCCAACGAGACTGACCAGGCCGGTGGAGACTGCAGCAGAACCCCCTCTTGAAGATGCCATCCACTCGTCTCCTGATGCAGCTGATCTTCCTGCTGTTAGCAACAGTGCTAATAGCAACCCCTGTGATAGCTAAACCGATGATGCTGTGGGCTGTTACAATTTACTGACTGGGCCTCTGCGGTGTCCTTTTTCAAAGAGTGGGTGGGAGTCGGAATGCTTTTAGCCTGCTGCCTGGGAGGATGCATGGTCTGCCTATGGTTGGTCTGTCGCCTTCGAGCACAAACCAGAAGGGACAAGGTTGTTATCTTGCAAGCATTAGCCTCTTTGGAGAGTGGATCCTCACCCCAGATCGGGCTGTCGGCCCTGAGAGGCAATGAAGCCTTACCGTCCTGCATAGCCTTAGCAACCGGAGGGATCAGGGGATCCCATTGCACCGGGACAGGTATGCAATTTGCAATTTGGGACAGGGTGCTAGGCAAGTGCACTGCACTTGAGGAGAACCATCTCCTCAAGAAGAGCATGCTGGGCTGCAAGTGGGTTGATGCCCAAGATCCCACCTCTGCAAAAAGGCATCGGACGGGCCTGGTCATCACTTGGGAAGGCACCCCTCAGGCGAAGGCCAGTGCAAGGTCCTAATGTTTTAGACAGAGGCCCAACCTCTACTCTTACCTGTTGCCAAAAAACAAAAAAGGGGGAACTGTAGGGAGCCAGGGTAAATGCCATTAAAAGATGGCGCCCACTCCCTTGCAGCTTTGAGGTAACCACTCCTTTTCAGGCGGTGCTTGGCGGGACGGTGGGTCCTGGGCTTTGCGCATGCGCGAGCCACGTAGAGTCCCCAGCCAATCCCGTGGCACCTGGTGATGGTGAAAGGCAGACGACCAATGATAGAAAGACCCGTGTTCCTATTCCCTATATAAGTGGCCATGTTTCGGGTGCACTCTCTCTCACGCTCAAGCTCTCCCATCAATTAAAAGGCTCTCCAATAAAGCGTGATCTGAGAAGACTCCTGGTGTGGTGTTCGTTTTTCCTTGCTGGTCGAGAAGGCGTGCGCCGCAATTTCTTATTTCTTGTATTTGTTCTAAATGCTAATTTTCTCTTTCCTGTTAAACCTATTCTGTCTTTGACCCTGAGATTATCTTCTATGTCATTTATTTGCTGTGGAGACTTTCTATTTTGTTTTCGATTTCCCTGTCTTCTAATTGGTCCTTTTTTAGGGCTTCTATCTCTTTATTAAAGATTTGTTTTAGGTCTTGTATGGAGTTTCTGTACATTTTTTCTTTGGGTGGGGGGGTTGCAAAGGTTGTTTTTTTTAGCTGTGTCTTCTCTCATATCTTTTAACTGGGCATCCATTTTTTCCTTGGACTCCCTTTACTTCTCAGACTTTATCTTTGTTTCTTATCTCCATGAATTATTTTGCTAATCTTTGTTTGGTCTCATCTTGTTCACAAATTTCCTTGTAGAGGTTTTCCATCTTTTCATTAATCACATTTTCAGCAACATTTGTAAAATATTTTGATAATTATCTTCGAGGTCCTTGATTGTCTGTTCTAATGCCTGGTTATTTACTGTGTGAATTGAAATACCTTGACATATTTTTTCTTGTATTTTTTTTTTCTGATTGGTTGTGTCCATTTGGAGGTTTTCTCTTGGGGAAACTATGATGTTAATAATTGACTCAATGTTCTTGGTTGATTTGCTAGGTGTTGGTTTGGTCTTCTGTTTTGATTTGTTTTTCTGGAATTAGGTTTTTGTCTATACAATTAAGTGTAGAAGTGTAAATCACTTGTGGTGAGACGTTGTGATGTTAATACATATGGTTCCAGTGACAGTTCGGACTGTCCAATGGTATGTTGAATTGTCTCTGTGTATGCATGTGGCTTTCTCTGATGTACATTTCTGTTCCTAACTTTTTTCTATGTAGCCCTTTTATTTCTACACTGCAGATGTGCCTTTGAATATGATGGCCAATACAGTCACAGCAGTAACTTGCCTGGCTGGGCACGTTTTCATAGATTTCTGTTTTCTAGTGAAGATAGTATAAAATCTTCTTATGAATTTTATGTCTATAATTATATCTATAATTACAGCTGTAAATCTATAATTATGGCTATCTTGGTGTGACTCTCTAGAAGTGGAGTACTGGCCAGGACTCTAAATCTCTGTTTCATTAGAGAGAGTTAGGGAAATTTTCTGTTGTTATTCTGCCATTGTTTTTCCTCTTCTTCAGATTTATTTTATATATTGTTGATTTTTTCACATAATTTGGGATTTGTGATGGTTGTATCAGGTTATTTTTGTTTTCCTGCTTTGGTTATTTTGAAGTAGTTATTTCATGCTTCTATGAAGAGACAGAAAGAGAGAAATATTTGTTATTACATTAAGAGAAATAGAGAAGACATTTTAACCTATTTGCTACAAGTAAATTAGTATTAAGCAAAGCTAATGAAAATAATTACTTCTTATGCTACAGAGGACGAGTATAGTACTGGGGAATATCTTGTAGGAAAAGACTTTAGACTCATAACAACTGATGCCTTATATTGAAATTACTGGCTAAACATTCTTCTTCAGAAAAGCAAAAGCTCCATTTCTTTCATATTAATATTATAAAGTCATAATACCTGCATGTGGAATTGTTTTCCTAGGCTATTTTCAATTACATTCTTCATCCATTACATATCTTTGAATGACCAATTCCTTAAAATACCTATATTTCTTATATTGTGTTATAAATCTCAGTATTATAAATACGAATTTATCTCTGAGCCTCATCTTGAGCTACATTCATATGTAATTTATGCAGTCTCAAGCAAGAAACCTATTTTACTCTATTTTATGTTTTAATCAATAAATGCATTCTTTTTAGAATTATGTTCTCATCTTTTATATTGCTCCAGTAAACATCATGTGTCTAGTACTTTTAATGAAATATAAGGTTTGGAACTGGAAGCCACCCCACCATTATCACTTTAACGTAAACCGCTGGAGACTATTTTGCATATAAAAATATAAAAGTGCAATGCCCATGTTTATATATAAATAATATAATGGTTAAGACAATTAAACACAAGGACTACCACATCAATTCTCAATTGACTTAAAGGCACCAAAACATTGTGTTCATGAATATCACTCATTGTTAGAAAATGACTAGTCAATACAAAGTTTATATTATATTTGAAGTTTACTAAATGAAAATTACACCCAGATTTGCTGTCAATATCTTGTTTCCAGGAATACATTTTTTCAGCAAACAGGGAAATGAAAATAAGGTTTGACACAGAATGTAAGATGTAGAAGTATACTGTCTTTCTTTAAGATGATAAGTACCTGCAAATCATGTGATATATTAAAAGATACTAAAAAATTCATAAGAGGATTTATGATCAGAAATGATAGGTAAGCAAAGTAACTGGAAAACTGTATATGTAAATTGAACTTTCAATATAAGATGGCAAGTTTTCAATAAATGGGCCCATAGAATGTAATTCTGTATTTCTAACTCACATCCATATTCGGCATTTTTCCACATACTCCCGTTCTCTTACCTCAGTTCCTGATCAATATTCTTCTATTTCATGATGTCAATTCCTACTAAAATAACAAGGTGGATTTTTTTGGTCTCTAGATCCAATACATTTTAGTATTTTGTAATAGTATGAATTCATGGAGTTTGACTTGAATGTCAAGATTGTAGATATTGTATTCAGGTTACTGTTAATTGGCCTGAAGCATATAAAGACACACAGTATACTAAGAAGAAGGGACTTGATCTCAGGGAAACATACAGGTCCAGGCAAGATCCTGAAGCAAAGAAAAATCAATATAGCAAACACCAATCAACTATAATTACAAAGGAATGGAACTGATCTCTGATGTTTCTGGGTAGCAGCTGTGTGTGTTTGCATGTGTGTGTGTGTGTGTGTGTGTGTGTGTGTGTGTGTGTGTGTGTGTGTGTGTGTGTGTGTGTGTGTAGAGAGAAAGAGAGAGAGAGTGAGAGAGAGAGAGAATTTTAGTGTGGCTTCCATATTTATAGACCATAGAGCATTACTTATTAGGGAGGAGGTGCTCATATCAGAGCTCTGATACCATTGTCATCACCTTTTACTGCGAAAAACACTTGCTTAATCTCTAATTAAATAGGGAAAATAAACTAACATCTAACGTGATTGTTTTGACAATTTATTAGCATATTGAAGGCTAAAGGGAGGAATCAGAGATCAGTTTAACCTTTTTCCTCTCTTCTGAATATTACACAGCAATAGATGTGATTTCAGGAGTCTCTTGAAATGTACTGACAGCTAAATTATTAATGTGCTTAATAATATGGAACATATGATGGAGAAATAGATCAGCCAGCAAGCACAAAGTACTAGTGATAAGATCGAACTTTTGAGCAGGTTGCCACATCTTTTAGGAATGTAATTCTTTCATATGAACTTCAAATTTTGTGGCTTTCCCTGTGTGATCAAATGGTAGGAAAGTCCTATAGGAAAGTACTGTACTGTTCAGCCAAATAGAAAATGCTCATGATCCCATCCTCATGTTACATATTTCCATTCCATACAGACTCTCTTTTAGAGTGCTTTCATTTAATATACTGCAGCACCTCATTCTTCCCTGTGGGAGACAGGAAAAAAGATAATTTTGTTTGAATATTAAATTACATAAATTAATGGGTACAGGCATGATTTGTAAAATTATAGAAGTTTGTAATAAATGTAAGTAGGGAACATGTCATAAACAAAAAAATATAATTAAAATCAAATGACAAGAATAGAAGACACAGCAGTTTGTGCAGGAAAACATACATTAGATTAGTTGCAGAATTTCTAATTTGAGATAAATTTTATATTAGAGCATAATTCCCTTTACCCAAGGATTGAAACACTATTGAAAAATATATTTCTTAGAGATATTTTTGCTTCATAATATTAGGGATACAGGTGGACCCATTGCAACAATGAGATGGACAAGTCATTATGTCGAAAAACGAACTTTACAACTTAGGCTGGGGGTGGAGATGGGAAGGTATGGGAAGGGAAAACAAAAGAGGAGGCAACAATGCTTTATAAGAAATGTACTCATTACCTTGCCCATTTAATGGTAACCCCTCTGTACGGTATTTTCACAATAAAAAATAATTTTAAGAAGAAAATAATCCCAAAGTAATTATTTTTCTTATTATTTTCCTATTTCCACGTGATTTACCTCCAAATTAGAAATCCAGATATATGATTTAATTTAATTTAACTGAAACTATTATTGAGAATAAGGTTCTTATACTCTCTACATTCGTCACACTAAGATCATCAAATATGGGGACTTTGAAATGATTAGTCTCTTTGTGAACTATGTAAACATTATTTACAATATGAGTGAAATGTTTAAAAATAGTATTTATTTTAGTTTAATTACTCTGAAGAGACAAGAACTGATATAATAAAAGGTTAAAAATGATTAGTTTTTAACTTTAGAATTTAAGAAATGTTTTTGACCACATTGGTTACTGGAGCCTTCACAATAAACTCATGAGATAATTTATATTGATGAAGCAAAAATTCTAGAGCTTAGACATTTACAAATACAAAAATCAAGTCATTCAGAATATTTAGATCATATATTAAACAGAAAACTTAGCATTCAAATATCTGAATATAGTAATACATTTAATTGCAGGGTAAGTACTTGTTCTGAAAGGAGATAAAATTGTATTTATTTTTAAAAGTAAACCTAAGTATATATTTAGATAAAAGACAATGTTTAAAATATCACTCATGCAAGACAAAAGATGTACAGTTCATTGCTTTTCATGCCAATTATGTTCTCTAAACTTACTAGAAATACTAGATTACTAACCCTAAATCATTGCTTTGTAGGGAAATAGAAATTTAGTTTCCTAAAACTCATTACTACAACTTTTTGTCAAGCAATTACTAAGTAATTGTTTACATTTTCTGTTATGGAATCTTATTTGATTTTTACTCATTAAATTAAATATTTAGCCAATAACAATATAAATTATGCATAAACAAAGTTTATCTAACATATATATTTCTTTCAAAAGACAAATGGCACTCTTAAAGAACACTGGAAGGGGGCTGGGAAGGTGGCTCAGTAGTAGAGCGCTTGCCTTGCATGCCTGAGGCCCTGGGTTCGATTCTTCAGCACCACATAAGCAAAAAGAAAAACGCCGGAATTGGCGCTGTGGCTCAAGTGGTAGAGTGCTGGCCTTGAGCTGAAGAGCTGAGGGACAGCGCCCAGGCCCAGAGTTCAGGCCCCACGACCGGACCCCCCCCCCAAAAAAAAAAGAACACTGGAAGGCAGTGTTATGTATTTATTAATTTTTAGTTACTTTGTTAATGGTTATTCATTTTCAGAAGTGGCATTTTCATTATGCTCTTTCCATAATATATTTTAAACTTTTGATTATACTCCCTCTATTTCCTTTTTATTATTCTTTTCTCCAAAGATCTTCTGTTTTTCACATCAAATTACATCTTTATATATGCACATATAATCTAATTTTGAAAATTTAATGTGAACTGCAACTTAATTCAAGATGTACAGTGGATTAACAGGATGAAAAAAACCTTGAGTATTTTCAGTTAACTTCTGAATTGAGCTATCATTATTATTTTGATTAGGGTTAGGATCCCAGACAGAATTAGATTTAGGGTTAGAGTAACAGAAAATTTAGGTTCAACACAGGATGACCCATTGAAACAATGATACTCACAACACACTCTGTTGAGAATGAACTTTACACCATTGAGAGAGAAGACTGAGGGATGTAGGAGAGGGAAAGGATAGTGGGACAACTACAAAAAAGGGGATAACAATGCTCTACAAGAAAAGAACGAATTACCTTACACATGTAATTGTAATCCCTTTGTAAGCCTCTTTACAATAAAATAAGATTTTAAAATTAATGAAAAATAAAACCTGACATAGAAATATAAATAGAAAATATAAATAGAAAATGAAATAGAAAAACACTTTAAAACTTTAAAAATTTAGGTTCAAAATGCAAGTAAAATTTAGACCTACACGCTGAGCAAGAGATATGATAAATGTGAAATAGAGGCTTGCTATTAACATTATGATTCAGTTATATGTAGGCTTAGGATTAGGCAAGGTGTTCCAGTTAGAGCTGGGGTTAGAATAAGAAAAAAGATGTAAGATACTGTGTAAAACTGCAACATATTTTAGGAAGAATGAATGGCATCAAAGTTAGAATGAATGCAAACCAATGTCGGTGTAATTTTAAACATTCAGATATAATTTGGTTTAAATTGTGAGTTACTGTTTTAGTTCTTGTTAGGATTAGGGAAGGACAAGCTTTAGGGTAAAATTTACTTTTCACTAAGAAATAGAAGCAAAAAATGAGTGATTTAATAGAATCCAAACAATTTTACTTACATTAACCATTTGTTGTTAACTCGGATTGTGATTAGGATTTGGTTTCTGGTTAAAGCGGTTTGAGGATAGAGTAAAGAAATGGATTAAACTCGTGGCTCACGCCTATTATCCTAGCTACTCAGGATGCTCATTTCTTAGGAACACAGTTCAAAGCCATCCCAGGTAGGAAAGTCTGTGATAATTTTATCTCCAATTAACCACCAGAAAACAAGAAAGTGGTGCTGTGGATCAAGAGGTAAAGTGCACACCTTGAGTTAAAGAACTCAGGGATTGTGCCCATGCCTAGAACTCAGGGATAGTACCCAGGCGCAGAAATGATGCCCCACTAATAACAAAAAGAAAAAAAAAAAGGAATGGGATAAATGTTTAGTAAATCTGAACTTATTTTAGGTTCTAAGAATTCAGGAAAAGATATTAGAAATATATTGTACTTCCATTATCACAGCTTTTCCTGAATGTTCCAGTTAGGGTTCAGATTAGAAAAATAAGAAAATATTGAGCAAAACTACAAATTATTTCATGAAAGATGGATTGAATCAAAGAAGGGATTAATAAATCTAATGTATTTGTGTGGCTTTTAGAATCCAAATGCAATTGGTTCTAGGGTTAGTGTTACCTTTCTAATTTATGAACTAATGAATTAAAGGCACAATTCTTTCATTCTTACAAACCAAGACAGTTACAATTGTGAAAACAAATTCAATTTTCTACCTGAAAATATGTCTTAAAATATTTTCCAACCAGGATTAAAGAATAGTGAACAGGGTGTCGTTTATTAAAATTAGGTAAATTGATGATAAAGGTTTCAAAAATATCTAAACACATGGGATAAAAATTCAGACATGTTATTGGGAAAACAGACATTCTACTAGCTCTAGCTAGGAAATTGTGTGTGTGTGTGTGTGTGTGTGTGTGTGTGTGTGTGTGTGTGTGTGTATGTGTGCACCCACCACAGGTCTTCAACTCAGGCCTGGGTCTTGTCATCAGCTTCTTCTGTGCAATATGGCACTAAACCTCGTAGCCACAGGTTTTCTTCTGGCTTTTTAATAGTTAATTTGAGATACATATTTCATGGATTTTCCTGTCAGGACTTAATCTTCGGATCCCCAGCAATCCTTGGGTGAGCGTTACTGTGGGTGCTACCAAAAAGTGACAGTTCATTAAACTGGGAGCAATATGGAATACTTTTACTAGATACAAAGTAACCAGTTCATTAATGTGGGAGTAACAGGATCACACTAGATTGCCTTCAAACACATTGTTTCTAATGAGTTTAACTGAATCCCAAAACATAATCAAACCTATTAGCCACAATGTATGAAGTAGCACATATTTATGATGTAGAATATGTACAATGAATTATATCCTGAATCAAAAGTATTTTCTGGGTTTGCAGTAAAGAAATAGAGTGTCCCAAGTGGAGGCCTGTAGTGAGCAGCAGAGCATCTGCTTAATGTGATTCCAACCCCCAGGAAAATAAAGAAGTAGAAGAAAGTGAAAGTGTAGGAGAAAGAGGAAAGGAAAGGAGGAGGAAGGGGTAAGAAAGGAAGAAGGGCATAGCAGGAGGAAGAAAAGGAGGGGAGAGGGAAAAAGTAGAGGGGAGGAGAGAAGCAAGAGGGGTACATTACCCTGGGGAAGAGGATCAGGAAAGGATGCAGGAGGAGGCAGATAAGTGCAATACAACAACTAGAATTGTTGGAAAACATTTTGCATAAGTAATCTTCATGTGCATGGCAGGATTAATTTCTAATCAGAGAGAGATAGCACAGTGACAATAGGTGTGTTACCTGTTGCTCAGTTATTTTATTCATTCTTCAGTGAGGAATTCAGATGAAATCCTGAGTTTGGTGTTTTACAGAGCACTTCAGGATTTCTTTTTCATGAATCAAACATGGGAAAGAACTAAATGCAACCTTCCTGAGTTATAAAAGAAAGTTTTAGTGGATGCTTTTAAGTTTTTTGTCTTTTCTTTTCTTTTTTTTGGCCAGTTGTTCAGTGCTCCAAGGCTGTGCCCTGGAGCCCTTTCCAAGTCCCCATGTGTGCATCCATTCCTGTAGTCTCTGTTGTTGTGGGTGCTTTCTCAGATCACTCGTTGAGAAGTGTGGCCCCTTCCCTTGCAGTGGATGTGCAGTGAGTGTATGTGTGGGCATACTCCCCAGCATTGTCAGATGAGTCCCACCCACCATGCCCACCTAACTTCCCAGTCTCAGTTTTTCCATTTCACCCAGGAGCTGGCAGTCATGGGGCTGGAATTGAGTCCACTGATGACCTCTCCTGCAGTTGTGCTGGCACTGCTCTTCAGTGGTCCTTGGTGCGAGTGCCATCCCAGGGAGACTGTTATGGGGTCACTGCCTACACCCATGGTCTGGGGTGGGGGGACACTATGTTTGTACACTGCACAGTCCATGTGAGAAGGAAGGCTGGGTGTGCAGCTAGCCACCTTGAGGCCAGGCAGCACAACCTCGGTTCACCTCATCAGTCTTTAAGTTCATCTGTGGACTGGAGCCATGTGCTAGCCCCTCTGCCAGTGGGCTTGTGAAAGCTGCAGAAGCTCAGCAACCTGGATCCCCTTCAGCATCTCTGTGGACCTCCATTTTCTGGTCCCTGTGGACTCGGGTGCAGGTCCATCCTTGCATATGCCCATCACTACCAGAGGAACCTGGACTTGCAGAGTATCAGCTGCAGCACGGGGGCACGAAGCCTCTTTGGCTTTGCTGTGTAGCCTCCTCCATCGTCCTTCTGGTCCACATGGGCCCATCTCTTGATGCCATTCCGGGGATGCTCTTTTTGGAGGCAATGGGCTCACCCCCTACCATTGATGGTCTCCAAAGCAGGGGAATGGATTTGGCCTTGGCAATGTAGGCTGCACAGGGGGAAAGCAGGACTTGGGGTCTGCCCTGACTATCCCCATGCTTCGGCACCTGAGTCTGGATTGCTTGGTTAGGTCAATGATGGAGCCTTGTTGGCTACATCTTACTGCAACAAGTGCTGCACTTGCTGCAGCACCAATGTAGTGTCTTGGACCCCCTCAGGGACACCAAATGGACATCTGATGGGTCTACATGGGCTGGAGGTGGGTTTCATCCAAGGACTTCATTAGAAAGTGCTACTCCCCTTCATTGTACTGTAAGCAAGAGGTGCCACATATACCTAATGGGTGGATATGCGTGATACTTTCCTTCCTAGACTGATTCAGAAATGTGATCCTCTCAAATTCTACCACTTTAATAGTGTGTGCTCCAGTTCTGCTTACCTCTAGAAGATATGACAGAAATAAATGATTACAGGTAATTTGAGTGAATCATTGGCTAATATAGGTGATTTTATATTAAAATGTAGGGTAAGTTTGAAAGTAGAACCACAGTAGTTAGATATTTTGCTAAGTAATTTTGCTTCACATTAAAAACACATCTCTACCAGAATTAAGGCTTTATTTTGCTGTTTGTCAAGTTGTATGTCATTTGGGAAACTTCATGTCTTCCATATGTAATAAAGGACTTTGAATGGTCTGATGTGCTGGCTCACATCTATAAACATGTTTAGCAATCAGAAAAAAAAATAGATCACAATTTGAAAATAGCCTAAACAAAAATTTAGGAAGTATCAATCTCAACAAAATAGTGAATCATGTTGAATCATGCCATTCATCTCAGCACCAACAGAGGCTAAGTCGCTGCTCAGTACCTGTGTCACATACATCCCTGGCTCACTTGGAGGCAGTCACCTCTCCTGATCCAGAAGCTGGGCTGGGATTTAGCCAAGAGGAGGAAGGAGTCTGCCTCACCTTCCCTGGGTGGACCTCACAGAATGCAGTGTATTTGCTTGCTTTCCTCCTCCAAAAGGCTTGACATGCCATGCTGCTAAGTGTTCACAATTTGATTCCAGTGACCTGTGGTAGAGGTGTGAGGAAATATTAAATTAAATTTCACATTTGCCAATTGAGTTGCTCTTCCCAGCCTGTGAGTTCAACTCAGCAAGTGTTCATTATTTGAGAGTTGAAAATACTGAGGTAGAGGAGATTGGGAGGTTGATTGAAAGAGAGGAGAGATAGAGAGAGAGGGGGAGGGAAGGAGAAAGAAAAGAAAGGAAAGAAGAAAGAAAGAAAGAAAGAAAGAAAGAAAGAAAGAAAGAAAGAAAGAAAGAAAGAAAGAAAGAAAGAAAGAAAGAAAGAAAGAAAGAAAGAAAGATAGTGATAGAGAATGAATTGTTTGGAGTCAGGAGTCACATGGCAGAGGAACTACCAGTATTTGGTATTAGGTCTGACCCAGCATGCAGACCCTATGCAGACACCTCCCCATTTCTTGGCTGTTTCCACCCTTTATGTGTTAAGTAGGTATCTGACACACCTGGAGACAGCCACCTCCCCTTCCTGCTAAGTCATAACCTGGTCAGCCTCTGGTTACACTTTACATGTGGCTACAGGTGAATCCCAAGCGTGGAGGTAACATCCAGATACAATGTGGCCAGCCATTTCCCTTGCCTGGCCATATCTCATCCAATCCTTGGCCTATTTATGTCCTGACACTAGGTTAGGTTGCACCCCCATTTTTTTACACGCCTCTCCGCCATGTATGGCATGGGCAGCAGTTCAGTAAATAAACTACTTTACCTGACTGAATACCATGTGGTGTTCTTTTCGATGGCTACCTAATGAAACTTACCTAATTAATATACCTTACACTTCAGTGTTTCTTTTTTCTTTAATTTTAATTTTAATTTTTTTGTAAACATATTGTACAGAGGGGTTACAATTACATGGGCAAGATAATGAGTACATCTCTTATCAAGCATTGCAGCCTCCTCATTTGTTGACCCTTCACATCGCTTCCCAGACTCCCCACGCTCCCCCACCCAATCCCTCCCCCCCACACCAAAGTTGTTAAGTTTGTTTTTGACATGAAAACTTGTACTTCTCATAGTTGCATCGGGTCCACCTGTATCCTTAACCAACTTGTTTTTCCCCATCTCCTCCACAAATTATACCGACATCAAATATAGTGAAAGCAGGGGTTGTATTGTGGGGGAGGCACATACAAAGCTACAAAGAAATAATCTTGTAAATGAGTTAGAAACAAATGCATGAAAGAAAGAAACATTTAAATACTTATCTAAGGGTTCATTTTCCTAACATTACATTATCTGACCTTTCCTGCTTGACTCATACATATACTAGATATTGCAAATAAGGGAAACCATTGGAACTTTGTTTCTTTGGGCTTGGCTTACTTCACTTAATATAATTTTTTCCCAGCCTTTCCATTTCCTAACAAATGGGGAAATGCCATTCTTTCTGATGGAGGCATAGAATTCCATTGTTTATATATACCACATTTTCTTGATCCATTCATCTACTAAGGGGCATATGGGTTGCTCCCATATCTTAGCTATGGTAAATAATGCTGCAATAAACATAGTTGTGCTGGTAGCTTTAGTGTGGTCTTGTTTGAAAACATTTTGGTAAATGCCCAAATGTGGGATTGCTAGGTCATAGGGGATCTCTATGTGAAGTCTTTTGAGGAACCTCCATACTGCTTTCCAAAGTGGTTGAACAAGTTTACACTCCCTCCAACAGTGAAGTAAGTTTCCCTTCTGTCCACATCCCCTCCAGCATCTGTTGTTGTTAGAGTTCTTGATTACAGACATTCTGGCTGGATGAGGTGGTATCTCAATGTTGTTTTGATTTGCATTTCTTTTATGGCTAGGGAGGTTGAGCATTTCTTCATGTGTCTATTGGCCATCCTTCTTTCTTCTTCAGAGAAGTTTCTCTTCAAATCTTTAGCCTACGTATTTATTGGGCAGTTGGTCTTTGAGGATTTGTTGTTGAGGGATTTAATTTTTTGAGCTCCAAGTATATTTTAGATATGAGCCCCTTGTCTGTTGTATGGCTAGTGAAGATCTTTTTCCAATCTGTGGGCTTTCTATTGATCTTACTAGCTAGGTCCTTTGCCCTGCAGAAGCTCTGCAACTTCATGCAATCCCATTTGTCCAACCTTCTTTGATTTTTGGGGTTTCTGGGTCTAAATTAAGAAAATTTCGGCCTGAGTCAAGGAGACCTATGGTTTCTCCTATTCCATCCTTTAATGTTTTCAGAGTGTCTGCTTTGACTCCGAGGTCTTTAATCCATTTGGATTTGATTCTGGTGCAGGGTGATATATAAGGATCTAGTTTTAGTTTTCTACAAGTAGTTAATCAATTTTGCCAGGACCATTTTCTGAAGAGGGTGTCTTTCTTCCATTCTATTATTTTAGTTCCCTCATCAAAGATTAGTTGGCTATATGCCTGTAGGTTCATTTCTGGGTTTTGAATTCTGTTCCATTTGTCCTGAGGTCTGTTCTTCTGCCAGTACCAAGTGGTTTTGATTACTATGGCTTTATAGTAGAGTTTGAAATTTGGTATTGATATTCCTCCAGCAGTGTTCTTTGCCTTGAGGAGCGTTTTTGCTATTCGGGATCTTTTATTGATCCATAAGAATTTTTGGATTGCCTCTTCTATTTCCTTGAAGAAGGAGGTAGGAATTTTGATAGGTATTGCATTGAATTTGTAGAAAGCCCTGGGAAGTATTGCCATTTTCACGATGTTAATCTTTCCAATCCATGAGCATGGAAGGTTTTGCCATTTTCTAAGTTCTGTTTGGATTTCCTTTTTCAGATTTTAAAGTTTTCATCATAGAGGTCCTTCACTTCTTTGTTTAAGTTAATTCCTAGGTATTTTATTTTTTGAGGGGCTATTACAAATGGAGTTATTTTCCTAATTTCAACCACACTTTTCTCATTTTTGGCATAGAGAAAAGACATTGATATTTGAGGGTTAATTCTATACCCTGCTACTTTGCCAAATTTTTGAATCAGCTTGTGTAATTTAGGAGTGCAGTCTATGGGATTGTTTAAATACAAGATCATGTCATCTGCAAAGAGGGAGAGTTTTATTTCTTCTTTCCCTATTTGGAACCCCTTTATGTTTGCATCTTGTCTTATTGCTGTAGCAAGGCATTCTATTACTCGATTGAAGAGAAGTGGAGAGAGTGGACATCCTTGTCTTGTTCCTGAGTTAAGAGGAAATGGCTTTAGTTTTCACCATTAAGTATAATGCTGGCTGTAGGTTTGTCATATACAGCCCTTATTGTATTGAGGAATGTCCCATGGATTCCTAATTTTTCGAAAACCTTCATCATAAAGGGTGCTGGATCTTGTCAAATGCTTTTTCTGCATCTATTCAGATAACCATGTGGTTCTTATCCTTGCTCCTGTTGATGTGATGAATAATATTAATCGATTTGCGTATATTGATCCACCTTTGCATCCCTGAAATGAATCCTGTTTGATCATGGTGTATGATTTTTTGGATGAATTGTTGTAGTCGTTCGGCCAAAATTTTGTTGAGAAGTTTTTCATCAATGTTCATCAAAGAAATTCATCTATAGTTCTCTTACTTTGATGAGTCCCTGCCTGCTTTTGGGATGAGGGTTATGATGGCTTCATAGAATGTGTTCGGTAGTAAAATTTCTCTTTCAATTTCATTGAAGAGTTGGAGGAGTATTGGTGTAAGCTCTGCTTTGAAGGCCTTGTAGAATTCCGCTGTAAAACCATCTGGTCCTGGACTTTTCTTAGCTGGGAGGTATCTTATTGCTGTTTCTATTTCAATGCTTGATATTGGCCTGTTAAAATGGTTTAACTCACCTAGGTTTAGTTTTGGCATGTCAATATTTGCTACGAAAAGGTCCATTTCTGTCAAGTTGTCAAACTTATTAGCATAAAGTTTTGAGAAGTATTCCCTTATAATGTTCTGAATCTTGGTTGTTTCCGTGGTGATGTTTCCATTCTCATCTCTGAGTTTATTAATTTGGGTGTCTTCTCTTCTTTTTTGATAAGATTTCTAAGGGTCTGTCAATTTTTTTAATATTTTCGAATAACCAACTCTATGTTTTGTTGATTCTTTCTATAGTTTTTTGGATTCTAATCCATTTAATTCTGATTTAATTTTAATTATTTCTTTCCGTCTACTGGATTGGGGTTTATCTTGCTGCTCTTTTTCAAGGAGGTTTAGATGTGTCATTAAATTGTTAGTTTCAGATCTCTCCAATTTGTTGATGTAGGAGCTCAGAATTATAAACTTGTTTCTGAGTACTGCCTTTGCTGTGTCCCAGAGTAGCTGGTAATTTGTGTGATCATTTTTGTTGAATATCATGAACATTTGAATTTCCTTTCTAATCTCTTCCATGACACACTCGTGATTCAGCAGTGTGTTGCTCAGCCTCCATATTTTACCGGACTTTGTTTGGTGGCTGTTGGTGTTGAGTTCTAAATTTATTCCCTTGTGGTCAGAGAGAATGCAAGGTATAACGTCAATGTTTCTGAATTTGGACAAGTTTGCTTTGTGGCCTAAAATGTTGTATATTTTAGAAAATATTCCATGTGCTGCTGAGAAGAACGTTTATTCTGATGCTGCTGTGTGAAATATTCGGGAAATGTCTGTTAAATCTAGTTGATCTATGCAGCTGTTTAGATCTGTGGTTTCTCTGTTGGGTTTTTGCCGAGTTGATCTATCTAGTGGGGAGAGTGGTGTATTAAAATCCCCAACAATTAATGTCTTTGGATTTATGTGGGATTTTACACTTCAGTGTTTCTAGTTTTGAATCCATGGATATTTTTTCTGACACATGTGTGTTCAGTATCTACAAAACATATGTACTAACTTATCATGTAACAGTATAATTTTGCCTGGAATCTTTTTTTTTTAAATTGTTTTATTGTGAAAATACCGTACAGAGAAGTTACAATTACATGAGCAAGGTAATGAGTACATTTCTTATGAAGCATTGTTGCCTCCTCCTTTGTTTCCCCTTTCTATCCCTTCCCTTCCCCCTCCTCTCCCGCCAAAGTTGTAAAGTTCATTTTTTGACATAAAATGTTTTACATCTCAGTGTTGCAATGGGTCCACCTGTATCCCTATTTAAACCATTTTTTCCCTTCCCTTCCACAAAGTATACCAACATCTGAATCTTTAATAGCATCCTTATTAACCTTAAAGTCTATTTTCTTGCTTTGTTTTGTTTTTTGCCAAACACAAGCAAAGATTTGGTGGGACATTCTGAAAAGATCTATGCCCTCATATTTACTAATCACCCTGGGCTTCAACCTTTGAGGTACCAGCTCAGATGATGGAACTTTGAAATTTGGGAAAGCAGATGCACATCATAAGGCCCATGGTTTTCGGTTTTCTCAGATTATTTTTTAAATGTAAGTGTTACTAAGGTGTGTACAGTGAGTTTACCATTTCACAATTCATGTCATGTGTATTTTTTTCTTGTAGACAATGGCATCCTTTCCTGAGCTTTCTCCCAGTTTCTTTTTTTGTTGTTGTTGATGTTTTTTTATTTGTGTACCTGACCTTCAGCTTGAAATCAGGATTGGTTGCTGCCTCTGGGTTTTTGTAATCAAGCGTACTCTACCTCTTGAGCCCCAGCTTCCTTTATGACTTTTTGGGTGTTAATTGAAGAGAAAAGTCACAAATTTTCTCACTCCTGCTGTCTTTGAACTTTGATCATCAGCCTCCTGATTAGCTAGGATTATAGGCCTGAGTCTTCAGTGTCCAGCTACTAAAGTGTTGGTTTTATGCTTCCCTGGTTGTGTTACAATTTTCCTCGACTCTTAGCACTAATAATACATATTGCCTGGCTCAAATCTGAATTGGTAGAACATACTTGTATTTTGATGAAGACAAGAATAGGAAACTATAGGCCATAGTAACATATAAACTAAACAAATCCCTTGGAACATGGCATAAAAACAAGTAGGTTTATTGCCAGTTGACTGTGTCTTTTCTTTATTGTTAATTCTACATGGCCTATGAATGATGTTAAACATATCCAAATGACCATTGACAGAAATAATGTTTCTCATCCTGTTCTAAAATTAAAATAAAAACCAACCAAAAAATACTACTTATGAGTCCAGCAATTTTCTCTAATTAAAGACCAGTCTGCCCCAGTTTATGAAAAAAATATCCTTTATTCAAGTGCTGTTGCTTTTTCTAACTGCAAATATAACAAAATCTGTTGTAGTCTATAGAATTGTATACCACAGCTGTCATTTTAATTCACAAGAAATTCAGCCATTAAAAAGTTTATTTATTTTTTGAGTCAATTGTGGGGTGAACTCAGGGCCTGGCCACTGTCCCTGTGCCTCTGTGCTCAAATTAGGTAGCACTCTACCAATTGAGCCACAGGCCACTTCTGGTTTTTGAGTTGCAAATTGGAGATAAGAGTCTTATGGGGACTGGCTTTGAACTGCGATACTCAGATCTAAGCCTCGTGAGTAGCTGGGATTATAGGCATGAGACACTGGCACCTGTCTTCAAATAGACATTTTTAAAATGATGAACTGCTTGGTGCCTTGGGCTCACATATATAATCCTAGCTATAGTTAGTATTACAGGTATGAGAAACAAACACTAGGTGTGTGTTGTTCATGATAGTTTATATTGGCATGTTTTAATATAATTTGTTTCTTATACTACAATGCTCTTATTTTTATATTCTCCTAGGTGAGAGTGATAGATGCTAGGCAATGTTGAAACTTCTTTGGTTGAGATGGAGCCACGTGGAAATTCTTGCCTACAATGGCATAGAATTGAAATCCTCCTGCTCTCAGCTCCCCATGGACCTGGGATGATAAACATATTCCATCACGCATAGCTAGTGGTTGGGAAGGGTTGCAGGTAAAACTACAGTGGTCTGGAAGTGATGTCCTAAATAGTTAGCTTTACAGGAAAAATCTTGTTGTATTCCATTTCACGTTGAAGTAGTGTACGTACATACTTACAGCATACAAAGATAACACGCTTCCTTTTAAAAATATAGAATAGTCAATATAATTAGCAGGTTTATGTCCTAAAACATTGAAGCTAATGTATTTTGGTAACCTCCTGACTTTGCTAGCTATTTTGAAATATACCATAAACATGAATATATTGATAATGTGCACTACAAGATTGGAATTTGATAGAGATAGATACAAGTTAGACTATGTATAGGAAATAAATATATATCTATTGCTGCTCTGAAGAACATTATCACATATTCACCATGACAATAGTTTTCCTGCAGTGTAGAATTTTCCATTTCAAAATCTGCCATTTTTCTTTACATTCTCCTTATACATATGAATGTTTTCCTGTTTCTTATAATGCTTAGAAAGTATTATAAGATGGAATTAAAAAATTTGTTGAGTCTAATGAAATTATCTCATTTTGTTTGGTTTTGTGATGCTAAATCATTAAGGCCATGGTTTCCTGAAAGTTATGCTCGCAGACTACATCACTAAATTGTATTCTAATTACATCTTATTATTATATTTTGATATAGAGTTTTGCTGTTGCTGTTTTATGATATAGAGTATTGTGAAGTTGGACCGAAACTTGAAACCCCATTGCCTCCAGTAACAATGCTTCATCACCAGGTTCTGGAGGCTTATAATTATAACTCTAGTTAATCAGGAGTTTGAGTCCTGAGATTTAGTTCAGTTAGCCTGAGCAGGAAATTTTATGAGTCTCTCCTCTCCAGTTCACTACAAAAAGCTTGCAGTGGAACTGTGGCAAAATTGGTAGAGCACTACATTCAAGGGAAAGATGCCCCAGGTTTGCCATCTAGCCCCTGAGTTCAAGTCCTAAAACACACATTTGCACAGACACACATTAAAACACATACACACACACACACTCCACACACATGTATAAACACAGAATTGCAGGCAGTGTTGTACCTTAAATTCTTATCCAGAGATTGGACAACAGCTAACTTATTTCTGAAGATTTTTCCTGATTATTTTGAAGGAGAAAGGTAGTTCATGGGACAGTCATGACAAGACTTTAGTGAGGAATAGTTTATAAACGACTAGCTTATAAAACAGACAGGAGCAGTTTTTATCTTTAAATCTTACATTCCTTCAACCACAGTATTTTTAATCATTGAATTATGAGAAGACAATGTAACCCCTCTTATCTTCTCCCCTTCCCCTCTATCATAAAATATGACAAAAGTTTCAAAATAATCTTTTATCTTACAAGAATGTACACCTGTTAAAATATCTGACTATATGTGTAAGGTTTGTTTCTCAATACTTGTATGATTTTCCACATGACATCACACAGGTTCTTCAAGAGCAAACAGAAGATTAGGAAACAAAAACCTAACAATGTTCTAGGAAGTGGATGTCAAAAATAGATGCAAAAAGCACATAGCAGGCTGAGAGGGCCCTGAGAAGCAAAATGATTTGTGCAGATGAGAGGAATAGTGACAAACAAGGCATGGATCTGACTTAGGAAGGGTTCTATGAGGCTGAGACCATGCTGGTTCCTAGGCCTTGCTGAGGATGTTGGGATTTGACAATGTCCACATGTTTATAGATTGATGTGGGAGAGGAGATTTCAGCCTCCAGTTTGTCTTTGGCATGTTCTTATGTGAGCAAGCAGCTTAGATCATTGGGCTCTGAGAGATGACACTACGTCCCTCACAATGGAATATAATATGGAACTCTGAGAGCTAAGCAACTGTAACTGACAGTCAGCTCAAGACACCTCATGTGGCCTGTAGCTCAGGAACAAGAAAGATGTTCCTGTGTTGTTTTCAAAGTTGAAGAGACTCAGGTCTCAGCATGAGAGGTGTGCGTGCCTCACTTGATGCTGCAGACATTGGATCAGTGCTAAACATGAATCCCATATCTCAGGCCTTTTTATAAGAAGAAACCAAGGGAATCACAAGACAACTCAGGCCAGGTATAACTAGGACAGGAAATCTATTTAATCTCGACCTAGCCCACAGTACAACCTTCTTATTCTGCGATTTTATATGTGTTTACTGAGAAAATATTTGCTGTGTACTTTTCAATCCACTCTATTACAATTACTCATTTTGAAGTGTACTCCCATTTCCATGTTTCAAAGATCCATTCTTTTTACCACCTCAGTGTGACAATCAGTCAGCACAAACCCTGAATGTGCCTGATAATTTATGGAACTTGGATTCAGGCATGTTGGAAATGCTGATAATGGACCTGGTCCCTGCCTACAAGAAAGGTGATCTCTTCTGTGTTGGAAACTTTCTCCAGCATTTTAGAGAATGGGCCAAAATGGAGCACTTGCTGGATGTTCTGTTTAAAAAGTGAGTGTTCCTCTTTCAAACCCAGGGTGGATGAGACCACCTCTGGAAGATTATTGGAATACTTGGTACCTCTCTGAGAGTGTTTCACTGGGGTCTGGTCACAGGAGCTTGGCTTGAGACAAAGAAGTACCCTCCATGACTACTTCCTTAGTATTGGGCTGCCAGAACATTTCATTTGCCTCATAAGCTAGTGGAAACATAGCAGTTTGGTTGCTGAGAAACTATGATTAAAGGAATGATTCAGTGGCACCCAACGTCCACCCTCTCCTAGGAAATCACTATCTTGGAAGCCTTTGAAGGAATATGGACAGAAGAAATAATGTAACTTGAACTTGAATTTGGGGCCTGAGTGCTGTCCCGTTCGTAGCACTTTACCACTTGAGCCCCAGGTCCAAGTCTGGCCTTTGGCTGGTTAATTGAAGAAAAGTGTCTTTACAATTTTACAAACTCGACTGGGTTCAAACTGTCATCCAGAGATCTCACTCTCCGGATTAGTAGTATTAGAGGCATGAGCCATTGTGCATTTGTTTGGAGAGAGGCATATAACCATCCTCACAGAATTTCCTTGAAATTGTGTAGACATATCTCCACTTTTTGTCTGCCATATTTACATTACCATGTGGGACTTAGCCAGTCCCATGTGTGTCCTGTTATTTCAGAAAAGGAAAAGCATAGAGTTATTCTCCTTATCTCCTGCATTGGTACAGATCCTTCTACTATTACTGGGAGCAAGATGAACAAGATGAAGAAATAAGTGGACTTTGGCACAAAGAGAAGTTCTGTCTTTGAAAACTGGGTATCTTTGAAGTTTCTGAATCAAAGTCAAATTCTTTTTTGCACACCAGTTGTGATTTTCCCCAGGGGGTTGATGCTTGCCACGTCAGTGGATAGCAGATTACACAGTTGTGGATGTGATTGTTATTTTGGACTCTCATGGATGACAAGGAGGGTTGTGTATAACAAGTCAGATCCAGTGGAGAAACAATTTCTTCTCCTGTCACATGGGAAATTTTAGAGGATTATATTAGAGAAATTCCTAGAAGTGGGTTGTGAGGAGCATCCTGCATGTAGGCGTCTTTACACACTTCCCAACATGCATGTCCTGCCAGAAAAACGATATATTAAAAGGCTCAGGAAGGATAGGGCGTGCTCTCATTTCTCTTGTCACCAATTTGCCAACAGCATGGTTTGTTCCATCTTCCCTATGTGGATGGACTTCTAACTTGATGATTTCTATGAGCAGAAGGACCATGACACCCTGAAAGAACTTACACAGTATGTCAAACTCAAAATGCCCTCTTCAGACTTCCTCTTCTGCTTCCATGTTCTTCTGGACAAGCTGGAGGAACGCATTACCCATGAGACCAAGAAAAATAGGAAGAAGTCCTTGTTTAGATGCCTCAGAGCTGGTGTATAGGGATAGAACCTGGGTCTCTAGGGATGTGCTGAATTGGCCAAGAGCCCTTAGTATGCCCCAGCTTGGCAAAATTCCTTTTATGGATATTCTTTGCCAGGTAATACCTTTTCTCCTTTTGAAAGAACTTGGAAGTAGCCACTCATTAGAAACAGCCTACTTTCTCATGTGTTCAGTTAAAACTCAAATTCTACAGATTCTCCCATTACATCCTCATAAAAGTTTAGTCAAACCTTAACATCAAGAGTTCTAAGACTCCTGTATCTATTTCCATTCTCAAGTTTGCATCACCATAGAGCAGCTCCTGCTGAACTCCAGAAAAAGAACCCATCAGTGATGTCATCTACGGTGACTGATAGAGATTGGAAGCCATTACTGATCTCCAGAAAGCATGTGACATAGAGTTTTTTGAATTTGTAGAAAGGCCCAAGCAGGTTTGAATCCTGTTGACATCCTAGTGGTTCTGAACACCACATGTGATGAAGGTGCACCTGCAAATACCATCAAGGAAGAAGACAATCCAGAATGTCTTCCATTAATATTCACAAGCCACCTAGATTGGCTCCAAAACATTCAGAAAGACACGTCTTGTTATGCAGGGTAAATGTGTGCTAATGGAAAATGACCGCAGTCTATGTTCAGGAAAACCAATAAATGTCGTCCAAAAATCTAGATTCAGTTGGGGAAAGGGAATCTTTCCTCAGAGAATACCCAGACCAATCTGTCCTCCTGCAGGGCTTCCAATTTCCAATTGAGAAATTAGAATCTTTCTCTCCCTGGACTCTGAAAGAAAATCCTGTCTTTAGTGAGGAAGTAAATACCTTTTGACTTTGAGGACTATGTGGCAGAATTCCTGCTTGAAGGCAACTTAGAGACCAATTTATATTTAGAGTTTCCTTTACCCCTTCCTGGGGAAATCTTTAATTTTCTTTTTGTTCTGGTTGTTGTAAAATGTTCACTCTATTTATTTTTCTAACTTTATTAAAATGTCAATGTTCTTGATATATTCCCGATTCATTAATATTAACTATGTTTCTTTATAAGCCTACATTATGAAACATCGTACACACGTTTTGTTTTGGTGGGGGGGGGACAGAGTGACAGGAGGCTGTACAAGAGAGCCTACTGCATATAAAGGAACTGTTAAATGCACACGGAGAGGCAATGAAGCCAGGCCATGCCTGCATAGGGTGATAAGGTGGCTAAAAATGTCTAGGACATCACAGATCTGATGTGTAGAAAACTATTATGTCAATTGGGAAAATGCACAACATTTAGTGGAATCTGGGACACTCTTCCAACAGTGAGTTCAAATCTTTATACATCTTCATTGTGCTTTCAGTAACATGGAAGAAAAATTTGGCCCCAATAATATAAAAAATCTTTTTAGGTCTGAAAATATTTGACAAAATATATAGGGAATATGTATAAGGGAAAGTAAAAGCCATCATCAATAGAAGAAAGAAGGCTTACGTAGATGAACAAACACAAAACCAGGAAGAAAAATAACATGATTAAATAAATTATATATACATACATGTTATATTCTTGATGTTATATATATATAGTATATTATATAATATATAAGATTGAATATGATTTTTCAAACTACAAAGGCATTTAAATTTTTAGTCTTGAGTATATATTTCACAAAACATTAGTGTAAATTATTATTGGGGAAAGTAGTGATATAATTTGATTATAATTATATGAATATACTTGTGTGTTTCTAGATCTAACACTGATTATAAATAGATGAATAAACATATACATATATTTTTATATAACTGTCTATGAAGTGAATATAATGAAACTGACTACACTATGTATAAAAAAGCAGTTAAAAGCTGAGTCCATGAGTATCACGCCTTTAATCCTAGTGATGTGGGAAGCTGGGTTCTGAGTTTTAGTCTCACTTACCCCCATAGTCTTAGATTTTTAGAGGAGGTCTGGGACCCCCAGTGTAACAAAGAGACACATATGCAGTGGGATCACACTCCCTGAACCCAGAGGAAAGTCAGTAGAAATCAGGACAAGCCTCTTATGATAGTCTACTCAGTTCCTGTACCAAGATGGCTATCTATAGAACATCAGATGGAGATTTGTCATTCTCTCCTAAAGGGTCTAAAAATAGCCTTCTGAACTATAGTCTCTGACTCTACTGAATTAAACCTTATTTCCCTTCCTAAGCTGCAAACACATGGAAATATGGCAAGGGCTCAAGAAAGATGGACAAAGACTTACAAGTACATAAAATTATATACTCTGTTTCAGTAATTCAATGACAAATCATCAAAACATGTATTCAATTTTTCTATTTTTAAAGGAAATGGAAACATACTCTGAGTGTATCAGGAACTGGGTGACAGTTTGGTTGCTGAATTCTTGAAGGCACTCCTGGGCAAAAGAGACACATATATGGGGGAAATTGTGTCGGGGTGGGTGTCTTCACACAGCTTCACAAAACAATGGCCAGAACTGCTATGATGTCGCAGCCCCCTTTGCCATAGCCACAAATAGGTGTCAGGTACTGGTTTTGCCCTGTAGTGGACTCAACAACACCAAAATAAACAAAGAATGAGAGGAATGACTACCAGCCACCAAACTTCAGCTTGAAGTGCTGTCCTGACCAGAAGCTAGGATAAATTGAGCTGGAGAAGACTGATCTCCATGTAAGGCTCCTGAGCACTAAAGACTAAGCATTGTTACAGATGTTTGAGAAACAGAAGTTAATGTGACTCTCTCTTTACCAATTCCATGCTGAAAAGAAAACCAGAAATCATAATGAGAATTTCTATAAATCAAAGACATGACATTGATGATTTTGTAGCAACAACTTCACAGTGGGGATGGGAGGAGACATCCCAGAACAAGATATAGTTGATATGAGAGCTATCATCCAGGCAATTATCTAAGAGCAGGTAGTCCAGGCAGTAAGAACAGCAAGTATATCCCCCATTGATAGGATTGGACCTGACTGGCTTCAGAAAAGGAAAAAGCACAAACATGCTTGCTTGTGAAGTAAGAATGGAAATGTACAATGAAGAAAAAAGAGGTCAGAAATGCAGATAGGAATAAATTAGATAGATATTGTATTCTGTAGATTACAAGAAGAAAACTTCTGATTTTACCATATATCTGAAATGACCAACTGGAACCAAAGTGCTAAAATAGTAGTCAGACATATCTGATTCTCCAAAAGAATATTTTTTTTCTTTTCTTTTTTTTATTGTGGAAATACTGTACAGAGGGGTTACAAATACATGGGCAAGATAATGAGTACATTTCTTATCAAGAATTTTAACCTCCTCCTTTGTTTCCCATTCCCATCCCTTCCCATCCTCCCCCAACCCAGTCTTCTTCCCCCCCCCCACCAAAGTTGTAAAGTTTATTTTCGACATAACGACTCATGGTCCACCTTTATCCCTATTAAGTGAAGTAAACCAGGCCCAATGTTTATAGGCCCCTATGTTTATAGGTCCTATGGTTTCCCTTATTTGCAGTAAATAGTATATGTCTGAGTCAAGCAGAAAAATTCAGATAAGATGATGTTAGGGAAATGAACCTAAGATATATATTCAAATATTTTATTTCTTTCATGCGATTGTTTCTTACACATTTATAAGATTATTTCTTTGTTGCTGTGTATGTCCCTCCCCCACAGTATAACCCCTGCTTTCACTGTATTTGATGTTGTTATAATTTGTGGAGGGGAAGGGAAAAAACCAAAAGAATATTTCTGAAATGTGATTGTAGTTTACAACTGGAATCCTCCTCATTCAGGCGGCTGATATCTGAGGATCAGTTTTAATTAAGCCCAAAGAAGAAATTTTGTAAGACTGATCTGCAATTAAGCACCAAAAATATGGATATGAAGCTGTGGTTCAACTGGAAGAGCACTAGGCTTGAGGAAAAATCTAAGCGACAGCACCTAGGCCTTAGGTCCAAATCCCAGGACGTCACAAAACAAAGAAGCCAACAAATATAATTTGGTGCTCAGTCATTCATCACTTAGTATTCTAGTTGAATGTATTTGGTATGAGCCTTGGAAATTATATCCTTAGCAATTGCTCTTCCCCATATTTTCTTCATTACCATTTTTCAAAGCCCCGTTACAATTAGTGTCTCCTCCAGTTAGCATAGCAGTCTGCCACTGGAAATTTGAGGATTTATTTTATTAATCATAAGAATTGTGATCATATTTCCACATACATCAAATGGGAAGTAGCCACATTCCACTATTGTGAATGCCTTTAATCCTCCTTTGAGTTAATGAGCATTAAGGCTTAAAAATTCTAGAGTTGTTATCAAATTAATTCAATAGTCATCATTCTTCCACCCAATCTTGTAACATATGTTTATAAAAGGAGACACTATATGAAAGTGTGCACATGATACCTTCTAATTCTAATACTCTCAAGAAGTAGGGTTTTAAGAGACATTCTAATTGCTTTGCCAAAGAAAAGGATAAGAGATTTAAATAAGTTACCTGACATCTTAGAAGCAAAATGCTATTGGCTTTAGAACAAATTCATTTGCCTAGAACTGAGGAAATGATTTTCAGAAATGCCAGAGGCAAAGGGTATTATTCAAATGACCTTATCATGAGGTACAAGCAGCCTATCTAGATCAACTTTCCAGGAAAAAAAAGCAATGAAGGAAAAGCAATTAATGCTTCTAAAACATCAGTTGTTGGTGGTTCATGCTTGTTATCCTAGCTTCTTAGAAGTCTAAGATGAAAGGATCTCAATTCAAAGCCTGGCCAAGGAGAAAACCTTCCTCTCTGCAAACATTGGACAGGAAGCATTAGCTATGTGCCTGAAGCCCAGCTGGGCGGCCTCCGACAACAGACATCCAGACACACAACACTACCCCCATCTGAAATATTATCAAATACATTCACATAATATCTCCTGTTTGGGAGATAAGATGTATCAAAGACAGTTCATAAAGGAAGATAAAAAAGGCAGAGTGAAAGTGGAAATGTGTGCTCACTCATTGAAATATAAGTTAATGCCAGAAGGATGTTAATGGGGCTAGAGGCCCATTTGATAACATACACACTGAACCATCTTTCCTCACATATGGTCATTCAGGTTAAATAGTGAGATTTTTGAATGCAAGGAATGTGTGTGAGCATGTAGCTTGTAAAAGTAACAAAAAGCTAGGCATTAGAAGCTCAGGACTGTAAAAGTAGCTACTCAGAACCGTGAGATATGAGGAACTCAGTTCAAAGCCAACTGAGCAAAAAAGACTCTTACCTCCAATTAAACAGTAAATGCAGAAACTGAGCTGTGCTTCAAATGGTAGAGTGCTAGCATCGCATAGAAAAGCTAAGCAACAGTACCTAGGTCCTGAATTCAACCCCAGTACTGACTCTCATACACGAAATAATCATGACAACACCAGAGTGTATGCATATATTAGCAAGGGATGTAGATAATTGGATGATGACATCATTTACCTCACCTTTAGTCTCAAGCATTCTGTACAGTGTAGCCCTGTCTGAGAAAGGCCATAGGTGAACTCTTTCCTCAAAATCAGATACATCCTCATTTCCCTCTGCACATTTATATTATGTATATACACACACACACACACACACACACACACACACACACACACACACACACACACACACACACACACACACACATATATATAGGCTATATTTTTCGAACTAATTTTGAAATACATAAATTTACACACATGCTTCAGAATTATATACCCTTGTTTAGGTTTCATAGAGTGCACAATATGTCCATCGTCTGGCTCATTCTTGTAATCCAACCTGATCACGAGGGTGGGATCTGAGGATCACAGTTTGATGGCAAACCAAGCTAATAAATCCTCAAGATTCTTATCCTCAATTAAGTAGAAATAGTCAGAAGTGGAGATGAGATTTGAGTGGCACAGTGACAGCACTGAGTAAAGCAATCTAAGCAAGAGCTCCAGACCCTCAGTTGAAGCCTGAGTACTGGCCCACTTTTACTCCAACAGCCAAATTCCCCCAAACACAAACCAAAAATATGTCAAAATATTTTGTAACTTTTGAAGCAAAATCCAATGAGGCAACATAGTTGTTAGTTTGTTGAAGAGTTGGTGGTGAAACCCGTTAAAATGACATAATGAACAAATAACCAAGTAAAATTTCCCAGTAAAGAAACTTCCTTAGAATTCACTGGGACCCCTGACAAAGAGATTTTTTTTCTATGCTTTTTGAAAATGAGTGTTTTTTTCAGTAGGATAAATAGTATAAACCTTTACTGTAAGTTATAAGAGTCATTGGAAACTCAAGTGAAGTGAATGTAAAACAAAATTACACAATATTACAAGTTTCTATGCCTCTGTTGAGACACTAGAAACCTGTAATAGTGTGGTCTCTCAGAAAGAGAAGAGGGATGCTCAGCATCACTGGTCATAAAAGAAATGCAAAGCAAAACCAAAACCACATTTAGATTCCACTCACCCCAGTTAGAGTGGCCATTATCAATAGAACAAATAATAAAAGATGCTGGGGTGGATATGTCTAAATTGGAACCCTACCACACTGATGGTAGGAATGTAAGCTGGTTCAACCACTCTAGAAGGCAGTATGGAGATTCCTCAAAAGACTCAACATAGAAATCCTCCAACAATCCCACACCTCAGCATTTATCCAAATGATCTCAAACTAGGGCACAATAAGCTACCAGCACAACTATGTTCATTGCAGCATTGTTTACCATAGTAAAGGTATGGAGCCAACCCAGTTGTCCTTCAGTAGATGAATGGACCAAGAAAATGTGGTATAATTACACAATGGAATTTTATGCTTCTATCAGAAATAATATCATGGTCCCTTTTGTAAGAAAATGAAAAGACTTGGAAAAAAATTATACTAAGTTAATCAAGCCAGGCCCAAAGAAACATGGGCTCTATGATTTCCCTCCTTTGCAATGATTAGCATTAACCTGTTACTCCTGAAAGTGCATTATAATAGCTGAGGAGTTATGAATATATATATATTTATAACATATATATTCATATATAATTGACCATACAAAATGATGCTAATTGAAATGAACTTCAAGACATAGAAACATCAGGTCTTCTTTTGTTTAATTGTCAAGCTTGTTATAGCCAATGTACCGCAGTTAGTTCTTTCTTCTTATTTTATGTCATTTTTCATTTCCTATTGGTTTTATCCATGGCAATTCCCGTCTTTGAATCTGGTACCCTGCATCCTGTATATGCATTTATGTGATTGGGGGAAGGGAAGGGAAATAAGGAAAGGCTGAAAGAAGTACAAAAGCTGACCCATTCCAACAATGATACTCACAGGACACTATGGCAGAAATTAACTTTACAATGTAACGGGGGTAGGGAGGACTGCAGTGAAGGGACAGAGGGAGAAAAACACTGGCATGGGTAACAATGTTTAATTTACTCATGTAAATGTAACCCCTTTGTACAGCATCTTTATAATAAAATAGATTTTCAAAAATCTAAAAATTATTATTTTTTCATAAAGTCTCAAGCTGATACTAATGGAACTTCTGAGTTCCAGTCAAAGAGATTCTTAGGACTTTCAAGAAGCTAGTACTAAGTACGTTTAAGCACAATTAAGATAT